>NC_138374.1:15220592-15333182 GCF_054177405.1 Leptonychotes weddellii | reverse complement strand
AACAGTCACCCCCAGGAAGAGTCACCCCCAGGTACAGTCATCCCTAGGAACAGTCACCCCCAGGAAGTCACCCCCAGGTTCAGTCATCCCTAGGAACAGTCATCTCCAGATACAGTCACCCCCAGGTACAGTCATCCCTGGGTATAGTCACCCTCAGAAACAGTCACCCCCAGGTATAGTCACCCCTGGATACAGTCACCCCAGATATAGTTCTCAGTCCTCTTACTAAGTTCCCACCTCTGCTTCTCTGCTCCTGCCCTTCTTCAGCTGCTCATGGATGCAACAGATATTCACCGAGCAACCACCCGGTGCTTAGACACTGAGAACATGGGCACATACAAGACAGACAAAGTCCCTGAACTCTGGGAAAGGGGCTTAAGTGGCCTTTAAAAGGGACAGCCAATAAATAAATTAACTACATGGTGTAGAATTACCTTAAAGGATGTCAAGATAGAAAATAATAGAACTTCCCTTCTTGGAACAGAAATGCCACTAGGCATTTAAGCTGAGGCCACAGGAGACAAAGGAGCCAGGCATGCACAGAGCAGCCTGAAGGAAGGATGGAGAAGGGAAAGTGAATGTGCAAAGGCCTTGTGGCAGTAATGGGGAAGAGGGTGTCTTTAGGAACTGAGAGGAGGCTGGGCGCCTAGGTGGCTCAGTCATTAAGTGTCTGCCTTCGGCTCGGGTCATGATCCCAGGGTTCTGGGATTGAGCCCCGCATCGGGCTCCCTGCTCGGCAGGGAGCCTGCTTCTCCCTCTCCTACTCCCCCTGCTTGTGTTCCTGCTCTCGATGTGTGTCTCTCTGTCAAATAAATAAATAAAATCTTAAAAAAAAAAAAAGGAACTGAGAGGAGGCCCTTCAGCTAGAGCTTGTCAGGCAAAGGGGAGAATGGTCCACGGTGAGGTTGCCAGAGGCAAGGGCCAGACTTTGCGGGCCTGGTTGACTAAGAGCTCGATATCAGAGGAAACACAACAGGAAGGCACTCAAAGCTTTTAGCAGAAAAGAGATATGGCCCCATTTTTGTGCTTTAAGATGTCCTGTCCGAAGAACAGGCTGAAACATGGGGATTCCTCTGCCCTAACTAGAGCCATGGACACCCCATCTTTCTTGGGGAAACGGGTCCATCTTCTCTCTAGGTGGTGTATCTGTGGCTACCAAAGAGTTCAGGGATCTGGGAGAAAGGAAGGCGCTTAACAGAAAAGCCGTTCAAACCAGGGTGCCTGCTTGGCCACATGTCACAGGGGGACTCTCGCACCGCAGACCACAGAAGGTGCACGGGGTCTGAGCATCATCACGCCGGGCGAGTGGGGTCCGGCTGGCGAGAGAAGCAGCAGCGTGGGAGCGTTCTTCCCAGGATCGCAGATGCGGGACCCGAAGGCTGGAATTACTGCCAGATGCACTGCAGTCCTCTATTAACAGGTTTTTTTTTTTTTTTTTTTATCACCTGAACTCTTTCCTGGTCTCCCTGGCTCCACAGCAGGGGTCCCCATGTGATTTCTGCCGGGATCCACCCCCACTTTCAGGGACCGGGTTTGAGGCCCAGCCCCTCCACTTTCAAAGCCTTTCCCCTGGTCATCAGAGAGTGTCTCGTTGGGGCTGGGCTCTGTGAAATCCTCACTCTCTCCTCTCGCCCCGCCCCCTCTCTCTTCCTCTCCCCTCCCTCCACTCCTCCGTTTTTTGTTTTTTTTTTTCCTGTCCTTTATATTGAGTTATCTGTTCAGAGCAAAGCCATCTCTCGGTACTGTGTGCATGGGATCTTGCCTCCCATCAAAGCCGGAGAACCTTTCTCCAGCTAGTGGTGTCTGTCAAAACTTGAACTGCTGCGGCGTTTCGAGGCGGCACTTCCCTCCTTGGAGCTGTAGGCACACGTGTGGCTCTTGAAGGCCCAGCATGGGCTGGTGTCAGCCCGCGGGGCCTGGTAGGGTCATGGGGCTGATTACAGCAAGGCTTGAGCCAGCTCCCAGGTCTGGAAGGCACTTGGCCTTGGTGAGCAAGGGCTCTACAGCCTGACTGCCTCGGTCCACGTTCTGGCTAGTTCGTTGACTGGCAGTTGGATGGACGGCAGGCTGATTAACCTCTTCCGGCCATTCCTCAGCTGCTAGAGGCCACCCCCATTCTTGGCACATGGCCCTCCTTCCCCATCCTCAAAGTCTAGTCTCTCTCACACTTTGAATTTCTCCTTTTTCTTTTCTTCTGTCTCATCCCTTTGCCCCAGCCAAGAAAAGTTCTCTGCTTTTAAGGACTCATTTCTCGGGCGCCTGGGTGGCTCAGTTGGTTAAGGACTCATTTCTCTAAGAAATTGGGCCCACCCAGATAATCCAAGATGATCTTTCCATTTCAAGGTCCATACCCTTACGCACATTTGCCAAGTCCCTTTGCCATATTAATAGGTTCCAAGTTCCAGGGAATTTGAGCATGGATATTTGGGGACCATTATTCTATTATTCTATTCTATTCTATTCTATTCTATTCTATTTATTCTATTCTATTCTATTCTATTCTATTCTATTCACATTCCCTTAAAAGTCATTTAAGTCTTACATCTTCTAAAAATTCCTGCTCAACCATTTGTCTTCTAAGCCACTGAGCTGTGTAACACTGAGAAAGTCACTTGATCTCTCTGTTTCTCATTTCCATTGGGTACAGTTGTGTGCTGGTGAACACTTAACAGCTAGCTCTCCAGGGTGGGGGAGCCCTGATCTGTAGCATTTGCTGATTTCTGTGATACAAATATTTCCATGTGGCTGATTTCAAGCTACCAGTGTGATGCTCCCAAATGTAGACAATCAGCTCTTGGGAGCCGGTATGGGCTGGCTCCAGCACGCACTAAATGCGTGCGTGTAAAACAAGGAATTGACTAGTTGAGTCAAATACCTCTGGTGAATTAATGATTCCTCAAAATCTTGGAAACTTCTGATAACTCTCCATATAAATGTGTCCCTCTCGGCAGCTGGTGCCATCTCCAGGGTAAATGTTGGAAAGATACCTCTGTGAAGAACATATGGGAGAACTGGTTTCATGAGAAAGGCTGGAAGAAATTCTATCTAGAAAGAGATCTGAAGACCTCTGTGGTCTGTTGGCCTCGTTGTGATCACAAAGCCCCAAATCCAATCACAAAATGTGCTTGGCTTAAGGAAAATACATTATTTCTTTTTCTAGAAATGAATTCAGATGTGTAACGGTTTTATTGTGATTTCCTTAGGTAGACATAATCAAGTGGAGGAATCCATTGAAGAATTCCAGCCTCATAAAAGAACCATTAGGATGTTACATAAAGTACGGTAATAATCTTGTCTTACAATATGTGCATTTCCCTGTGGTGGTTGAAAGTCTTGCTTTTAGGCAGCCCAGGAAAGTAAGGGCAGCATTTATTGAGTATTGACCGCATGTGAGGTATTGTGCAAAGACCTTCGTGCGTATTATTGAATTCAGTCAGCCTCCTGGGTCCCCGTGGATTGGATAACCGACCAGTCCCAGATCATTTGGCTAGAAAATGGAGGCACTGGATCCAAACCCAGAACTCCCTAGCTCCAGCATTCCTATGTGTGAACACCAACCCACAGGACAGGCTCACAGCAAAGGTCTGTGTGAGGGAGGTCCCACGGGAGGGGTCCGTCCGAACCCGAACTGGCAGTAGTAAGTAAGTATTGACAGGGAATCCCTGGGTGCCTGTTTCTGAAAGACGCAGTTCCCGTGAGCCCACCGACAAATGCTCCCCTTGTTTATTTGCTGTTGCTGCCACTTCTGTGTACTCGTCCACAAGGACAGACGTCAAGGAGAACCTCTAAATAGGCTCAGACTAGGTTTGGGGACCTGTCACCCCAGAGGATGCCACTGCTTGGTGTCTAAGCCTGCCTTTATCCCTCTTCTCCTTCCTTCTCCCCCTTCTGCGATCCCCGGGATCTCATATACCCCTGTGGTGACAGACCCACCTCCATAGAAGCCGGAGGCTACTGCAAAGGTCCAGGTAGGGTTGTTGAGGGCTCGAGCCACACCGTGGCACTGCTGATAGGGCCGAGAGGTCAGACGTGAAAGAGATTCGAGAGGCGCACACACACACTGACACATCACCTGCATCCCTGCAGGGACCCCCGGCCTGGGGTTGGGGCTGGGGCTGGGGGAGGGGGTACAGGGAGCTAGGCCTGTGAGCTTCGAGAAGCACATTCCAGGAGGTCGCAGGAGAAAAGGAACTCTGGGGAAAGGAGGTGATTCGAGACAAAAATCACCTGTCTCCAGGCCAACGGATAAGCCTGGACACAACTGCAGAGGTGGCTGCTAAGGGCAAGGCACAGTGACAGCACACACACCAGTATTTTACGGGAGATCAGCAAGGGCGAGGGGAGGAGCCACTCTTGCCTTCAGGAGGTCATTGTGATCATGAAGCATTCCAGCCCTTCCTCACCACATTGGCAAAACCGGCTGAATGCGCGACATTTCACAGTTAAAAAAAAAGATGAGGCTTCGGGAAGTCGCCGATTTGCCCAGAGGTACCAAGGGACACAAGAGGGCGCTAGAACTAAACCCGGATCTATGGAGAGGGAGACCCCATTTAGCTTCTGGCCACGGGGTCCTGGCTTCCTCTTCCCCCCGGTCTGTCACTCACTCCTGTCGTCTGTTCCACGTGACCTAACACTTGGCCAGCCTCTAACTATGTCCTGGGGTAGTAATGGCTTAACATTTGAGGTCTGCGCTACATGGCAGGAGCTGTTCTCAGTACTTCCTGGGCTGCGAACTGACCCAAGCCAAGCTGTCCTTTCCACAGCTGTCAGGCTTTGGGGAAAACAAAAGGAGTCTCTGCTCATCAGAGGGGGATGGGAGCTGCATGGCTTCCCCTCCCAACCTGCTAGCTGAGGGCACTGTAATAAAAGCGGTCTGCCACACGCAAAAAGGAGGCATCAAATCACCCAGGTGGGGTCCTTGTAAGTTTCCACTCTGCTGTCGCAGGTGCTCTGACACCACCCTGCAGGCAAGGGTCACTTCGCAATTATAGGTCTGGTCTTTGGTTGGACCAGGAATGAGAGCCAAGACCACGAGGATATCTAGACGGAGAATTTTTCTCTGAAGGGTTGGGCAGCCAGCTTCACCGGACTCTTTTCTTTTGTATTGCACAAAGGCACCTGCTCCACCATTTCAGTCAACCTGCTATCTCACCCCCGAAATTTATTTTTTTAACATCCTTTATGCTAATTAACAAGGCAGCTTTAGATAGTAGTGTTTGAAGCCCCGACCGTAGAAACTCCGGAGGGTGGGTCATTTAACAAATGCTTGTAGAGCATTCCCAAGAGCTGGAACAGTTTCAAGCGTTTTGAACTTCACACGTCATAACCCATTTAATTGTCATAGCAACCCCATGAGGTGCATACTAATACTGCCCTTGTGTCCCAAATGAGGAAACTGAGTCATAGAGAAATTATGCCTCCCCAGATGGGGGGTGAGGGCCTTCAGTAGAGCCTGTAGGTATGGTCCATCCTCCGAGCTCTATCCTCAGAAAGACACAAGAAATACATGTTGGTGATGGTTAGTAATTACCGATATGGCAACCGGTTTTACTGAATGGCGTGAGGTTGGGGTGTGTGGGTAGGTATGAGTGTTAGCTGAGTTATTCTGTAATGACCAGTGGGACCCGCTTTGTGCCTTCCATTCTTCCAGTATGCCCTCCTTCAATTTCTCTATGTCCTGCATGGCTCAGAGTTGGCCTCAGCAAGGACCTGGTTTTATAGCTGCTTGTAGATTTGCCTATTTGGATTTCCCTTGACAGAGATGGAAGTCTCTATGCATATTAGAATGCCATAGCACCCTGCCCTGAATGAGTTCTTCCAAAATCAGTGAAAGAATGTATGATTCAGGGGGACAAATCACACACCTGTGTGTGTGTGTGTGTGTGTGTGTGTGTGTGTTGTTTCCACTTCTACCTCCTTCACATATATCATCCCATTTAATTCACACAAAATTATTTAAGACAGGCTCAGATACATTAAGAAATTTGCTCAAGATCACACAGCAAGTGTGTGGCTTTACCATTGGTTCTAACGCCAGCCCAGGCTCTTGCTGCCACAGCACAAAGCTGGAAGCAAACATGTTTAGAAAAGATGTCAACGTCAGGCTGTGTCTAGAAGTACATCTTTGGTGGGGGTGCTCCGAGGTCTGCCACCCCCCAAGGGGAAAAGGCTTTTGAAAATAGCACATTCTATTCAGAAAGCCGACAGGTTTAGACAGAAAGGGACACCCAAATCTCAAGATCCCTCCTCTCTTTCAGGTTTTCTATTACACTGAAGTGGGGAGTGGAGGGCTTCCCAACATGCAAAACGTATGCTGAATTTTATTCAAAAATGTTTAATAAATCAAAGGTACACTTAGAACAAGAAGCATCACACAGCCCAGGTGATAGCTCTTTGTGAGTCTGAAGATCCAAGGGGGCGGACTCATGTTTTTGCAGAACTGATTGATGGGATGGGAGAGATCGGGGGGAAAAAAATACACTCCCTGCCATAGACAACCGCCGAACAGAGGAAATTTAAACTATGAGAGGGAAGATTGAAGCCCTGCTGAAAGATTAAAGAAAGGAAAGAACTACAAATGGGCAGATCAGTTGTTGTGTGAAGATCCTGAGGTGTTTAATTCATATTGGGCTGTGCTGTACTTGGAAGTCACACAGTTGTGCTGCATGGATGGTTCTTGTATCTTTCCAAACATCGTAGATGACAGGAGTCACAACCACCAATGACCAGCGACCAGGGTTCATTTCAGGTAAGAGATTGCCAGCATGTCAGTGGAATTCCCCATCCTGTTTACCCAACTCCAGCCTGTGCTCATCAGATCATAAGGGTTTTGTTTTTTGTTTTTTTAATCAAAATTGACCTGGAATTGACCAAAAAGGGGGAAAAAAAAACCACCTTTATTTTTCCTGGAAAATCGACTTAAGTATAATGAAAATCATGCCAAACGATCAGGGTTTTCCTTTATCTTTGGCCAACAAGGAGCTTAGCTATAAATTTGTAGTTTGGCTTATTAACTGTGTAGCATTTATGATTTCCATAATAGCAGTCTGGTTTTCTGCTTGATATTTATTGCCCCAGTTAAACATCTGCAATTTCTCCATGGACCTGGATTGGCCTGGCCATGTTTGTGGCTCCAGCCATCTCGAATTAGACCAGGGATAGACTGGGGAGGCTCATCCACAGCTTGACTGAGCCATTCAGGTTTCCTGACTTGGATTTTCCAACTAGGCAATGTGAAGGAAATTTCCAGTCCATAGTTGGAGTGGATGCTATGGTGTTTAGATCCCTTTTCACAAATGAGGCCCTTTCTCTCAGCTGCCTGGTGTTGGCTCCTGAAGGCTCTCAGTTGAGCTCCTCTTGGAGAATTACCCTTACCCAGAGTCGCCTTGACCCAACTTGTGTTCCTTCCATGGGGATAGCCCATGTCCAGTGACACTGGGTGTTATAGGCAACTAATGAATCATCGAATGCTACACCAAAAACTAATGATGTACTATATGCTGGCTAACTGAACATAATAAAAAAAATAAAATAAAGGGTCAGAATAAAGATTAGATCAACTGGAAAATAAAATAAAATAAAATAATAAAATAAAAGGTGTTATAACTCCTTTTTGACGGGATGATCCCAGTACAAGGGCCCACCCCATGGCTCATGGCAGGACAACACTGAGGGCCAGCCCAGCTCTAGAACTTTCCAGGCCTCTGTTGTGACTACATGGCAGCCCAAATTCTTCTACCTGTCCTGCTCCCCTCATTCCCCCATGGGCATTGATCCTAAGAGCATTCCCCAACAAACTTCCTGCCCACAAATCTCAACATCTCCATCTGTTTCCCGGGAAATCCAGCCAAAAATAATAGTGGCAGCTGCTGGAGGAGGACAGGGTTTCTGGACTACCCACCTAAGAATATGTACTGGCCAGGATGGAGAGAATGTAGAAATTGGCTAGGCAATGGATAATCTTTGCTTTCAGACATGTTTGCTTCCACAAGTTCTTACATGGCTTGGAGTAAATGGCAAAACTACCACCCTAAGACCCTGGAGTCCATGCCATAGAGTGGGAGGAATTTCCAACCTGGCTCTGTCTCAAGCTGGGTGACCCTGGGCAATTTATTGAACCTCTCTGAGCATGGGCTTCTTTAACTGTAATATGGGTCAGTTCACCTTGTGGGATAGTTATAAAGACTCTATGAGCTTAGGGTTATAAAGGAACCTGGAACACAGAAGCTGCTTTATAAATATTGGTTTTCTTTTACAAACACTTTGGGGTGGTGGACATCTAGTATCTCCTAGGTAAGAAAATGGGGTGGGCAGTACCAATGAGTTTACCGTGGACATGAACATCCTGGGGAGATTTGGGGCAGCGTGGGGAAAGGTTATCCCCCATGCCAAGTTAACAAGGCATCTCCCCTGCTCCCTTCCCTCCCAACCCCAAAGGAGGGTGCCCCCTGGAAGTTAACGGATCAGGCAGGGGCCTTGAGGAGTAATGGGATGAACAGTGGCACTTCCCTGCAGGATGTCTTCTCTTCTCTGAGTAGGGATGACTTTAAGAATTTAATGGAAGGGGCACCTGGGTGGCTCAGTCGGTTGAGTGTCTGACTCTTGGTTTCAGCTTGGGTCATGATGTCTAGGTCCTGGGATCAAGCCCTGCATCAAGCATTGTCCTCAGTGCGGAATCTGCTTGAGATTCTCTCTCTCCCTCTCTCTCTGCCCACCCCCCCACCCCCGCTCGTACACATTCTCTAAATAAATGAATAAAATCTTAAAAAAAAAAGAATTTAATGGAAGTCCAGCCATGTGACTCTGAGTGAGGGTCATTACGAGAATGTAACTTCATGAGGCTGGCACTTGGTCTGTCTTCTTTGTCCCCTACAGCACTGCCTGGCATGTTGTAGGTGCCCAATAAATACTTGTGGAAGGGATGAGCAATCATCATTAGTCCCCACACCCCGCAAAGTTCTGATGATTCTGGAGCAGGGGGCATAACTTCTGGGGGAACACTCGGAGGGCAGTGATGTCACATCAGTCCAGGCGCCTCCGCTGGTTTCTGGTGTGTCTCCACAGGGCCCCAGGCAAGTTGTGCAATGCTCCAGCTGCATCCCATCACTTTCTCCTGGGTCAGGGCTTCACAAGCCATGGCCTTTTTTTTTTTTTTAATTTATTTTATATATACATAGAGAGAGCGTGAGCAGAGGGAGGGGCAGAAGGAGAAGGAGAGAGAATCTCAAGCAGACTCCCCGCTATGCACAGAACCTGACGCGGGGCTCCGTCTTATGACCCTGAGATCATGACCTGAGCCGAAACCAAGGGCCAGACGCTTAACCGACTGAGCCACTCAGGCGCCTGCCGTGGCCCTTTGTTTGTAAATACTGTTTTATTGGGACATAGCCACGCTCACTGGTATAACATTCTCTGCAGCTGTTTGTGTGTCATAGAAGCAGGATTGAGGAGACGCAACAGAAATGGATGGCCAGAAAAAAACCTAAAATTTTTATTATCTGGTTCTTTCAGGAAAAGGTTACTGACCCCTATCCTAGAGAGAACAAATGAAATAAGGGTTTCCCCCCAAGAAGGGGCTCATTCCTTCCCTAGGTTGGAGACTAGACTCACTGAACACAGTGCCCTTTCATCTTTGAGGGTCTGGGGGCTCAGCAAGTACCATCCCATAAAAAGATTTGACTGATATATCAAAGGCAGCGTGTTCTGCAAAGTCTCTTCCATACCAGCCGTTGCGCTAAGACACCTCGTGCTCTCACGTGTACCTCTCAGTAACGCCACTGCGTGGGAACTCTATTATCCCTACTTTACAGATGAGAAAACTGAGGCCCAAAGAGAATAAATGATGTCCACAGCATCCCATAGCAGGGCTATGGCAGAGTGGGGGTTCTCCCAGGGCTGTTTTGAGTCCCAGCTGCTGTTCGTGGGCATTCCTCTGCCTCCCTGTGCTAAAGGCCCAGCAGGAAGTCTGTTGGGACTTCACCATGAATAAACATGAAACAGGTTGGTTCAGGTCCAACCAGTGGTTGCTGTATAAAAACAACCCCGAACCCAGTACATCGAAGAGTGGGTCTCTGGCAAGGGCATCGTGAGGAAGACTTTTCTTAGGGTGGAAGAATCAGCCCACAGGCAACCAGAGTCCCAGGCCCACCCAAGGCAGGATAGGGGCTCTCGCCATGGGATGTACCCCAACTCGTGAGAAAATGCCACGCAGAACTCAGACGGAACAGACTGACTTGATTACAGCTAGACACCCACACCGGAATGAGACCTAAAGACTCTGCGTTTGAATTCAAAACAACAGAGATCCCAGGTAGGTCTGCTCCAACTCCCCAGATAAAGACATATTACACGATAAGCTCCACCCTTTTGTCTTCCTAAATTAAAAGGACTACACATCGTTTAGAGAATGCTCTCCTTTAGGGCTCTGCGCAGAAATTTATTCAATTTCACATTGTTGTGATAACAAGACTGTAGGGAAATAAAGAGACAGTATGTGGGAGGCCTGCAGTTATTACACAAAGAGCAAAACTGTTTTTTGCTTGAGATAAAGGGAAGACTACATGTCAGGGAAATTAATCCGGATTAAAAAGATGGACAGCAGTCGTGCTGAGGTCACTTTCCGTCGACACAGGAAGGAAAGCTGCTGGTTTGTTTTCTGAGACTCTGTCCACAAAGTCAGAAGGTCTCAAGTTCACACAAGGCTGTGGAGGGAGAAAGAGATGTCCCAGTCACATGAGTGATGCAGTGATTGACTTAGGTGAAAACTTCTCTTTCTACTTTCTACCGACAGTACAGGTCCTGCGAAGTCCCCAGCTTAAGTTTGGAAAACAGCAAACTCCCGGGTGCTCTGCCTCTTTGGCCCTTGCTCTGGGGTCAGATAACCATCAACAGTGTCCCCAGCACCTGACATGGGTGACCTGCTCCGCAAACATCACCACCTTCACTGCCTCCCAGGCTACGGAAACCTCCCACCCACAAGGATTTCTGGTCCATCACCTTGTTTCTTTCTTTTTTCACACCTATCACTAACCAAAATGAACTTGCTTACTTTTTCATTGTCCACCTATCTCCAGACAGAGCGTGTGTTCCTTAAGAGCAAAGTTCATGTCTGCGGGCTCGGTCCCTGCGTCACCAGCGCCGGGCTCACAGCGGATCACTGGTGCATATTCGACGGATATTAATGTAGTTTTCACGCACAGGTTGGAGTGTGTTTAAAATTTCACAAATACTTTAGTTTTTCACATCAAGTTGGCTCTGCTATTTTAGGGGTCCTGGTTCTAAGGTATCCAACTGTCACTTTAACAAAGTGGTTTTTCATTTAAGATATATTTATTGAACACCTACCACGGGCCAGGCAAGTGCCAGGCTTCTATGCTAGGAATTCGATGGTGAGCAAAATAAAATGCCTGCCCTCAGGAGCTTTCAGTCTGGTGGGGACAGCGGGAAACAAGGATTAATGAAACAGCAATGCAGGCACAGGAGGGTGACCTCGGTAAGGGCTAGGAAGGAAAAGCACATGCAGGGCTTCTGAGAAAGTCATGTCTGTGCTGAAGTCAGAAAGCTACATTATGCACTAACTAGGTGAGTTAACTAAATAAACTTGCTAAAGAGTGATTAGGGTTGGAGTTAAGAACAGAATTAGGGTGGGAGTAAAGATTAGGGGAAGAATAGGGTGAGTCCAGAGAAGAACTTTCCAGAAAAAGGGACTAGTGCATACATGTGTCGTAGACGGCAGGTGGATGTTGACCAAGAGTGAGTAGTTGACGGCTGTCTAAAATAGCTGGAAACAAAATAAGTAGAGAAAAGAAGACAGATTTGGAGTTATTTAGGAGATAAAATGGCATGACTTGATTTGTCCTACAAGGACATCTGGTGCCCGAGGCATTGATTGGCCTTCTCCTGGGCTGGTACCTGGGGGGGGGCCCTCCATGGCTAGCAACCTGGCTTCCAAAGCCAAAAGAAGCCACTGAGCTATCCGAGTGCATTATGGCCCCAGGTGAGCACCTGCCTTGGTTGGCAGCAAGGTTTCAGAACTGGGATTCAGGACTCAGGACGGAGGATTCCTGGAGCCCTTACATAGATTACTGTGGGCAATCAGGTGATTACAAGAGCTCAAGATGATGCCTATTAAAGAAATCAATTGTGTTCCTGAGAACCCACGCTTCATAGGTAACGTTGCTTTATATAGCTGTCCCTGAAACCAGTGTAGCTAAATAAGGAACAGAGAGAACAACGGGCCCCAAATATGAGCATCGTGATTTCTTCGCCCTCTTGATCAAAGAAAGACTCCAATGAAAGGAAAAAAATAATTAAAAAGTAAAAACCTTATGTAATGAGATTTAAAAGAAAACTTTTGAAGCCAACAAGCAACCATGGGCAATGCTTCAAAGGGCCCAGAATCAATGTTTGTCAATAGCAGGTTTGCATCCTTTATCTTTCATGAATAGAAAGTGTGATGTTATTAGGAGCCCATCCATGCCTTAATTCTGTTTGAGATTTGACGAATCAGAACTCTGTTAACATTCTGTCTGAATCAGCAATGGCCACGGCCCATAGCAGAAGCCTTACCTGAACCCAGGCTTTCATCCTGCGACTGGGATGGTCCTTATCTCTCGGACCTTCTGCACTGAACCCTCAGCGGCCCCCGGGGTGCACCCAGGGGCCGGGGCTCTTGAACTCTGCTACTTTCTTTGGAGACTTTCTCCCCAGAAAAGAAACCACCCCATGACTCAGCCTAGCTCCAAAGTTACCATTTGTTTAATCAAGATAGTTGGTTTGCAAAACATTAAACATTAAACAGTATTTGATGCCTAGTTAATAATTGGCATCCTCTTCATTTGCTCCTGAATCCTTGGAGACTGACATTTTCCCACCCTAAACGCATAGACAACAAAAGAAATTGTGTGTCAGGCAACGCAAGAGTTCTTAAACTGCATAGATGCTTGCCAGAATGTCTGACCTCCATATTCTGCTGTTAATGGTTCTGGCAGGAAAGACAGCCATGGGGGTAAGTGTTCCTTTCAAATGTCTGTAGTTGAGAGACTGAGGTTATGAGGAGAACCAAAGCAACTGGGCCAGGAGTGACTAGAAACTTCAGTTGTGAAGTTGAATATGGCCGGGTTGTAAGAGTCAATGCATGCCTGTAATGTTGGTTGCTGTTGAGAAGTCTGTTCCACGAGACCATGTAACTGACTTGAGCCCTCTTGGAGCAGAGTCTCCCTGAGCGCCTTACAACTAAAGGGACCGGGGCAAGAAAATCTGCTAAGGCAGTGGGCTGGGATCTGGTGTGGACCTTAGAGAACCGTTTGAGAAGGCTTTGAAAGCTAGTGACTCTCTTTGTACCCCATTGATAGACCTACACAGTTTTCTAGCCATTTCAGGCAACACAAGGGTAAGATCCCCTGTGATTTGGCTCTAGAGGAGAATCTTGCTGGTTGCGTATGATCCTGGCAACAGGTTTACTTAGATGGATTCATTTTGGAGAAAGCTTTGTGGGTAATACTGTTTCTCCCTTTTCACAGGACCCTAGTAGATGGGGCAGGGAGGGGAAGCAGGGGCCCAAGGGAGGTGGTGGTGAGCAGGGAAAGGAAATGCCATCCGAGGGTCTTGCATAGGGATGCTCGGCATTTGGGAGCAGAGGGCTAGAGGAGAGGTCAGCTCCTTCTGTGGGCCACTGTGGTCACGGACTATTGGCTGGATCTTTGTGGGCACAGGAGAGGTGCCATCAGCAGAAATAGAGCCTCCTGGAATTCCCTACCAGATGTGGTTTAGGCATGAGTGGGGTTGGGAGCCAGCGCTTTGAATCACAGCTTTGCCACTTTCTCGCTGTGGAATATTGGGCAAGCAACATAATCTCTCGGAGCCTCAGTTTCCTCTACTGCAAACCAACTGATAATCTCTCACTGATCTGGGGAGGGCCATGGCTGATTGAATGAGGTGATGTATTGGCTTTCAATAAATGTTAGCTCTTTTCCCTTAAAATTTACAGAATGAATACAACTTCTCTGTAAAAATCAGAGAATGCCCCGCTTTGTGCATGTGTGTGCGTGTGGGCGGGGGGGAGTGGATAGAGAAGCAGCAGAACTGAATTAACAGTCATAACCTCTTTATCTTGTGAAATACCTTTGCATTTTATTTCCCATTTTACTCCATAGAGCTTTTCCTGTAGGAAGCAGGTTCAGTTTCAGGTTTTCTGATTAGATACTTCAAAAACAAGAGCTTCTCTTCCCTTTTCGGTAAACCGTCCTCAGACCCCTACTTTAGCCCCATATTAACCTGTCAAGTGTCTCACCTCTGAGAGAGTTTTCTTTTCCAATGATGACTTGTATATGTGTGCTGGGGTTGCAATTACACATTTTCAAGCCCCCCCCCACACACACACACCTCATTTGATTGCTTGTTGGATGTCTGGGGCAGAGACCCAGCAGAAACAGCACAAGTCTAGAGGAAGAGGGGGCAATTATCAGAGGCCCACAAGGGGCCCAGAGAAAGTACCAGTTGGAAAGAATTAGAGCCTGAAGTTTGCAGGCAAGGAGAGAGTTGATGCAGTCTGTTTGAAGTTCACAAAACGATAATGGTCCCCCAAAATCCCTTTTTTGCAGGCCCCGGTGAATTTTTAGGGTTAGCAATGAAATTATAAGTCAATAATGGATAAAAGAGAAAATATGAGAGAGAGCCTTCAGGCAATGAGCTTAGTCGGTTCTAGAGAGAGGATTCAGGGCTTTGGAATGTTTTCTTCCCCCAGATGTGTGCCAGACAGGTGGTCGGGAAGGCAGCTTGCGTTCCACAGGCCAGGCCACAGACATCCAGGGGAAAGTGGCCAACTCGCTCAGATGCTTTGGAGAGTTCGGGGGCATCATCGGGGGAAGGAGCCACACAGCCAGATGGGCTGGGCGGCCTCTCCCACCGCACATAGCTAAAAATACTAACCAACTGCTATCGTTTAATGAGAAGTCCTGTGAGCCAGGCTCTGTGTTTTCAGTGGATCAGTTCATCTCGGGAAGGACCCTGAGAAGTAGGAACTGTTATTGCTCCCATTTCACAGAGGAGAAGATGGACAGCTTGGCCTCACACCCCTGGGAAGTGGCAGAGCTGAGCTCTAGACTATGGGATGCTGTCCACTGTCTGGACCAGGTCTTTTGCCTGGACCCTGGCTAAAGATGAGATCTCTTCTGTCCAAAGAGCTTCAAGGGCATGGTCCTTTGTGTAGGAACAGGGAGCTCTTAGGCCAGGGGTTTATGTGCTGGTTGGGATGTAACAACTCCATGTGCCTCTGGAACTTTAGAGAAAACAGTCACAGGGCCTGTGATCACTATCCTTTGGAAGGTTGTATGGACATATGAATTTAGGGCATGGAGCACACCTTATAATGCCTTCTCTCTGAGCGCATCTCTAACTTAGATTTTTATTCAGATATCTATGATCCAAAAAGGTATAGGTCAAATGTGATTGCTGTCAACACCAGAGCTTCAGCCATAGGTTCTTCCTGGATGGGGCTAGATTTGGTTTTCCTTAATGAACACCTGTCCCCAGCACAGCCTTGTATGGTTGTCCCCATTTTATGAGTGAGAAATAGATCCAGAGTTATTAAACTAACTTCCCAGCCAGGATTGAGACCCAGGTCTGCCCAACTCCTTCCCCATTACAGGAAGCCCACTCAACTGTGAAAAGGAAGGGCACCACCATCCAGGGCTCAGAAATCTCTTCTTGCTGTGGTTCTTGGGTGATTTGGGGGTGCCACTGGGCTTGGCCATAATAGAATTTGACCTCTTCCAGGGTCAGAAGCCAGAGGACAAGGCTTGTTCAGGCCTGCCCTACTTAGCTCGGCCCATCTCCAGAGAGGACAGAAGACAATGGCCCCTCCTCTCCCCAATGTGTTTGTTCCCACTCCTGGACTTTTTAAGCCCTAGAGTTTAGATTTAAGAACTCTGGAACTCTAGCATCCTCTCAGGTAGAGCACCACAGACATTTTTGAATAGGCCAGAGTCTGCAAATTGGCAACTTGGGGTACATTCGGCTCACAGCCCAAGTTTTATTTGGTGGGTAGAAGGTCAGCCTAAGAGTATTTGAATTTCCTTTCAGTTGCTTGGTGACATTTGCAAATCAGAACATTTCACATAGAAATACAAATTCCCAGCTTCTCTTGAAAACCAGACATTTTAGTAACATGGGGCTCACATTCCTGTTTGGCACCAACCAGATGAGGGGCTGTTGCTCCCATTTTTAGAAGAAATTCAAGCCCCCGAGTCCGTAGGCCCTACCACTTTCTACTTTGACACCCTTTTGCTTGACAGATGTACATTATCTGCCAGATTCTAGCTTGGAGAGAGAGAGATAGAAACAAGACAGAGCCCGGCTTGTCTGTTACGATGCAGAAACAGTGTGGATGTTGAAGGATTGGAGCCAGTTTTGGATGGTCAGGTAACTAGGTTCAATGTCTGATTAATTTGAGCATCCAAATCTGCATGCCCCCCAGGACTAAACCAGGCCTTTGGTGGGAAGATACAAGCCACCCCTTTCTAAGCCTCAATGTTCCAGAATGTCCAAGTCTCTTTCAGACCCAGGAGGGATGTCCTTCCCTCTTGCTGGACCCACACAGAGTCTTATGGAAAAGAGAGGGACTGAATTTCACTGCAACTTCTCATACATTTTTTTTTTAACTGATCCAAAGCACAATTCCAACTCATTAGCTTTGGTGGTGTGCACTGGTATTTAGGGAAATCAGGTCGCGGGAAAATCACATGTGTATATAGGCACAGATATATTTATATTTTAAATTCATTAGGGTTCCCTAAATGCAACAGCCATGCTGCTCTCACAAAGAAACAGCGTGGCAGAATATTCGGCAGCCGGGATTTTAAATAAAACATGCTTTTCTTCATAATTAATATAACAAGGTTTTCTGGCTTAGGACCTGGCAAGGATCCCAGGAAAAATGAAGGGGTGGGGGTTGGTGTGACATGCCTCTGACAGGACGAACAAATCCCAGGAAGAGGTTATGCTTAGTGAGCCCTCCTCAATTATGTCCACACTTTGCAAAAAATAAAAAGGAGGGAAGGAAGGAAGGAAGGAAGGAAAAAGAAAGAAAGAAAGAAAGAAAGAAAGAAAGAAAGAAAGAAAGAAGAAAGAAAGAAAGAAAGAAAGAAAGAAAGAAAGAAAGAAAGAAAGAAAGAAGAGAAAAGAAAGAAGAAAGAAAGAAGAGAAAGAAGAAAGAAAGAAGAGAAAGAAAGAAAGAAAGAAGAGAAAGAAGAGAAAAGAAGAAAGAAAGAAGAGAAAGAAAGAAAGAAGAGAAAAGAAAGAAGAAAGAAAGAAAGAAAGAAAGAAGAGAAAGAAAGAAAGAAAGAAAAAAAGAAAGAAAGAAAGGAAGGAAGGAAGGAAGAAAAGAAAGGAAGGAAGGAAAAAAGAAAGAAACTCAAACTCAATGACAACAGTGGCTAATAATCATAATCATAGTGGCAACCATTTATTAAGTTTATTAAGTCTCTACCATATGTCAGCTATCCTGTGCCTACTGTTTATGATCTCATGAAAGTTTCCCGAGAGCCCCATGAGTTAGGGGCCATGTCATCCGCATTTGACAAATAAGAAACTAAGCTATAGAAAAGTTCAATAATCTGCCGCAGATGGCAGCCCTGGGGGGTTACAGAGCCAGGATTCAAACCTAGGTCTGCCCAATGCCAGTTCCAAGCTCATGGACCCCTGGGCTAGAGATTGGCAATGTCAGGTGCTACTCAGAACAGAAGAGGAGGTTCCGCATGGTGTGGAAGTGTCAGAGAGTCAGTGGTCTCAGACTCTAGCTTCGGGCAGGAGACAAAGTTGCTCCTACCCGGAGGCAACTTCCACAGTCCCTACACTTTTTCTTTCTAACACCAAAAACATCGAGGCTTGCCAGAGGACTAACCAATCCGTTCAGTGTTTTCAAACCTTACTCATGAACGAAATCTTGCTAAAGCCCAAGCCAGTTTCTTAACATGTTCCTTAAACATACTTATCTTTTCTCTATCTTGATAGATTTATTTTTAAAGGAAATTGTCCCTACTATAAATGGGGAAAAAAATCACAGAAAATGATGTCATTGAATTCTTACCGGTTACACTTGTCACGCGGATGCTCAGAACCTCAAGCCTGCTTTCTCCTTGTGGGAAGGGGAGACTAGCAAGAGGCGGAGAGGATAGAGACTTACCAGCTCCACTGAGTTTTTCTTTGTGATGGGTTTGGGAGGGTTGAAAGTAGAATTGGGAAGGGAGTGACCGCCTCCTGCTGTGTTTGGTGTCGCGCCCTGGCCAAGCACCACCCAAATCAGCTTGGGGATCCCCGGTTCCACACTAAAGAAAGCACAGCTTCAGGGCTGGACTGGGTTCCCATCAGCAGGAAGTTACTTTTCTGAGCCCCTGAGCTGTTTGCTGAGGCCAACTGGCCAAGGTTAACATGGGGAATTATGCCCATGTGGCCGGCCTCCGACCCATCCTATTCTTTTATTTGTTCATTTGCCTTTCCAAAGGCCTTCCAACTGCATTATCACATCCAGAAAGGAGTGTTTTTATCCAATTCTCACTATCCTGGATGACCTTACTCCCTAACCTTCAATCCTCCCCAATTCTTTGCAAATGCTACACTCCCCATGAGCAGCCGCATCCCCTTGGATAAAAAACATCAGGGCAAGGAAATTTTTACTTTTACAATTGGGGAAACTGAGGCACAGGGAGATTCAGCACCTTGCACAGGAGCAAAGATCAGCCCACAGTCTCCTTGGCCAGGAGCTTCATGCCTAAGGCAGGTATAATCAAAGCGAGGCTGAGGGTAAAGTCCCCTGGGTACTGGTTGAAAATTCATGTTCTGGGCCTACTCCAGGACTCATGGACACCTAACCTCTGCAGATAGGGCCCAGGAATCTGAATTCTCATCCAGCTCTCCTGCAAAGAGTGACAACTGCCATGGAGCTCCTCCCTCCGCCCCACCCCCTCTCTGCTTGTCACATGAAGCTATAGTGCAGCCCCCACTTACCTGGGCGGGCATCTGAGTGGGCTCTAAAGCTCTGAGCTTGAAAGCAGAGAAGCTGTACGGAGTCCCTCTGAGCCAGATACAGGTGACTGACTTCGGATCAAGGAGGTCTGGTCTTGAGTCCCTCCCCTGCCCCAATCAGCTCATGTCCTTACAGGAATACTTCACACACACACAAACACACATACACACACACACACATACACACCCTGGGCCTTAGTTTCCTCCTCCATACAGGAAAGCTCTAGACCTGCTCTTCTCAGCAATGCACCCTTGCTGGTCACTATGGTTCCTGCTTCACCCAGGCTCCCAAGAAGGAAACCACCCACCCAGAGCAATGGCCAGGGCTTTCTTCTTTGGCCTCCATAATTTCCCCTTGCCTCCTTGCCCTGAGCTTCAGATTAAAGCAAAGCCACAGTGAACCTGTCGATTCTGAGACAGCATCGTGCAGCTTCTGTGCTAAAGTAAGAAAGGCAAGATTCCTTGTGATCGGAAAAAAAGACCGAGTGGCACCACTTTGACACCTATTAGGATGGCTAGAACTTTTTAAAAATGGAAAGTAACCAGGGTCTGTGAGGATGCGGAGAAATTGGAGCCCTCACGCGTGCCTGGTGGGAATGTAAAATGGCGTGGCCGCTGTGGAAAATAGGATGGTGGTTCCTCAGAAAGTTAAGCGTAGAACTATCCTAGCACCCAGAAAATTCCACTCCTAGGCACAAGCCAAAAGGATGGGAAGCAGGAACTGAAAGCTATTTGGACACCAGTGTTTACAGCAGCTTTACTCACAACAGCCAAAGACGTAAACAACCCAAGCGTCCCTCAACACACGAAGGGGTAAACAAAATGGATATACAAGGAATCCGACTCAGCCTTCGAAGGAATGAACTTTTGATATACACTACCAACACGGATAAACCTTGAGAACATTATGCCTCGTGAAATAAGGCCAGTCACAGGACAGATGCTGTGATACCTCACATACGAAGTACCTAGAATAGGCAAATTTAGAGACAGAAAAGAGAAAACAGGTTGGCTGGGGGCAGGGAGGAAAGAGTAGTTGTCTAATGACTAAGACTTTCTGTTGGGGATGCTGAGAAAGTTTTGGGTAAAGATAGCGGGGATAATTACACACAATGGGAATGTGACTAATGCCACCAATGGTCCACTTACAAATGGTTAAAGTTAAAAAGTAGTGCGTTATGTGTATTTTATCACAGTTTTTTGGGGTTTTTTCCCCCCCGGAAAGGTCTAAGTGGCTTTGCACAACTGTTAATTTCGTCACCTAGTTTGTCTGGAGCAGGAGATAGAGTGGGGGGTGTATGGGGCAATACTTGGGCTGGTGACCGGAACCCTGACAACCTCTGTCCTCTGTCACCGCCACCTCTCACCCTGACCTTGAGCTCTTTGTCCAACAGTGAGGACTGGCCTGCTGAACTGTGCACTCCTGTCTTTGGCCCGCCTTCCAGCTCCATGGCTGCATCCTCACCTGGCCCCGGGGCAGACTTCCCTCCCACCCAGCTGCCCTCAGGAGGAATGCAGTTCTTCCAAGTTGATCTACCACCAGGTCATGGTAGAACATCCAAGGAGGAAGGGATCGTGGGATTAAAGTCCCCAGTTTTTACCCACCAGGGGAAAGGTTTTTCTGTTGTTGGTTCATGCTAAGCCAAGCTTCAGGCCCCAAGGGACAGGTCTAGCTCCCCATCCCCCCTCTTCTGCTTCCCAAGCCTGGGATTCATCGACTCAGAGTTTTAGCCTCTGCTTTTTTGTTTGTTTTCCAGAAGATTTAGAATTCTGAAAGGTTAGAGGAAGAACCAGAATTGAAATAATCTAGGAAAAGATTAAATTAGATTAAAGAGAGGCCAAAACAGATTAGACTTCTATGCTCTTCACCCCTAAGGAGATTACACTGTAAATCAGTAAGACTCAGAGACAATATCTTTCTCTCTGGCCTCTGTCTTTCCCACTAACCAACCTTAGCCTAGAAGACCCTAGAAGATACTAGAAGCTGCTATTTTAGCCCATGTTGAGATGAGGAACACAAGTGGTGGAAGAAGCAGGCAGTGACTGGCGTGCCCCTTGAGCTGGGTGGAGATGTGTGTTGAGATGCGTTAGCCACAGTGGACCAGCCGAGGCTGGAGCTGACTTTTGTACCTTCTGCAGCTGTCACTGGTGCCCAGTGGCCCTCTCTGTGTCCTGCCAGGCCTGGGCTAGTCTGGACAGGCCTTTCATAAAGCTTTCCAAGGACAGGGGTCTGATCTCATCACCCAGTTCCATGCCCTGCCTCTCTTAGAATTAGGTAGCTCTTCTGTTTCCTTCTTCATTCTTCCATTCCAGTGAATGCTTGCCATGGCTCCCTTATCCCTCATCATAATGGAAATTAAGATCAAGGCCTCTGACGGAAGGCTGGCTCCATTCCATCCTGGCTCCAGCAGTTGACCAGCTGAGTTACTTTGGGCAACTTAGTCTCTGTACATCTGTTTGCTCACCTCTAAAATGGACATAATTATAGAACCTCAATGATCAAGTATTATGTACAATAAGTGAGAGACCAAACGCATGTACAACATTTAGCACACTGTCAGCTCTTGATACATGTCAACGGAGACCACAGTTGTCTCCTCCTTCTTCTTATTCTTTTGCTTTAGGGGTCTTCCTCCTTGGATTTGCAAGTCCCAGGAGTAGGAGTTATATCATTTCCCTGTCACCGTGGAAAAACGGAATGCCATAATGGGATGAAAGGAGGCAAATATTGTGCCTACCCATTCCCCCGGCCCCATCACCCAGATTAGTTTCAGGATCCAGACGGAGGGCATAAATAACCGGCTACTGGCCTGACCTTTCCCACAAGGTCCCCCAGATATCCAGCCTGTGTTTGGGCGGCCCCTTTCCACATTTCACTGCAGTCTCTGCCGGGGGACCTGGTGATTCACAAAACGAGTGGGCCGGCTTCAGATCCCTGGGACCCCCAGGCACGCAGCCCAGGCTGCACAGCTGGGTGGCAGCTGCTTCCGACTCCCCGAGAGCCAGTGGGATCAGCAGGGCCCCCAGCCCCAAGAGGTCCAGGTTTCTTTTTGTTGGTTTCCCTCCGAGCTCCAGCGCCAGCTCCAGCTCCTGGGAAGGGCACGTCTGCCACCTGCTGGCTGTAGGCAGCACAGCACCTGGCTGGCCCTCCTGGTCCCCGTCAGAGCTACAATTTGGGGCTCTGGCCCCAGGCACAGGTGTCAGAGGGCCTTTTGCGCACTGGGCCCCAAGGAAGTCTGTTCCTCTAAGTCCTCCCTCCCGTCCTGAGCACTTCTTGGGGCCGACAGTGGACAGGCACGGCCCACACAATTCAGTTCAAATGGGAGAATTCAGTGGGTACCTCCTCTGGGCTGCGCGAATAGGGGTAGAGAGGGACAGGCCCTGTCCTCCAGATGAGCTCCACGGAGGGAAGCGGAGGCAGGGCAAAGGACAGGACCAAGGCAGAGTTGGCAGGGGGGGTAACGTTGGCACCTGGGGCTGTCTCATGCCCCTCCTTTGGCACTGCCTTGGCCCTCAAGCCTGGAGGGGTCAACTTCAGATGCTCCCCATTCGAGCCCCCAGGCCCAGGAATACCCCTGAGACCTGAACTTGCCCTCCCTCTATCAGGTTCCCCACTACCAACCCCCTTCCTAAGAGAAATGCCCAGCCCTTGTCTCATCCTTTGCAGAAATCAGGTGTGGGGTCGGGGAACGTGAGGCAGTTAGACCCGGACAGGCACAGTCCAGACAGCTAAGGGCCTCTCTACTCTCTGCATCCCGCTCCCTCCCCAACCGTTTGTGGTAGAATTTGTCAAATCTACAGAAAGTGGAAACAATAACACACTGAATATACATATAGATATATTCACAATACCATTATCATTCTCAAGAAATTCCACATTGATATGCTAATATTCTCTAATATAAGTCTATATTCAGGTTTCTCAATTGCCCCAATAATATCCCTTATAGCTTTTTCCTTTTTAAAAACAAGGATCACTCACTGCATTTGGTTGTCTTGTCTCTTTAGTCTCATTTAATGAAAAACAGCCTTCCCATCTTCTTTGTCTTTCGTGACACTGACATTTTTGTAGGGTCGAGGCTGGTTGTTTTGTCGAATGGCCACTATCTGCCCCTGTCATATGCCTTATGGGTAGACTCAGGGTAAGCATTTTTGTCAAGAATCCCACTTGTTGATGTTGTGCGCTCAGTACATCCTGTCAGGATGCAGTCTTTCTTTTTACCTGTCTTTTCTAATTTATTGTCCAGCTGCCTAATTCCCAAAATGGTTAAAGTGGCCGACAGTAAAACAGAAAATCAAAACTTCCGCTGGAGGGAGAGGAAGATTGATGTGGGTACTGGGAAGATGACCACATTGGCCACAGCTTTTTAGTGGCTAAGACCCAAAGGGAGACCCGTCAGGGGCTAGAACCCTCTTTTTCTAAATCGGATGTCCGCAAACTTTGTCAAGTGCCAGGAAGGAAATATTTGGGCTGTCTGGTCTCTGTCACAACGACTTCGGCGGTGTAGCACCAAAGACGTCTCAGACAATACTTAAAAATAGGCATGGCTGTGTCCCAATCAAATCTGATTTGTAAAACCACAATTCTGGGTTTGCCCGCAAGGGCCTGAGTTTGCTGACCCTTGAATTAAGTAAAAGCAAATATTCCAGCTATTAAATGAGTAAAGCTTTCTTTTTCCGGTAAGTACTGCATTCTAAAAGGAACTGTTCATAACACTATTTACTTATTCAGCAAAAACTCTTTGAGGATCGTCATGTGCCAAGCACTATGCTCAGTATGGGGTAATACACCAGTGATGAAACAGACAAGATCTTTGCCTTTCTGGAGGACAGAGTCAATGTGAGAAACAGATAACGTGCAGATAAACAAATGTAAACTACATGTCGCAATAAGAACTATGGAGGAAATGAACGGATAGAGTGACGAAACAATGGGGGAGGGGGTCATACCCATAGGGGAGTTGGGGAAGGCCTCCTTGATGACATTTAAGCTGGCACCTAGTGATGGTCATGAGAGACAGCTTTCCAGGCAGAAGGAAGAGCAAGTGCAAAGGCCCTGAGGTGAGGGGAGCTTGACTCATGCCATTGGAACCCAGGTGTGGCTGGAGATTAGTAAGGGGCAGTGGAAGGGAGGGGTATGGGGGGAGGTTCATAGGTTGTGGCAGGTGTTTGTATTTTATTCCAAGAACAATGGGAAGCCACTGGAGAGTTTTAAGCTCTGTCCATCCCCAGCCCAAGGAGTTGTCACCCAAAGCAATCACCTAGACTTGAGTGTGAATCCAAATCCTATCACAAATGTGTGACCTCTGAGCCTCAATTTTCTCATCTGTCAATGGGCCAATAAAAGCCTCCTTATAGGGCTCTTATAAGAATGAGATGCAGCAACGCACAATCAGGCAGACAGGAGATGCTCAATCCATGCTAATCACTACCACTGACGAGATTGTCTGTACCGGGGGGCGGGGGGGGGCAGCCACGCCCCAGCATGAGAACAGGTACGCACAAGCACCACAAGTCCGTACCAAGAACGATGCTCAACTGGCACAAGAAGAAGGAGGCATCTTCAAAATAGGCCCCACCCTCTCCCTCCCACCCATCCCAGCTACAGCCATCCCAGAGCACCCAGTGTTCTTGATCCTCCTATGTGACCCTGGGAGACGTTCCTTTGGCCTTGCAGGAGCTTAGGGAGGCACCCAGCCAGTCAGCTGACTCAACCTTGCTCAGCCCTGTGTTGGTTTCTGATTGTTTCTGTTTTTTTTCAGTTCTCCCTGATGTCTTTACTCATAGACCCGGACCCAGGTGAGTGTGTGGATCGCCCTGGGGCTCCTCACAAACTACAGGCTGGTTCTGGGATGGAAGAAAGGGGACCCATGCATGTAAGTGTTGGCACAGCTCAGGATTCAAACAATTCAGAAATGTTGTTGACCCCTTCCAAGAATTTTCCCAGAAAATGCACTCCCGGTGTTTGTCCCTCCGTGCACATACACCATGCTTTACTCGATTTTGAGTGGCCCATGAGTACCCCTGGTCCCCCATCTCAGGATCCCAAGGGAAAAACTGCTGATACAGTTAAATCCCTTCATTTTACAGAGAAGGAAACTGAGGCCCTGCGAGGGGAGGCTACAGGTCACACAGCCCATTAGTGATGAGATGAGTTGAAAAGGCTGACACAAAGTGAGGGTGGCATCGGGCACTTACTGGCTCCAGGCAGGCCGGCCCTGGGCCCACACTCGCTCCGGGAGCCAGGTCCTCTGCGCTGGGCCACGCAGGCAGTCCCCAGGCTGACCCGCCCCTGCGGTGGCCTCCCACCTGCACCCCCACCACTGCCGTCCTGCCCGGGGCCCTCCACTGTGCCCAAGCCGAGCAGGGCTATTGCTCTAGCAGTCACCCAATCTCTGACTCGGGGCCCAAGTCTCCCTTCACTGCTCCGAGCCCCAAGGGAGAGAAAACTCCACACCCAAGTCCACCAGGGTGGAGGCTGGTATCCCCCACTGGCAGTGACCTGTGCTGGTCCCCCACAGAGGACCAGAGCCAGGGAGCCAGTCCATGGAGATGGCGGTCTTGTCTAAAGTTTGGGTCAAGGGCTTATTTGGAGCAAATGTGGGGACACCTGGGTCAAAATCCACGTGACGGTCAATATTCCCCAGCAGCAAAGCCGTGGATGGGCAGACAGACTTGTGCTGGTTCAAGGCAGGAGATGTCTGAGCTTTGTCCACCTCTTATGCTCAGGGAATGTTTGTGGAATTGAGCATGGCATGTGCGTTTTCAGAGGGTCTATGTCCTTCCCCAAAGGAAAGGATTCTGTTCTATTCGACAACATATAATTTAATTCCTTGGAGGAATCTTGTTTCAGGGGGCTCCTCCCAGCTGCCCGCACCAGCATCCACATGTGGAGTCCAGGGCAGGGGGTGGTCCAAAGCCAAGAGGTGGGAAGAGCTGCCCCCTCCCCGGCCTTCAGCACACACCACTCAGGCACCAGGGGTCAGAGAGATGGAGCTCCAGAACTGTGGGGTCACACAGCAGACAAGGAGCATAGAAGAGTCCAGAGACCTCACTCTCTTCAAGGATTTGAAAAGCAGATCCACTCCTAGTCCATGAGGTCAACTTTGTGAGAATTAAGAGGTGTCTTTACCTCAAGACACTGTACGGCCATCATTCAGAAAATTGCAGAAGACATCTACAGTGACCGTGAGTTTCTGACACCATGGCACTGATGTTTTGCAGTGAACAACTTACACAACTGGATGCAGTGGCCCCATTGAACATGGATCACAGAAAAGGGAGGATTCATTCTCTGTGTTCATAAGGCTTTTAGCTTTAATGAAAGAGATTAGAAGTGATAGGATCAGATTTGGTCTGCAAACAGGAGAACTTCCTCCCCATCAGAGTGGTCCAAAAATCTGAATGGGCTGTTGGGCTCTTGGGAGGTAGTAAGTTCTCCATCACTGGTGGTCTTTAAACACAGGCTGAAAAACCACTTAGGGAGTGGAGAGTATTGGATTTACCATTCTGAAAGTCTAGGCTCTAGAAGAACTCTGTCAATAGTTTCTGCCAGTTTGGTGAGTAGATGAAGGGACCCTGGAGCCCGCCATCCCTGGGCTCCCAAGTCTGGCTCGAGGTGTTCGGTCAACCTCTGGCTGTGGAGCGGGGCGAGATGTAGTAGCCGGGCCTTTCTGCAAAGAGCAGGTTAGGTTTTTAAAATGCCCCTGTTCATATCTACTCTAATTGCACATGGGGTGGTGCTTCGATGGAATTTGTCAGATCCCAGCTGGCTTTAGAAAGCGGTGTGGCCAAGGAAACACCATGCCCGTGTCCACAGGCAAGCGGCTTCTGTAGCTGGTCTTGCTGGACACAGTGCATGGCGAGGGTTTTGCGGGAGCAGAAGGCGCCTGGGCCACAGTCCCCAGTGGGTGGCCGAGGAGGTGGCCATCAAACAGCACAGACTCTGCTCATCTCCCCAGAGCAGGTGCCATGACAGCCAACGGGCCTGCGGAAATGCCTCTTCAAAGCTGGCTTGGCTCTGCCCAGCAACACAAGCTGAGCCCATCCATCAGCTGTCCTGCCACCTGCCAGTGAGGGTCTCTGCTGAGCTTGCCCTGTCAGCTGGATTGGAAGCGTCAGATACAGGCCAACAGGGCTGGGGTTTGGGGGAGGCCCTCGGAGGAACCGTCTGTGCCACGGTGATGGATGACGCCAACAGGGACGGCATTCCAGAGATTTTTATTCCGTTCCGCACATCTGGCAAGCTCCTTAACCAGAGCAGCTGCGGAGCCCCCATCACACAAACTCTGACTTTTTCCGAGAGACCCTGGGTCCAGACCACAGTAATCCCGCTTGAGGGACTTGGAGCATGTGCTAAAAAAGATTTCTCGACGTGTGTTACTTCCTGGAAGCTGAAACCCATGGAGTTCCACGAAACACAAACCCACAAGAGGCTCCTGGGCCGGTAGAAAAGCAAACCAGACTTGGAGTTAGGTAGACTTGGGTTTGGATAGCACCTCCTCCTGCTCTCGTTTTCCCATTTCTGTCAAATCGGAATATGCCACGGGGTGTCTCTACGGTTAAATAAGATCATGTGCCACCACATTTATTTAGTATAGTGTCCAGTACATAGAAAGTACTCAGTAGATAATAACCAGTTATTGGGATGATTTGAGTTAGCTCAGGATACTCTCACCATCCTTCCTGATAAGTTCTAGAAACAGACTCTGATAAATAGACAAATCCACAAGGATTTCTTTTTATACCTAATATAAAATGTTCCAGAGAGCAGCTCCCATTCTTCACCCGAAGCATTCTCCTTTTCTACAGCCTAGAGAAAGTCTCCAATAATCTGTATTTGGACCTGCGGTGTTTTCCTGCAACCCAGCAATGGAAGCAAATTCTAGGTCGGGCTCTAACCCCTCTCGATGCAGGAAAGCACTTGGACAAATTTCTAGACTCTACGGAGCTCAACAGGCATCTTCTTCACCAAATACCTACGACCCAGATCTCAAATAGTTTCTCTCCTAAGTTCCCCGTTTCCTCTGCTCCAAGCAAATACTAACTTTGCTGGCCGAGCTCTGTACTGGCCAATCAGAAGGAAGGGAGGCCCCACCACAGAGGGAAAAACTCACTTGTCAAACATATCCATTAACTGCATCTAGGGCTCTGTGCTGGGTCTGAGGTCTACAAAGAGGAATAGACATGGCCCTCGCTCGTAAGACACCAACTATCTAGTTGGAGGGAACAATTATAGACCAAGTTGAATAATAAACCACAAGAAAGAGGTACCATCTGAGCTCCAGCCATGAAACCTAACACTCTACAGCCTTCTGGGCCACTGAGGAAATATCTACAATTCTTATCCCACTGGCAACCCAATATCAGTCAAGCCCTGTGTGTTCATTCATTATTACTGCAGAGTATACTACCCCAAACTTAGTGGCTTCAACCATGGATATCCTTAATAGAATAAGAATCATGTCTCAATTCTTTGGGTTGGCGATTTAGATCAGGTTCAGCTGGGCACTTCCTCCAGTCTGGACCAGGCTCAGCAGATGTTGGCCAGGCTTCCTCTTGAGTCTGCAGTCACCTGATAGATCGGCTGGGCTCTCATATGTCTGAGGCCTTGACTGGAAGTGCTAGGCCATCTGCTGCCCCACACCTTCTCTTAACCTCCAAAGAATAGGCCAGACTTGTACACATGGCAGTCACAGGGGTGGGAGAGAGAGGGAGAGGACGTGCGTAAGACTTCTTGAGACCCAGGCTTGGTGCTGACACACTGTCCTTCCAGCACATGCTATTATTGGTCAAAGCAAGTCCCAAGGCCAGTTTAGACCCAAGGGGTGGGGAAATCAACTCCATCTCTTGGTAGGAGGACCTGCAAAGTCTCACTGCTAAAGATGAGGTGACAAGGAGAGGTGGCGAGTCGGGGCCATCTTCCCCCATGGGATTGGCTCATACTGCACTAACGTGCCAGTGTGGAACGTGAAGCCACTTGAGCTAGACTCGGCCACATCTAGCTCTGCTGCCTCTCCACTCCCCGTTCATCTCCTTTCTTGGCTGATTTTCCTCCCCGACTCACCCTGGCCCAGAAGCTCCTGTGTTGGAGGCCACATCCCACTCTTTTCTGCACATCTCTCCATTACTCCCAGTGCCTTCCTGAGCCTGGTGTCATACTTGGCCCATCGTAGGTGCATGACACACTTTTCTTATGTAGACAATGGGATTAAGTGCCAATAGCATAGAAAAGACAAAATAAGCTAAGTTTGGAGGTGGAGAAGCCCTGCCAGGGGGTGCTTCTATAAAGCGCTGTGAAAACACGGGACAGGCGCCCCGAAGGTAAAGGATCTTGGTGCCTTTCCTTGCATAGAACTCCAATCGGCTGACTTCTGGTGACCTGGGGCCACTGAGCCTCTGTTGCTTCACTCCACCTTAACCAAGGGCCCTGGACCCCCCCCAGGGAAGAGCAGGGATTTTTTACCTTGTTTAGGAGACATATGACTCAAAGCTTACATGTCTTATTCCCTCTTTAGCTTCACTGAGAGCTGAGCAGACCTTGTTAACAAGGCTGGATTCCAGTTAAAATCCTCCAGCAGACATTTCAGCCATCCCCCACCATCTAGAAAAGTCACGTGACTCCATTTATGTAAACACCTTCCCCGTTTCCAAATATCTGCAAAGGGAATGATTCTTAATGGCCGAGCTGAGATTAGCCCGGCTGACCTTCAACCCGTGGGAGGGATGGGAGAAATTACAGGAGCACTCTGAAGGCACTTATCTATAAACACCTGTTGGAAAAACAAAAATAAATTCTCTAAACCAAAAAAGAAATAAATAAATGATGTAATGAGCTCATTACCAGCCCATTGTCTCTCCCAAATGTCAGTTTGAAATCTTTCACGTCAAACTCCGAAAAACGGTTTTTTCCCCTCACTTTCTCACTCTCTTTCTCTGCTTTATCGTGCTAGATGGAAAGAAACTTTATTTGCTCCAGGAAGACAATGGCCTTATCTTCAACCTAGATCCTCGTCCCTGGAAAGGTGGCCTCCTCTGGGAGCATTTTCATAGTGGGGAAAAGCAGCTCGCGAGAAATAATGAGCAAGCAAAGGGAGTCTTGACTTGACACTGTGATAAATGAGGTGAAACTTTGGCAAGGAACCAGAGTTGGCGTATTCAAAAAGGAAATAAAAAGATCGTTCCATTTTAATGGGAAATATAAAACAGCCATTGTGCAAAAGTCGATTTTTCAAAAGCCAAAGAGATAAAGACTATAAGGGAATGACTGAGAGACGAGGGAGATAATGCGGTTGATAATCAGGCTGAGGTAAAGTGGCACGCTCCGAGCCCCCGGCTGGCTCTGCAGGAGTGCCTTTGCAAGTCTTGCTAGCTGCATTTGCTCCCGCCTCATTACCATATGCATCTCCAGACAGCGTCCTTATAGCTTCAACTTGCCGCCTTGCCACACTCCGGCCAGCCGGGGAGAGCAAAGTCAGCCCAACTTTCTTCAAATCGCGAACTTCTCTCCATGAGCCACAGAGCTACCAGCATCTTCTAAGTCCCCAGATGACAGAGAGCCCGAGCCCAGCCTTATGCATGCACTTGCTCTTCCCAATGGACCTGACTAGCATGAGGTTGACACCTGTGGGCAGTGCCATACCCTGCCCTGTCTTTCACTGGGCAAAATCATGAATCTTCTCTAGGTTGTCCTTGGGCAAATCCTAAATAGCAGGCTCGGTATGCAATGGGAATGGTTGCACCCCTTTCCCCAAGGGTAGGTGTGAATTAACCGAGGCAGTGAAAGAAGCCAGCTGAATGCAGTCGAGCTGATGCAATTTAGGGGCTATATGGGGATCAACTGCCTTAGTCCAGATCCTGCCATTTATTCTCCATGTGAAATTAGCTCTGTAAAATGCTTGGCGCAAGGCCCAGTACATAGTAAAGACTCAATACATCTTAGCTGTTAGGATGACGCTAGAGATACAACGAGAGTACTTTGATGCCGTGACCAAGAGGAAAGTGATGAGTTTCTTTGACTTCATAAGCTAAGGTGACTAATAAAGGCCCAGGGAGAAAGTTTATTCACAAAACTGCCCAAGGAGGTGCTCAGGTGCTACTGGGTCTCACCCTGGGCACCTCTTGTGTAGAACCTTGGAGACCTTCTAAACCCCAATCATCTTCCTGCTGTTCACAGATAAGCAAACCAAGGCCTGAGAATACTAGCAGCTTGTCCAAGGTCACAGTCAGTGGAAAGCAAGAACTTGACTTCTCCCCATTTCCGATCAGGTGCTCTGGACCCTGCCAAATGCCAACACCGCCCTGCTGGGTCATAAAACACACCAAAGGAAAACTCACCACGCCTAACCCCTTCTGTCCACCCCATCAGTTGAGGAGCTAGAAAGACACATGGATCCTTCTTCAGGATTTGGAAGTCTTTGGGTCTAATGATTAGGGTTTCTTCCATCCTCTTCCCACTTCTGCAGATTGGACCCCTGACTACTACGAGAATAGCTATGAGCAATCCAACCAGGAAGAGAACAGCAGTAACACTCCTGCCTACCAGGAAAATCCTGACTGGTACTACACAGAGGATGGTAGGTGCCAACGCTCTTGGGGGGCTCTCCTGGGAGGAAGCCAGCTCTGCTAGAGGAGTTTATGTGTGATTATATGCAAACGCCTCTCTCTCCTCTCTGACCAGCATCATAGAATGGGTATCGGATAAATGACTTAGACTGGCTTTTTTCAGTTAGAATCATACAGTAGGAGGACTGGGGAGGTTCCTAGAGACTCTCTCTCCCACCCTCGAGTGACAGAGGAAGTGGCGTTGACTTAGCCAGGGTCATACAGCAAGTTAGTGCATCATCATGTGGGTGACCTGACACGGTGAGTAAAAGTCATGTTCAAAATCACTTCCTAGCTTTGATTACAGGTAGGTCCTAATTATGCAGAAGAGGCTGGGTTAGCATTCAGTATCAGATTGTAGCTTTCACAAATGTGGCATTGAAACTTCCCTTCCCTTTGTGCTGTGTTTTTCTTTCTCTTTACATTCCTCGGAAGCTTTGCACAGTTGATGTGTGTGTGTGTGTGTGGTGTGCACACTCACATGTATGCTTCTACACTTGTTTTTGTTTTTATGGCTTCTTAACCCAAGCAATGGGACAGAAGGAAAAATGAGAAGTGGGGCCCAAGCAAAAGCATGTGACAAAGCCAGGAGAAGGAATGGAATGCACTTAGCAGCTAGAATAAAAACTGTAACTGTGCGAAGTGGCCTGGAAGGCAGGGCCAAGATACAGGGCATCAGGGGAACATCAGAAGGGACCATCAAAACAAGAGCTGGGCCCAGGGATCCTAGTTCCTGAACCAAAGAACAATGTGTGTGAACAGAAGGATAAAGAATTCCCCAAGGGAAGATCCATTCAGACAACCATGAAAAGCCAAAGGCACAGATGAAATATGACAAAATCTAACTGAACAAGTAGTTGAAGAAAGATGAAGGCCACTGGGTCATTTCCTCCTCGCCGCCAATCCTTCTGTCACCCTCTTGCCTTTGGTCTTCTTTCCTGATGTTCAGAAAGCTTGTGTTTCATTAGGGGTGGGTTTTCTTTCCCCACTCCTGACCTCCACCCCCGGGCACTGGGAGTAGGGGAGGTCTTCAGGCTTATGAAATGCCTTCAGCATCAGAGGCAGACCCCGTGGCACTCCCAGCGAGACTGGGAGGAGAAAAACACTGATGGTGGAAAAGGGGAGTTTCTCAATGAGAAACTCAATGAGATTCCTTCTCGCCTGTCCTCTTACTAACCTGAATCTCTCTCTGGTCCTGTGACTGCAGTTTTCCTTGCTCTTTAAGGGCAATTCATGCTTCCCCCTTTCCCCAGTCACCGGCTATGCATTCGCTCTCTCATTCGGGCCAGGAGACTGAAGTTTGACGAGCAAGCAGGGGGCTTCTCACCTGCTGTGCTTTGCGATCATTGACTTCTGTCCACGTATCATAGATCCATGCCTGTCCAACCCCTGTGAACACGGTGGGGACTGCCTTGTCAGCGGGGACACCTTCACATGCAGCTGTCCAGCCCCTTTCTCTGGAAACAGGTGTCAGAATGGTGAGTGCACTTTCACTGGGCTCCCTCTTCCTTCTGAGTTGAACAAGAGGCACCCCAACTCTAGGGGGTAAAAAGGGCTGAATGATTCCATGGAAAGGGTTATACATATTGCATCATCCATAATGGACTCCTTGGCATGATAACAAGCAACATCTCATTGGATCCTTACCCATGCGTATTGGATAGGACTGGTATGTCCATTTTATAGATGGGAACACTGAGGCTAAGAGGAGATAAGAGCTGGACTCTGACCAAGATGTATTCTCTACTCAGGGCTTGTTGTTTAGAGTGTTTGGACTAACTACAAGAGAGAAACACTGTTCTCAGATGAGAGAGCAGGAAGAATCTGAAGGCAGATGAAGCCCAACCCAGTTAGAGAAAGGGAACCCAGAGACACAGGGGACCTGATCATGGTCACACAGCTATTTAGGAGAAGAGCAGATATTAGAGCTGTGGTGCCTGGCTCCCATCCCCATGTGCTCTTTCTTCCTACCATCCTCACTTATGGAGACTCTGATAAAAATGATGTCTGCCTTCGATGACCTCTTATGGGCATAACATGAAGCTATGTGATAAGATATTGAGAATAGAACCCTTATGGGCTAAGTGAACCCCTGGAGAGAATGTGGATTCTGTTCCATCTGGTGACCATCTAACTGGGGTGAGGGAGGCAGTGAGGATCTTTAAATAGGGGTTTATGGTTGTCTTCTTTTCTCTGTGCCTTCTTCACCCCCTCCTTCCATTTCCAATCCTGTAAGTCCTTCAATAAACGCATCAGGATGGTTTGGGGTATCAGGCATTAACATAGTACCTGGGTTCATCCCTCAACTTCCCCAAATAATGACAAAATTGTAAATGAAATATAAAATCAACTGCAAAGTAAAGAAACTCAAATTGTAGCTCTATTTGTTTGTTGAAGGTATAAAAATGATCAAGGTTTTTTATAAAGATAGAGTAAGAAAGAATATGAGTTCTGGAAGGAACCGGGATGCAATCATCCATGACCCAAGGATTTATTTAAAAAAAAAAAATTTTTTTGTCCAGGGGTAGCATGGTATTTCGGGACCACAGACAAGGGCACACACTCTGTCAGTCACGCTTCACCACCACCCCCAAACATTGTATTATGCGGGTACCCCAGTAAGTAAAATTTGTCCCCAAATCATGTTGCTTACTTCTCTATGGATCTCCTACAGTGCAAAACAAGTGCAAGAACAACCCATGTGACCGGGGCGAATGTCTCATTACCCAGAGTCCTCCCTATTACCGCTGTGCCTGTAAACACCCTTACAGGGGTCCAGACTGCTCCACAGGTAAGTGCGGGAGGCCCCTGCTCTGCTAGGTTTTCTCTCTCTGAGTTGTGCCTGGAACATCTACAACCTATTGTGTGGAAGTCCAGATGCCTCTGACGTTTTAGTGGCATCATCCAGGGACACCTGGCAGGCTCAGTCAGTAGAGCATGTGACTCTTGATTTCGGAGTTGTGAGTTCGAGCCTCACGTTGGGCGTAGAGATTACTTAAAAACAAAATCTTGAAAAAAAGAAAATGCATCACCCCTAGAGAGTCTAGGGGGAATTGACTAACCTGTGTCCCTTCTCATCCAAAAAGAATAATCTTGAAACTCATTTCCTCCAGGAAGTAAGCCCGGGTCTATTCCTGGAACGGGCCATATAGGGGATTAAATCTGTACTTAGTCACTGCAATGAGTCAGGCATTGTCCCAAGAGATTTACATTTTTTCTTACGTTCTTCCAAAAATACCACAAGGAAGAACTTTATGGATGAAGGAACTGAAGTTCAGAGAAGTTAACTGACTCGCTTACAGTCCCACAGCTATCGAGGGGCAGAGCCAGTTTTCAGCCTAGCTCAGACTGGCCCATAGGTTCTTTCTCAGTCTATACCTCTTATTCCTCACTGAGTGACCCATTTACTTAGATGTTCTTCTTTGCATGGCCTCCATCACATTCCCTCACCCATGTTTGTTTATGTTCTTAAGGTTCATGTGTCCATTTACTAGAGTGTCAGTGGGTCTGTCTTTCCCCTTTGGTAACCCAACTTTTGTGGAAGGATGGGTACCAGAAGAGTGCCACTGAGATCTCCTCATCATCTCCGATGTAGCTACAACTCCTTCTGAAGAGCCTTCCTGGCCCCACTTCCTGTGTTCACAGCGGTTCCTGTGTGCAGGCCAAATCCCTGCCAAAATGGCGGCACCTGCTCCCGGCATAGGCGGAGAACCAAGTTCGCCTGTACCTGCCCTGACCAGTTCAAGGGGAGATTCTGTGAAATAGGTATGGATCTCTACCACCGCCACTTCAACAGAAACTTGGGGCCACAGTGAGGCCTCTGGAATCCTTTTACGTTTGGGTTTTGTTCCCCGAATGGGGTTAACGTCAAGATTCCCAAACTCTACTATTGCCTCTGCCTTCCAACCAAAGGGCATAGGGTGCACCTGGCTCCGTGTAAATAGTCATAAACTGGGATGTAGTGCAGGCAAATCAGGTACACCCGGGCCTCCCTGGCCCTCAACCCGAAGGCCACCAGGCTTTGTGTGAGCCAAAATTAAAGAACTAAGTTCCATCTAAGTTCCATCACAACCACCATGTTTCATGTTTTTAAGCTGGGCTGAACATGGAATATACAAGCCACTTTCCTTCTGGAATTCATGGTGCAAGCTCAGGGTGATCAATATTCAGGCCCGATCCTCTCCCCACTTGATACACCTGCCAGGTCCTTTTCAGGAGCAGCATGCCAGTCCCTCTCAGTTCCCATGTCCCTGCCTGCTCTCTCCAAGGTCCTGATGACTGCTACGTTGGTGATGGCTACTCCTACCGAGGGAAAGTGAGTAAGACAGTCAACCAACACTCATGCCTTTACTGGAACTCCCACCTCCTCTTGCAGGAGAATTACAACATGTTTTTGGAAGATGCTGAGAGCCACGGGATCGGGGAGCACAACTTCTGCAGGTAAAACTTATCTTCTTCCGCATGAGCAGTCTTGGGTGCTTGTCAGTGTAAGGGTTCGTCTGTCCCTTTTTCCTGCTCTTAGTGTTCCTGGGCAGCTTAGAAACTGGGTGTGTGTGTGGGGGGGGTAGTGCGGAACACTGAAACTCATCAGCTTTCTTTATAGGAAGGTTTTCCTACACAGGATAGGCTAGGTTGAGCTGCTGTAACAAACAGCCCCCAAATCCCAGTTGCTTGAATACCTCAGGGTTTAATTTTCACTGTGGCTTCATGGGTCATGTGGGTTGGGGAGTGGGATGTGAGGGAGAGTCTTAGCTCCACAGAGTTACTCAAATACCCAGGAAAGGCAAGGAGAGACTCAAAAATAGAGCATGAGTTTTTTTACTACCTGAACCTAGAAAGGACACATCATCTCTGCACACATATTTCACTGGCCAGAAATAGTCATGCCATCCTGCACAACTTCAAGGGAGAAACGTAGAAGATAAAATGGAAGGTCTGGTGAGCATTGCAGTCTCTGCCACAGGATGTTCAGGATTTCCCACATCAGGATAATGTCATTTCTATACCTGGTGATGACTAGTTACCTTCTTCTCCTGCTGCCTCCAGACTACTCTGTTGGCTTCCTCCACTGCTCTAACCACATAGAATCTGCACATAAGGGGCAGGATTTGTATGGCTTTAAACTGGTTCCATTAAGCCAGAGGATTTTCCTTGCAGAAAATGCAAGTTACCTCCCATCTTCACTCAGTTTGAGCTGTTCCATTCATGGAGGGCTCTCCAGGGCGATGCTCATAGCAGCCTTCCTCAGAGAATTCCCACGCATGGAATTTGGGGGTCCCCTCACCATGCATCTGTAGCTATTTCACTTTCCTGACAAAGGAGAATCTTCAACAGGGACCTCATTTCTTTTCCTACAAACACTTTGATATGTCCCGTGGATCTGGCACACATCTTGTTAACTGTTTTCTGGTCATTGGGATTCTACCCTGCAAGTTAAAGTTTTGCCAAAAACACTTATGTGCCAGGGTTTGTTGACCTGTTGGAGGAATGGAATGGAACGTGGTCCCCAGGTGGGGGGTGGGGAACACAGGAACTTGGTACTCTTTTATCCAAGGGTCCTTTAATGAGGTTCAGGGGGTTCACCAAGCCTTGACTGTGGGTTATTTTGTGTTTTCATTTTAGAAACCCAGATGGAGACAAACAGCCATGGTGTTTCTTTAAAGTCAACAACGCAAAGGTGAAATGGGAGTACTGCGAGATCCCAGCTTGCTCAGCCATAGGTAAGAACATGGCTGTCCCGAAGCCCCAGCAATGGTGAGGTTGTAGGCTCCTGCACCCCATCTCTTCACCCTGTTCACCCGCCACACCTGTTTTACCAATTGCCATCCCAGTGGAAACCCAAATGCCCAATCCTCTGCCCCCCTTTCAGGATGCCTAGCAAGCCTGGATACCTTTGTTAACTGAGGCCAGTGATCCAACTATAAACTCATGTTCCCTGACTCCCAGACAGTGCACTCAGCAAATACTTATGGATTGCTCGCTATGTGCCTGGCACTATGCCAGGTCTTCAGTATACAGTGGTGATCAAACATTGGCTGAGACTCCATAGCCTCTCAGGATGCAACATGGACAGAATTCCAGCCTCACAATCTTCCTGGCAGGCTTCTCTGGCCCACCTCTCTACCCATGTCCGGAAAGTTGCACCTTCCCACCTTGTCCTGATCGATGGGATTACCTCCCTGGATAGTTTCAATTCTGTGCCTTTGCTCTCATGGTCATCTCTGTCTAGAATACTCCATCCTATGTCTGATTTTGTCCATATCCAACCATTCTTTAAAAATCAACTGAAGTAACCCTTCCTCCAGTGATGGATTTACATATTTACACACACATTTTTGTATACATGTCAAAATAAGAAGTAAAAAGCAACATCTTCAAAAAAAAAAAAGCAACATCTTCATCATTAATTCTATAGACTTGTTTCATAGGAATCCATGTATTAACACATATTAACTGTGTATCTACTACATGCCCACCTTGTATGCATCAGTGCAGTCTCTTAACTCTGAAACTTGCTAAGCTGCTGGACTCAGAGTCATACCTCTGACAGGTCCCTTCTGAGGCCCTGGAAGGAAAGTGAGTAGTGTGATCTGTCTTTCTTGTGTCCCACAGACATTGCTGACACAGAGGAAAGCCCCACAGAGCCTCTGACTGAGCTTCCAGGGTTTGACTCATGTGGGAGGACTGAGATGACGAAGACGAATGTCAAGAGGATCTATGGAGGCTTTAAGAGCACGGCGGGCAAGCACCCGTGGCAGGCATCCCTGCAGACCCCATTGCCACTGACCGTCTCCATGCACCATGGCCACTTCTGCGGGGGAGCGCTGATCCACCCCTGCTGGGTGCTTACTGCTGCCCACTGCACCGAGTAGGTGCCTACTGAAAGCAGAGGCCAGGGAAACTCAAGTCTTTGGGGCGCGTTCTCCCCTTCCAATCTGAGCAGCATTTTGGTGACTTTGGCAGGATCAGAGGGGCTGATCTAGCTCTAAGAGCAGGAGTGGCTCCTTAAAACCAGATGGAAAAGAGCTACCATGTCTAGAAGGCTTACCATGGGCATTACGTGTATTATGACAATTAATCCTGAACACTATCTACTGGAAGACAAGTTGAGGAAGGACAGAGATTTTTACTTTTATTAACTGTAATATACCCAATGCCCAGTGCAAGTCTTCATACAGAACAAGTGCTTAGTAAATATTTGTGCAGTGAAAAAGTTGATTGTTATTCTCATTTCATAAACAAAGACCCTGGGTCTTGGGAAGGTTTAGCACCTTGCGTAAAGTCATGTGGAAAGTGAGTAGGTAAATGGGATATGAACCCAGACTGAGCTGTTTCCTTAACCTCTCCAGTCTTGCCCTGAACAGAGAAAAATAGCATGCTCCTATCTGATGCCATTACTATGAACCTCCTGGTGTTGTGTGTCTTCAGCCATGACTCCTATTTGGCCTAGAGAAGCCAGCACCTACTGAGCACCTGAATTACCACCACTCCCCTGAGTTCCCCAAATTCATGGTCAGAGCTGGTCCCATGTAGCCCAGGTTTTGGTGGCAGCCTTAAAGGTCTTCCTATCCAGTATCATTAAACAACTTCTTCTGGGATTCAAACATGCAAACACTAGCCTTCACAAAGAATAGTTGTTCAAGAAGTTAATTGGCTGCTCTTTAGCAAATCCCAGGGGGAATGGGAGGTCTCTCAGGAAATGTGGGATACATGTTACAGCTTGCATTTGGAGACCATGTTTCCTCACATTTTCTTACTTGGACCACACAGCAGAGTTCTGTGAGCAAGATGACAGTTATAAATGAGGATGCCAAGGCTGCAGAAGGTCGGGTCATTTGTCCAAGGTCACAGCTCACTGGGAACAAAGCCAGGGCTTAACTTCAATCTCTCAAATACCAGACCATCTTACCTTCCCTTGCAGCGTAAAAACCAAACATCTGAAAGTGGTGTTAGGGGACCAGGACCTGAAGAAGACAGAATTCCATGAGCAGAGATTCGGGGTGGAGAAGATTTTCAAGTACAGCCACTATAATGAAAGAGAAGAGATTCCCCACAATGATATTGGCAAGTCTCCTCTACGGTGGATCTCCCATGGGTCTTGTCCTGGGTAGATTTCATTACTGATGGAAAGCTGAGGTTTGGTTCTAGAAGGTGCTTTTATCTTTTTGGTCCCTCATAGACTCTATAAGATAGAGAATTTATTCCAGAGCCCTTTAGTTTTAAAGGTCTGTGTTGATGTTATCGATAAATGAGGGGAAGAGGTGCTAGCAAGGCTGTATTGTGGAAAGAACTCAGCCTTGAATCCCAACTCCCTCCCTTACTAGCTGGCTTCACTTCTCCAAGCCTCAGCCCCTCTTCTATAAAATGGATACGCTGGTGTACAACACTCAGCTTCCCGTGTGTTAAGTGACTTGATGTGCATGTGTCCCCATGTACATCTGGCATCTGGTAGGTGCTCGGATGTAGACGCAATGATGTTAAGCTGCCGGCTGCTCAGTGTGTACTCTAGCTCTCCATTCCTAGGATCTGTCACTCTCTCTCCTTCCTCAGTATCTTTTTTTTCCCTCTTGAAGCCTGTTCTTTAAAAAAATGGACTATAAACGATTTCAAACTCCACTATTATTTTTTGATATTACACTCAGCCTGAAGTGTGACTCCTCCCCAGTTGGAAGTTAAAAGAATGCAGTAGCCGAGGAGCAAGGCATTCATTTGTTAGGGACTGGGAGTGGGGCTTTGCAATGTCTACCTCCTGATCAAGTTGAAGCTAATGACAGAGAGGATATCATCGTTCATTTCCTCTTTCTCTCCTTAACCTAGCTTTGCTCAAGCTGAAGCCAGTGGATGGTCACTGTGCTTTGGAATCCAAATATGTGAAGACCATATGTTTGCCCCATGGTGTTTTCCCCTCTGGGACTGAGTGCCACATCTCTGGCTGGGGTGTGACAGAAACAGGTAAGTCTGGCCATGCATTCTCCTGAGACCCAGGTGAGTTGCATTAACTAGAGAAGAAAGGGGTCAAACTCAACATCCCTTCTGAACTTAGAATCAGTGTTCCATTGAAGGTACATTACAAAAAGGAAGAGATTGCCTTATGGCTAAATCTCTAGATAAATCTCATCACTTCCAAGGAGACTGCCCTGATCTTTCTATTTGTCCCTGTCCCCTACCTTGACTTCCATCAAGCATTGATCCTGTATCCACAGAGATCGCTCTCCTTCCCTTGGTAGACTGGAAAGAGGATAGATTATAAAGAAGATGGGTTTGGCATCAGACAGATTGGTGTTGGGTTCTTGGCTTTGTCACTTGGACAGCTGAGTTTTAGTTTCTCCATAACCACACTTACCTCCTAGGTTTGGAATCATGATAATAGGAGCTGATAGAATTCCATGGAGATATTCACTTAGCCCCTGGTGGGCAGGTTCTGCGTTCGTTTATCTGTTTCCCCTAGAGTGCTTCGCTCAGGGGTCTCCATGTTGTAGGCATTCTATAAATTTTCTTAAACCAAGCTATTGATTTGTCTCTAGGATGCAGTCTTATCTAAAAAAGTAACCACAGGATCCATTTCCTCATGTGCTGACAAGATTATATTCTCTAACATATGAAATCCAGAGGCGTATTTCAAGTCTTTCTCAAATACTCAAAATAGATCTCTCTTCCCCCCAAATCTTGCCCTTAATAATGGAAAGCAAGAAACACTTTAAATAGACCTGTATTCATGAAGAAAATGAAATGTAATACACAAATCTGTCAGAAGGCTTTTGGGAAAGAAGATTTTGGGTTAATCAGATCTAGGGTTAGCCAGAGGCCAGTCTTCATAGGGATCTTCATTGTCATGCACTTAAACCTTTCAATATCACCATGCTGACCAGAGCACATTGAGCAGAACAGAGGATCCTCAGGGGAAGAAATCTCTGCTCTGGGAAGTAGGTAATCTAGAGGAGCAACTGGGGCACTGCATCCATCATTAGGAATCTACTGTGTGCCAGCCCTCTGCTAGGAAATTTAAAAAATGGCTTAAGACACTATCCCTACCCTTCTGACCTGATGGTCTAGCTGGGGAGACAGAAGAGGGAATAAATGATTCTGCTCCACTGTGATAAGCACAGAACAGAAGGTCTATAAAACCATGGGGAAGACTGGAGGCTAAGAGCCTCCATCCTTGAAAGATGAGGCCCCTCTGCCCATCTCCTGGAAAAACCTTCCTTTCTGAGTTCAGACCTGTGGCCATCTTCTTACCAATGCCCCCACCATCTTCTGGTGGGACACATGTCCTCCGGGTCCCCACAGTGGTGACTTCTTTTCTCTACCCCACAGGGGAAGGATCCCGCCAGCTCCTGGATGCCAAGGTCAAGCTGATTGCCAATGCTTTGTGCAACTCCCACCAACTCTATGACCACATGATCGATGACAGCATGATTTGTGCAGGAAACCTTCAGAAGCCTGGGAAAGACTCGTGCCAGGTCAGAGATTCCAAATGGCACTTGGAGAAGGAGACATGGGCAGGAGCTTACACTGGGCAGAGGCCAGACTGAGAGCCCCTGGCTGGGAGGCCAGTTCGGAGGCCCACCTGCCATAAAGCTAAGGCACAGGCAGGCATGCTTGTCCTCTGGCAGATTGGCATCCACATCTATCTGGGAGGGTCCAGCATTGTAACTGTAGTGGCCGCTTTGCCTGCCTTGTCTAAGTTAATTCTCATGACACTGGTGAAGGGGATGTCATCATCATAAGTCATAGATGCTTGGAGAAATGATCTTGGCCCATAGTGCCTGTCTGGTTGAGTGGCAGAGCAGAGATTTGCTTCACTGTGTTTAAACGTGAAGATGGTGCTTCTGGCCTCAGTACTGGGCAGCATGGCTGAAAATCCCAACAAGGAGCTATCCAAAGGACCAGTGGCTAGAAGGAGAAAGATGACAGGCCCAGAGAATTCGTAATAGTAACTAAGCATCAGGATCTGTATGTGTGTGCCTGTGTACTTGAGAGAGAGAGAGAGACAGAGATGGGGGTGGGGATTCAGCCCTAGCACACTAAGTGGCTGAGTGGTTCCTCAGCCTGCCTGACATCCCCCCCAACCCAGTCTAGGACTTTTGGGGACCCCAAGCCACAGAGGCCTGTGGTGACTCAGAGGCTGCAGGACAGGGAGATGGGGGAGGCTCCATCTACTGGTGCTGAAGTGACATCAAGCCTTTACCCCAAGTCAGAGACCAGGCCCCATGGTCTCTCTCTCTCTGTAGGGGTCACATCTCACAGGAGACGTCCTTCCTAGACTCCCAAGAACACCTAAGTTTAGAATTTTCTGCCCAACGTCCTCATAAATCACCCAACTGTCTTGGAAACCCCAGTGTGGACACACTCAAGCCTCAGCTCCCCCCTCACAAATGGGCCCAACAATGACCTGCCGGCCTCGAGCTGGGGTGGGAAATCACCGTCACTCTCTCTAAGGTTTGTGGCTCTACTGGGACCCTCTGTCCCTTCCCAAGGGGCTGCAGAGATCCACCTCCTCAAAGGAGGGCCGTGGGCTGATGGGTGTGATTTGTCTGAAGCCCCTGGAAGATGAGTAAGAAAACAGATCATTCCGTCCTCTAGGTATTTCGAGGGCTTCGCTTGCAGGCTTTGGAAACAGACAGTCACAGGTTTGAATCCTGGTTCTTCCACTTCGTGACTTTTGTCAATCACTGAATTGTTTCGTCAGCTCGGGCTGCTCTAACAAATCCTCATAGACCGGCTTAAACAGCACAGATGTATTTCTCCCAGTTCTGGGGGCTGGCTGTCTAGATCAGGGTGTCAGTGTGGTCAGGCTCCAGGGGGTGCCCTCTCCTGGGTCACAGCCGATTCCTTCTTGTGACCTCACACGGGGGAAAGAGGGAGCTACCTCTGTGGAGTCCCTTTCAGCAGGGCACTAATCCCATGCATGAGGGCCCCACCTCATCTCCTCCCAAACCCCCACCCACTGAGACCGTCACATTGGGGAATTAGGTTTCAATGTCAGTATTTGGGGGGAACACATTCAGTTCATTATACTGAAATAATTCTCCAATCTCGGGTGCCTAATCTGTAATAACGAAATAAGAAATAACCGTATGCATAAAATCCTAAGGTGTGGCTAAGATTCGAAGAGACAATTCGCTGTAAATCCTCTCGGTTGCCGGGTGTGAGCAGTGGGGCGTGGTGAGAGCTGCCCCTTCTCACCATCCTCCTCCTGCCACTTTAGCTGGGGCTCAATATGAACCAGGCACTGTTCTATGTACTTTACAAAGATTAATCTGCACAGGAGCCAGGGCAGGGTTGGGGGAGGTCTGTTGCCCTCCACAGTTCACCATGTGAGAAACTGAGGCCCACTTGGTGAGCATCCACCAACCTGGTTTGGAACCAAGAAGATCTAACCCCATAGACCACGTTGAACATCTAGGCTGTGCTGTCTCTGAGCCCCGTCCTTCCCACCCTGTGTGTGCCCTGCGGGTCCTGGGAGGGTTCTATCCAAACAGGGTACCGCCCCCCCGACCCTGCAGGAATGGGAAGTTGGGGGCCCCTGAGAACTTGCTGTGTGACTACGAGTCATGACTAAGAGTGTGGAAGTAGGGTTGTGACCACAGCACTGGGGTCCAGTCCTGTGGCTTCTCTGCCAAGCCCTCATGGACTCAGGGGCCTACGGTGGTATTCACTTCTCTCCCTTCAGAGCTCTGTGTCTGAGAAGGCTTTAGAAGAGCCCTGCCTCCACTTTCCAGAGAAACTCACTGGGGCGATGTCACCCCATCGCCCCCTGGCATCTCCTCATGGAAGGTGGAGGGTGTCTCTGAATGTATTCTGATTCACAAAGCTGAACTCATGTGTCTTTTTTCCCTTAGGGCGACTCTGGAGGCCCTCTGACCTGTGAGAAGAATGGCACCTACTATATCTATGGGATAGTGAGCTGGGGCCTGGAATGTGGGAAGAAGCCAGGAGTCTACACCCAAGTTACCAAATTCCTGAATTGGATCAAAGCCACCATCCAAAAGGAGGGTAGTTTCTAAGGTGTCTTCTGAACATGAGAGCCCATTGTCCTGACCACCCAGACAAGGCCAGGCCTCATGGGCAGCCCTGGACGCCCGGGGAGCCCCCAGGAGGCCAGACAGCCGAGTGTCCATGCTCTGATCAGAGACAACAGCCACCCAGCCTGGGGCGCCCTGGACCAGCATGTCCACTGCTTTATCAGGCTGCCTCATGGGTAACCCAACACATGCCAGAATCAACCCAATAGATATTTTGTTGGCTTCCCTTCAAGAAAATCACAGACCACCTTCACCTCAGACATTTGCAAACGTGGGATTTCAGAACAACCAGAGCCAGTGGGAGTCACCTTTACATCTTTATTCCTCATCCCAGACACCCAAGGAACGGAACAGAACTGGCCACCCATGTCCAGGATCAGACGGGGGACCAAAAATACAACATTCTCCGTGGCTTTCTGAGAGTCGTTGTTTTAGTAAAGGCGGCTCGGGGATGGGCTGGTGCATGGCTTTTTCAGCTTGCTCGAAGGGAAGCATGTCTCCAGTGGGCACATTTCCTCCTGAGCCTCTTTCCCAAGAGTCCTGGGTGGATGCTGCTCACTCACAACGGCAGAGCCTTCCTCCTGTTGACGTGCAGAATCTCAGTGGCATCTGGGTTCACGTCCCCCCTCTGATTATCTGCAGGCTCCACAGCCTCTGGCCCCCCCTGCAGAAATCAAACATACCTCCCTGAGTCAGAATGAAGCTTCCGCCCGGCTCCCACAGGATGAGCTGCCTCAGATGCCCTGGGAGCATTTCAAATGCTCCCCCTCCTCTGCCCTTCCCCTCCTCCACCCTCCCCAAGAGAAAGGATCCTCGAGGCAAGAAGGAGAAAGAAGCAAAGCCAATCTCTCATTTAGACGTGGCGTCTTTCTTCTGAACAAAGTAGCGTTCAAAACCCAGACTGTTGCAGCCAGTGAGTCCCTGACCCTTCCTGCAGATGTAACGAGCTAGCGGTGAGCACAGCCTGGGCGGCCGTGGCCCGTGATTGAAGGGGCCCCGGTAGGCTTGTCTCCGCGCAACTAATGGCTGTGACTTCAGAGAAAACCCTGCAGGAAGTTTAACCCGGGTGTCATCCGCCTGGTCATCTCAGACCCATGAAATTAGGCGCCTTGCTCCAGCTAGCTGCATTTCACACTTCTTTAGAGCCGGCTGACCTTTGGCCAAAAATAAAGTTTGAAAAGAAACAATGAGTTTGCCTTTCCCCCACGGCCTTGCCGGCTGGGGTGGGTTTGCAGCTGGCTACTCACAGAAGCCCCCCGGAGACCCAGGCCCCTCGCCTTGGCCAGTTCCGCCGCCCGCCGAGCCATTTCCACTTTGTAGGAGCCGGGAGGTGTCCAGCCGATACCTCTGGTCAGGTTCAAGTCTGATTTGTACTTGACCTTAGGGGACAGAGGGAAGCAAGAGGAAGAGGTCAGTGGGGTCTGGGGTGGTTTGGCCACAGTGTGGCCTCTGTGGGATGGAGCACATGCCCTTGTCAGTAAAGTCAGGACAAGGGGGGCAAACTCCTCCCCAACAGAGGCTCCCTGGTACGGAGGGCCCAATGTGCTGTGATCTGGGCTGGCATGTCGCTGGGCTTTGCATCTTCCCACTCAAGTAACAGGAGCCACACTGGGGGCAGAGGGTGGGGAGGATCTGTCCAAGTCTCAGCTCCCACCTCAACTCACTCTGTGACCTCAGGAAAGCCATTTCCCTTCTCTGGGCTTCAGCTGCCTCCCAGGGAAAGTGCAAGGACTGAGTCAGGTAACTGCTAAGACCTCTCAGAAACAGTATGGCAGAACCATCAAGAGCTTGAGCTCTCACATCAAGCCAAATGGGGTTCATATCCCAGGCCTGCCACCTGTTTGCCGGGTGATCTTGAGTCGGTTCCCTAAGCTCTCCAGGTCTCTGGTTCCTCATCTGTAAAATGGGGCAGGAATGGGCTGCTGTGGGAGCTACACGGCACGATGCTTGGAAAAGCATTTGGCACCGAGCCTGGTCCACGGTAAAGACTCCATAAATTGCAATTATTATTCCTTCTGGCACTGTGGTGTTAGGTCTCCCGGATTCTGTCTCAGCCCAGCTCCCCACCCCCCAAAAGGTCATGTGGGTCACGTGGGATGCGGCGTGATGGCTGAGGCAGTGGAGGAAGGGTCTCAGCCGGGCGGCTCACATCACTCTGCAGCTGGTGGGCCTTCTGCGCGTGCTTCAGGCCCAGCTGCTCGGGGTCGCAGGTGGGCTGGGCCGGGGGCTGCCTGTAGCGCAGGTCGCTGGCTAGCTGCTGGCTCCTCCTGGCCTGGAGGAAGCCGGGCTGGTCTGGGCAGCTGTGGAACTGGGTCCGAGTCCTGGCAAAGTCCTTCTTGTACTCGTTGTCACTCTGCAGTCTGCCGACGCTGAGGAAATGCCGCATCCTGGGGTCATCGTTGACGCTGCGGTAACCAATCTGCAGGCCCCGGTCCCGCAGGAAGGCCTCTTTATACCGGAACTGCAGGTCAGAGAAGCAGAGGTGGGGCGCGGGGGCCAGTCTCCCCTCCCAGGCCAGCCCACAGGATTCTCAGCCGGAAGTTCAATGACGGGGTAAGAGCACAGCTTTGGATTCAGGCAGACCTCGGATCTAGATCTCCCTCTGCTACCTTCTAGCTGTGTGGCCTGAGGCCAGTTACTGAGTCTCTCTGAGCCTCAGTTTCCCCTCCTGATAAAATGGGAGAACGAGCCTCCACCCCAGGGGACACGGAGAGGATTCAGCGAGATGGGGGCTGAGCTTCAGGTTCATGCCCACCGAGTGGCGGCTATGGGTGTTAAGGCTGCTGTAATGAATGATACAACAGGAAGAGCCTCTCTCAGCAGCCACTCTTCCTTTGATTCTTCCCGGCTTACAGGGGCCCCGTCCAGGGTTCCTCAAACCACCTCTAGGGAAGGATCAGATTAATTTTGTTTTGCTTTTTAAATTTCCAATCCATCGAAGTCCCACAGGTGGTTCTACTGCATCTGATTAGTATGTAGTGGTAACGCCCAAACCAGCCCTGCTCCAGACGAGTCCACTGGGCACAGGCTTTGTTGTCACAACGGCTAGTTGCTAAAAATGTTTCTAAATGCCTGTTCTTGATTTCTGGACTGATTGTGGGCAGATACAAGGTATTCACGAGTGATCCATGATCTACCTTCTTCTTCCATAAAAACGGCTGCCATGTTTTGAACACCTGTTATTTGCACAACAATGTAAACCATTTTGTTTTCAGTCCTCCATTGATCCTAGGAGATGAAAATTATATCCCTATTTCACAGGTGTAGAAATCTGCATTCAGAGGATGTAAGCAACTTGCCCAACACCACATGGCCGCGTCCTAAGTGACTGAGCCAGGATTTGGACTCAAAAGCAATCTAAGGAAAAAGCTCAATCTCTTTCTACCCTGTCACGCTGCACTTCATCCCTTTATTGTGGATCGACACATCAGTCAAATGTTAGTTCACTTCTAGGTACACATATGTCAACTTTTAAGAGTGTCCTCCCCAATCTGAAATTTCTGGCTAAGGTTCTAGAAAATAAGGCCTATTTTTAATTTCATTTGAAATACTTGTTCAGTTTGGGTTCCTGGTGGTTTGCTTTTCAACAGAACTGGGAAAAGCAGTCAAACCCACAAGTGAGAGAGGGAGTGAGAGCCTGAGGTCTTACGTCGCTGGCGATCTCCCTGGACGCCCGGGCGGTCTGGAATGGGATGGCATCCAGCCTGAAGTCATAGCCGCCAGCCCGGGTCTGTTCCCAAGAGTTTCTGTAGGCTTTCTAGATGGGGAAAACAGAGAAATGAGTGAGCAGGGAGTGAGAACTCCACACCTGGCATGTTGTTAGTTCTGAGCAGGAATGAACACATACCCTCCGCCCTGCAGGTGTCCAAGGACAGAGCCATGGCCCCACATCTGTCCCGAGGACCTCCCCAAGCTCTGGGACTGGTGGGGCTGGCCATGAAGGGCTCAGCTCTAAGCTCCTGGCCTGAGCATCAGACCTTGCTCTGATGGGCCTGTGGTCTGTGAGTCTGGCTCCTTTGCTATATCCTGTTGGGACCAGAGGCCACCCCCCCACTCCTTCCTGTCTTTGCATTCGCTTTCAGTGCCTCGGGTTTGCAGCTTCTAGATGCCAGAACTCGAAGTTCAAGAACTCTGCTTCTTCCCTCATGCTGAGAGCACTCTTCCTTGGGTCCTGGCACCCATGAGTTTGTTAGCTCCAACGACGCCCCGGGGGCCCCTCGGCTACTTCTAAAGCTGTGTCACACCAGCACTATGAAGCGAGCCGCCTCCCATAGGCACGCCCCTGGTGCCCACACGGAGGGAAGAGCCTTCACCTGAATTAAATTGATTGCCAAGAACCTGACTGAGTTCCTGACCCATGTATTTCACATCTTCCTCTTTCATTTTTTCCCTTTTGAAGGTGTTCTCGCACAGCCTCCGGGAGTCTGTAATCACATCCTCTTGGTCCTCAGGTAGACCCACATACCCGAGAGAGCATCAAAATCTCCCAGGCCTTCATGTAGCTAATATTTTTTTTTTCAGCATAAGGGAATGGCTCCATGAAAGGAGGCATCTGGAGATCCCAGTGGAGGGCTGTCCTTTATCCAGCCACAGAGAAGGGACACAGCGGGTGAGGCACATCGGCAGCAGACGACAAAGTGACAGCCCCAGACCGAGTCGGCGGCTCACTCACTCCAAGAGCCACAGCAGGTCAGGAGGCCCCGGAAGAACCTTGCTTTTGTCACTTGGAAACAGAGGTCATGGCCGAGGCCCCGTTCTACAGGGCATTGAGGGGACTAAGCAAAGGAGGGATGGCAGATAAAAAAGCGAAGTGCCTCGCACCACCGCGCAACTGGGCCTGGAAGCAGAGGGGCCTACGAGAAGGAGTCAGGCACGGCAGAGCTCCACATTGTTACGTACTGCCATCCATCACCTTCACCTTCATCATCGCCTCCAACTCCAACATCCAATGCCACCGACCACGAGCCAAATACCTGCTGTGTTCAGGGGCCTAGAAATACAGAGTCAATAATCGTTGGAGTAATGGCCTAATTGATGGGTCACAAATGGCCCCAAGGATTCCATTTACCGGGTCACCACCGAGTGGAACAGGCAGGACAGAGGGATCGGTAGATGGGGAGAAACATTCAGATAATGACAGAGCAACCATCACCTTCAGCATTACGCTCCCTGATATGGTGGCCCCACAAATAGCAGTATATACAGCAAATAGAGTCCAAGCCCTTAGCATCCCCTGGGAAGGGGACAGTTGGCCCCTTCCTACAAAGGGCCTCCACACTGGATCTGGGCTAGGTAAGGGTGCCAAACTTTCCTCAGCACCAAACTCTGATGTCACCCCACTCTGGGGTCCAATGCACCCCAGCTTCCGAGCCTCTACGACGGAGGGTCACCTAGCGAGCGTGGCTGAAATTGGGGTTCTCTCCAAGGCGCCGGCTCCCCTTTCTCCCATTCCTTCTCCCTGTATACTATTTGCTTGATTGTGATCACTTCCTCCCTGAGTTTTTTTTATTCTGTTGAGGTTTCTGCCTTGCCACTGGGAGCCTTTAGATTCCGTAGGCTCTTTGATTTGGAACCCTGGGCGTTCCTCTTCTTTATCACAGTGGGTGCAGTTTTGTCCTCATCCTCACACATTAGAGTCATTTGATTTTTAGTTATTTCGGCTGCCTTACACATCTCAATGGCTTTCTTTGCCCAGGAAGGTCACTTTCCCTCCACATCTTCCTCACAGAGCACTTGATCCAATTGTGTGCATTCTCCACGCCCCCGAAGAAGTGCTCTTTCAAAAGAGGTTCATGAGTTCTCCATATCCGCATGCCCCGGCGGCTAATTTCAGCTCTGGGACTCTGCAGACTGGCGTCCCTCGTGAGCCAAAAGATGCTCTGTCACCAGCCCGGGGTGGCTGTCCTCCTTCAGCCGGGCCCCAAATGGACTGGCAGCTTTACCCCAGTCTTCAGGGCTCTGAGCCTCCAATCATGCGGCCCATGGAGGCCCGGCCTTCCCCCATCCTCGAAGCACTAATACGATGGATGTTTTGTCCCAGCTCTGTTGAGGGGGAGGTCCCGCTTCCCCCAGATGGAGGTCAGCCCACCCGAGCTGCTCTTCTAAAATTATCGCCTGCACATCCCTCAAAAGCCTCAAATGGTCATAATAACTCATATTTACAAAGCACCATCGCATTCACTGCGTGGGATCCCACAGGGCTTTACAAACGCAACAAACTAATACACACGCTAACTAGAAGGCGCCTCTTGCCGACCCCTGCGAGGCGGCCACCTCTGGGGTGCACGGGAGCAGCTGCTGATCTGCACGGAGCCCCAGGATACAATGGCCAGGCCAGGGAGGGAAGAATGGCCGGACTCTGGGAGGCCCCGCGCAGCCCCAGGCCGACACACTCAGCCTGTGTGATTCTGATCTGACAGCGGCTTTTGATTCTGCCGCCTGCCTACCTGTTATCCCTGGATCACAGCTTTGCTGGCCGAGCGGCAGCCTATTCTATTACAACCAGGGGCCTCCAACCCCCGCTAACAACAAGCCCGGGTTTAGGAAACAGCATCTTGGTTATGCACGCAAAGGGCAGACATCTAAGGGAAAAAGAAGTGTGGAGGCCACCGCCTCACGCACAAAGGAGCCGCTCGTGTTTGTACCTGATGGATGACAATTGTGCGGTGAGAAAGTGCCACCGTGCCTCCAAAGTCACCCTGCTCTGGGGACTGAGGAGACGTGTCCAGGAAAGAAACGGAGCAGGTGTCTACACCTGCCAGGGCGGGGGGAGCACCTGACTGCGGTCTTGGCCGTCACGCCCAGAAACAGAATTTTCAAGCCGGAAGGAACCACAGGCATTGGTCCGCCCAGCTCCATCCCATTTTCCAGTTGGGGAAACTGAGGCCCAGCGAGGGAAGTGGCTCAGAGTCCCACATGCGGTCTGTCTCACTCTCGGCCCTGCGTTCTTCCCGTCTCAATCCCTCCTTCCTGGGACTTTTCTCCCCCCGACAAATACAGTCCAGTCTGGGTGTAGATACAGTTGCAGGAGGTGTGCGCCACACAAAGCATCACTTCACTTACGTCACTCAGATGCAGTGCGTTGAGCCGGGCTCTGGCGAAATCGGGGTGGTCAGGGATCGGTGTGTATCTGTGCAGGGATTCCACATCCCCCAACCTGTACAGACGCTGTGGGGGAGACAGGCCCCCGGTAAATGCAGAACGGGGGCTGGCTGAGGTTATGGTGAGAAGCAGGGTGCCCCTCCCCACCGGGTGCCCGCCGTGGGAGCAGAACCCAGCCCTGTACCTGGAGAGCATCCCTCCAGAACCCACCATCTGACAGAGGGGGCCCACATGCCCAGAGTCAGGCAGGGTTGGCTGGTGGTAAGGAGACCCCGTTTAAAATATTTATCAAGATCTGCTCCAGGGCGCGTGGGTGGCTCAGTTGGTTAAGCGACTGCCTTCGGCTCAGGTCATGACCCTGGAGTCCCGGAATCGAGTCCCGCATCGGGCTCCCTGCTCGGCAGGGAGTCTGCTTCTCCCTCTGACCCTCCCCCCTCTCATGTGCTCTCTCTCATTCTCTCTCTCAAATAAATAAATAGAATCTTTAAAAAAAAAAAAAAAGATCTGCTCCAAATGCACCCCAAACCAACATCCCGGCTGGCCACACCTGTGTGGTTTTACAAACAGTATAAGGTGTGGGGCTCTTTCGAAAATCTTTGCAATTGAGCATTGTTCAAGCTTTCTACTAGTACCGAGATGTCTTAATGCCCTTATTGCTTGATGTGAATAGGAATAATAAAAAGACACAACCGCTAATAAGTCTTTTTTTTTTAACCCTAAAAGGACTTCATATGTTTTCAGAAAATTAAAGTTTTCAGAGTCTACCTGGGTCCCAGGAAGACACAGTTTTAAAACTCAAGCTTTCTCTTAGTTGCTATTTTGAGAGCAGAGATCTAAGAGTTGCAAAGAATTTTAGGAAGGGATGGAGTCTCATCTACTTTTAGAGAGGAAAATATAGTATTGAATATTCTGATCCTTTTCCAAATTCAATTTGGGCTTCGCAAACGTGAACCTCTCGGTATATTTGGACTCTGTGTGACCAGGGGTCGGCTTTGTCACTGTGTGTGCAAAATCAAATCCCTTGACGAGGTCAGAGAAAAAATATTTAACTTCCTATACTTCGAAATAAATATAAGAGAGAAGAAATGAGGCTAAATCATACAGAGAGAGTAGAAGCAGAAAAAAGCTTTTAATATAGCTGTTCTTTTTTTTTCTAACTGGGTTATGTTCAGCTTTTAATTCCATTACCATCTATCAATAATTAAGATGTATCTCATCTAGTGTTTAGTAAAAGATCATCAATAATACGCAGTATTAATACTGTTACAATTATGAATCAAACCATAATATAATTATGAACCAAACCATAATAACCAACCATAAATTGAGGACTTACTACATTCCCCATACTTGCTAAAAGCTTCACATACATTTATTTATTTAATTCTCATTTAACTCACTTAATCTTATGAAATGGCACTATCATTGCCCTCCTTTCAAATAAGGGAATGGAGGTTAGGAGAGAGCAAGTAACTGGCCCTTAATCACCCAGGTAGTAGGCATCTAACCCAAGCTCATGCTCTTAAGCACTGAGTACTGAGCAGCACTACCCACTCCTGGGCACCCACCCCTGGGTTGGTGATGAAAACATACCCACCTCATTGCAGTGCATGTAGCTGTTCTTGGCATGAACCAGGTCTGGGGAGTCAACCACTGTGGTGAACTTGATACTGTCTGGTTTCTTACGGTATTTGGTCTGTAAGAGAAAGACACAGATTCCCACGAAACAGTTGAATACCATGCATTTTTCTGAATGCAGCTTCACCCGACCTACTCAGTACCAGGTGTGCTAAGGACACTACTGGAAAACAAGTCTCTCTTCTTGGTGGGTACTTCACAGGGCTCCAAGCTGCTTCTGTGATAAGGAGTATTTTACAAATATTTACTCTCCTGCACCATTCCAAGGCATATCACAATAAAGGAATTCAGTAGAGGGAAGGACTCAGCATCAATGTCCTTAGACCCTGTCCAAGTAAGTCTGGCTACTAAGAGATGGAAGAAGGCAGCACCACCCTGGAGGAGATTCTTCCCCAGGGCAGAATCTCCAGGCCACCAATATGGTGGGCAGTTCGGTAAAGGTAACCATCCCTCTGCAATGTGTAATGCCATCTGAAATCAGAAAACCCCAGACACTGGACACTCTGCGTAAACTCTGTAGGTGGATGGCAAAATTCTGCTCCCAAGAAAACAATGGGTCAGCTTAGCTCATAACGACCTGATGTGCCAACTGAGAATCTTCTAGTGCATCATCTATCTCTCATTGCCCATTCTGGAACATGACTTTAACTCCCCAGCAAGTGAACTCATTTGGAGGGAAATCTTGTTTTGCTTATGACTGGGTTGCAAAGAACAGGAAAAATGGTGGGGGTCCAGTGGCCATGGGGCCCTCTTGGGGTTTCCACCCCATAAGCAGTTTCCCTCTTCAGGAGGAAATAAATACCAGGTTGCATTTATGACAGAGTTGGGTGAGTGGTACCTCGCTGATGAGTTCTCCAGCCTTCTTTGCACTCTCCAGCTGTGGGGAGCTCAGTGTCAGCCATCCTGTCCCCTTCATGCCCATCAGGTCTGACTTGTAACGAAACTGTGGAAAGAAGATCATTGGTTTTTACCAACAGAGTGCCAGTGACTGTCGGGTTATTTCAAGGTGCCTGATTTGTAATAGCATTTGTATTCATCTTCACCGTAACACGTCATCGTCTTCATTTGGAGAGCACTGTGCATATCGTTAAGTCAAACTGTGTGAATTTGTGCACTCCGCCAGGAATTAAATAATGGATCGTGCAGAAGATCCAAGCAGGCCCCACCTGTGAATGGGCAGGGTTAGAAGCCAAGGTAATGGAGGCACATGATCGCTTAAAGAGTGGAGATCTACACCCAAGCCCAGGCATCAGCCTGGATTATTCTGTTTCCTTCTGGCAGTGAGGCGACTACCTGCCTGCCTGCCTAAATAGAACAGTTTTACCCACCTTCAGGTGATCAAAGGGCCCAGAGTTCTGGGTCAGACTGGCTGGGGCTCAGAGCAAATCGCTTCACCAAAATGTGACTCAGTTTCTCTCTGTGATAGCTGAAGGTCATGACAACCCTTCTGTTCTCATGAGAACACCTGAGAGGCCTTGGGAGCAAAGGTCACTTGATGCGTTGGATCTGGTTTTGTCTGGGGGGGGGGTGGGGAGTGGGGTGGGAGCAAGGGGGCAGAGACAATGCCAGCAGGACTCTAAGAACCACACACACTTAGATACAACCAGCCTACAGCATGTGAGCCATTTTAACTTTTTTGTGCCTGGATTTACCTCCCCTTTCCACTGTTGGCTCAGGATTTGCTTATATCACAAAGATGGGCTGGGCCTTATGCATTTTCTTCATTTTAAGGACTCAGAAGATTAGAACTGGAGCAGCATTCCTGGGAGAAAATCCTAAGCAGTGAGTAGGACAATGGGTCTGATTAGGAGTCTCCTAAAACGTTAAATCTTATTACCATTCCACGATCTGCCCACCATTACCTAGGACGAGACAGTCACAGGAATCCTTTTCTTCTTCTCTTTATGGAAATGAGGCATTTTTAAGGGTGGAAAAGGACTCGCTAAGGAAATCTAAAATCTGGATCTAAACGAAGTTGATAGCGTTTCTCTAATTTAGATATAAGCTCTGCTGTAACGCAAAATATCACTCCAGAAACCAGTCTTCTGGCCTTTTTAGTTTCCTTTCATTTCAGGATTCACAGCGTCCCTCACAGCTGGCCTCAAAGAGGGTCCGTTTCTGATCTACTGTCTGCTGGTTAATGCCCCTGTGCAAATTCCACTCTGCCTTCCGACTGGTGAAGGGAGGCGTCACTCAGGTTCAGGAGCAGGTTTCAAAACCCCATGTCAGTAAGATTGCTTTGTATGCCGCGATCTTTCGGTCTACACCGGCAAAGCTTTTGCCTTCCACTCTGATAAAGAACAGAGAAAATTGGATAAATTTCTAAGTTAGAGAGAATAATCCTACAGGGCCTCTTCACAGCCGGGCCTTGCTCCTTTCATACGCAAGATGAAGTGGGGAGCACTCTTTCAACTTGCCTTTTGTTGAGCTGAACAGTACAATCGCAGGGAAGTCAGAAAGCAAGATGCAGGTTCCCCAAAGATCTGACTGGGCCTCAGACTCTCTTATAAATGGATTGTCTCTTGATATTTCAGCTCCCAGGCCAGGCTTGACTATTCACGCAGACCCTAAAAACAACACACCTGCCCCGGACTTCATGATGAAAGAGGGGGAGAGAGGAGGGGAGCCGAGAAGATCAGCTACCCAAAGATGGTTTTGAAGAAGGATTCTAAGATAATAAGAGACCTCTCATGCTGCCCAACTGCACCTGGCTTCCCCAGATGGCAGTCTTGTTGCTTTCCCTTGCACAGATTACGACCTGGAGGCCACCTTCAGATTCATACGTGGGGTTTCCCGGCACCCCCGTTTTGGAGCACAGGCTGCAGTTTTGGGTCCCCAATTTCCACCAGTGTCAACAACTGGACCCAGAGGAGACCAGGGGAGGAGGTATATTTGTCATATTAATGAGAATCTTTATAATCGCCCTCTTGCAGAGGGTGTGGTTTGCTTTAGACTCATCTCATGCAGGGTTCACGCCACGCTGCAAAGGCGGGGTTCCTATACCTGTCTGCAGAACAATGGTGGTGTTCAAGGGACTGTTCAGATTCTCAGAAGAGCCATGGGCAGCTGTCCTCTGGGTGTACCAGACAGACGGTCCTTAAGAGAACCCTTAGGAGCCAGAGCACCTGGGTTCCTAATCCAGCCACCGGGGGGAGCCAAAGAGCACCAAACCAGGAGTCCAGAGACCAGAGCCCAGTTTCGCCTCTGACTTGCGGTGGGGTCTAGAGCAAGTCATTTCCCCGCCAGCCTGTGACCCTGGGCAAGTTACTTAAGATCATAGGTGCTTTAAGGGCGCCTGGGTGGCTCAGTTGGTTAAGCGACTACCTTTGGCTCAGGTCATGATCCCTGAGTCCCGGGATCGAGTCCCGCAACGGGCTCCCTGCTCAGCAGGGAGTCTGCTCCTCCCTCTGACCCTACCCCTTCTTGTGCTCTCACTCTCACTCTCTCAAATAAAGAAAATAAAATATTTTTTAAAAAAAAGATCATAGGTGCTTTAGTCACCACATCTATAAAACTGGGAGTCATGTCAGTATGTACCTAGATACTAAATGAGATAGTTTGTGCAAAATATTGAAGTAAATGCCCGGTCCAGAATAAACATTCCATACATTTTAGCTATTGTTATTGTTTTTGTTTCTGATGGGGAAACGGAGGCTCAGAGAGCTTACGGAGTCTACCCAAGGTCATGCAGCTGTAAAATGTGGGGTCAGGGCTGTCCCCTTGACAGTCCCTGCAGGTGCTTTTCAGGACTCCCCACAGCCCCTGTGCAAGATCATGGCCATTCACGGTAGAGCATTCCCTGGGCAGAGTGTTGTGTCTCAGATATGTTCCAGAGGCAAGCACGACCCATGCATGGCTTGAGCGATCACAGCCTGAGACCTTTGCCCTAGGGGTGAGCACCTCTTGGCTTCCTCCAGCCCAACCCACAGCTTTCTTTCTGGCCTGAGTAGGAGAGGGCAGGAGAAGCAGCTGCAGCCCAAGGGTGCTATTCCTCCCCCAGCCTCCGCCGAATAGAGTGAACACACGTGGAGCCTTTGTTCCTTTTTCTATACAACATAACCACATGAAATTAGATTTTCAATAACAACCACAAGAAAACTGAAGCCTCAGAACCAGCCAGACGTTATGGGGCGTCCTCTGTTCATAGCATCTTGGAATCCACACCCCCCAAATTAACAAACTTCAAGTCTATAAAGCAATGCATGAAGCACAATATGGTGATTTAAAAAATTAAGCAACAGTTTCTCAGCATTCAAAATATTAATACATATCCTATCCCATAAAATGTCCATTTCAGAGTGCCAACCACCATTTCTTAGAAAGTCCTCTTCTTTTTAGATTGTTCTTCCTACTTGTTTTAGTGCTAAAATATGCTTTCTTTTCAGAAAAAAAAAAAAAACTGTGATATAAATGGTAGCTTGAGGTAGTATTTAGTTTTTATTCCCTTAGTAAAAAAAAAAACTGATAATATATTGACACCACCATCTTATAAACATCTATCCACAAATGCTGAAATCTGAGGTCACCAATCAAATCAACCCTCTTTGCTCTTCTGTTGGATGGATGGAGGCCTAGAAAGTGAAGGGACAGCTCGAGGACACACACCCAGTATGTGACAAAGTGGGGCTTCCAAAGAACATCTTCGGGCTCCTGGCCCAGCTCCCCCTCGCCTCTTCCAGATGACCTGTGTATCTCCCTCTGGGGTCTGCCCCACCCCAGAGGTTTCTTTCCCCCTTCCCCTCCAAGGAACAGCCCTCTGACCAGAGGGTCAGGCCATGAGCTATTCTTGCAGGTGGCAGGCTGGCCATCTAGCAAATGGAAGGCCTTTCCAGTGGAACAAGGGCGAGCACCTTGGTAACTACGTCCTCTGTATGGGGCCCAATGAGGTCCCCCTGCTCCACACTCGACTTACTCGTGAACCCTGTGATGTTGTTCTTCCAGCAAATTGTGATGAATAATTAGGTGATCATTAAACCACGACCACACTGACTCATAAGGAACCCCAACTTATGTGTTTATAAATATTCTGCCTGTGCCATATAATTCAACCTAAGAGCAGTCGCAGCCCTCAAGACAACCAGAATCGACAGGCTTGGTGTAGAGAACAATCCAAACAGCCAACTCTTACTGGCATGTTTCTATGGACCACGCACCACGCTGGGTGCTTCATGTAGACCAGTCCTCAACTGCCAGCTGGGTGCAATGCTGTCCCCCAGGTACATGTGGCCACATTTAGAGACATTTTGATGGTCGCCCCGGGGGAGGGCGGCACCATTGGCATCTCCTGGGTAGAGGCCAGGGAGGCTTGCAAGGCACAGGGCGGGTCTCACAACAAAGAATTCTCCAGCCCCGGACATCCAGGGCGCTGGAGTTGAGAAACCCCGATACGGATGGGAAGGGTTAATGTGACAACAGTCCCATGAGCTGTGTTCTAAAGTGAGAGTTCCTTCCTCGTGGGGCTGCTCGGAGGCCTGCAGAGACAACGTGTGCAAGACCTCGTGGCACAGCGACGGCGCACAGCACGTGCTTCATACATGCTGACCACGCCCACGCTCTGTCGTTCGCACGTTCATACGTGCTGACCACGCCCACACTGTCGTAGTTAGTACGTCCGGGTAGAGGAAGCTGAGGAGTGGAGGGGGATGGGACTGACTCCAGCATGTGTGGAAGGGGCTCCCCACCAACCTGCTTGGTGCCCTTGCCTGGGTGAGGACCTCTCCCTTCTGAGTCTGTGTCTACACCAGGGTTGTAGGAAGCATGACTCCACTGCCTTGAGCTCCCTTCCCAAAAGCAAGATGGATGAGATCGTGGGTTCTGGGACCAGTGCTGCCTGGGCGTCTCCTGCATGACCTCGTCTGTAAAACATGGGTCACCACTGTCCCCACCTCATGGCATTATAGCAAGAGGGACAGTAATGACAGTCGGTCAGCGTCAGCCATGATTGGATCTACTGTTTTCTGGTCATGACCTTCACCCTGCTGCACAGCATCCAGCCCACAAGCTCTCTCAGACCCCACTCCGGACCACGTCCTCCTCACTCACCCACTCAAATAAGCTGAGGCTCCTCCAGCTCAGGGACTTGGCCTTTGGATTTGCTATTCTGTTGGCTGGCGTGCTCTCCCCTTCCCTCATCAACTTTGGTCTTTGCTCAAATGTCTTTTCAGTGGCAACTGCCCGGACCCCACCCCCAATTTAAAATTGCACATGTGCAGGTCCACACACACCTTCACACCTCCCCACTGCCATGCTTTGTCTGTCTCCACAACATGTGTCACCATCGGACATACTACATATCCTACTTCCACATTCTGTCTGCCTCCCATGTAGTGGAAGCCCCATGAGCACAGCAGTTTTTTGACTCTTGTTGACTGTGGTTTGCCCAGGGCCTGTAATGGTGCCTGGTACATAATAGGTGCTCAAGAAACAGTTGCTAGGTGATTGATTCCAACCTAGATGACCTAACATAGAGACCCAGCAAGTCTTGGTTGGGGATGTGGGGGGGTGTCGGAAAGGCTAAGGAAGAAGCAGAGATTTACACCCAGTCTTGGTGGGAGGAGGAAGGTCAGGGGCTAGTGTGCAGCCCGAAGGCCCCCTACCTCACTCTGCAGGGCATGAGCTCTCTTGGCCCAGGACATCTTCAGGTCCTCCGGCAGAGCCGTGAACTCGTGGCACCGTGTCCTGTAGTCATGGTCGCTGGCGAGGGCCTGGGCCTTCCTGGCGTGGACCAGATGCACCATGTCCAAGGGCAGGTGGCACTGGGCATGGCTGCTGGCCGCCCTCCGCCTGTACTGAAGCTCGCTCTGCAGCTGACCCACCTGCCAGCAGTGCTGGAGCCAGGGGTCGTCGCTCACGCTCCGGGCCCCGATCAGCCTGCCCCGCTCCTTCACAAAGTCATGTCTGTAGAGAAACTGCAAGGGAGGACCACCGTCAGGGGCCGGCGTTCAGCCTTGCTTAAATTCCACCTGCGCGTTTTCACTGCAGACCCTAGAAAAGTCACCTGTTCTTACTCGAGGAGGTGATGATTATAAGAAAAACCACAGCGAGGTTGGCCTGAGAGCGTGCTTCCTCCCTGGGGGATGAACAATTAAAACATTGCTCCATTCTTCCTATCTAATTAAAACCAGATCCTCAGAACCAAAGAAGGGGCCCACTCCCCTTAACATGTCCTATGGCCAAAAGGAATTTATCAAAAAAGGTAAAAGAGAAACTTGTACTTTAACCGTGCGTACTTGGCAAAACATGAAACCCAAAAGACAGGATCCATTTATTTGAAGTCCACATTTTCTGTGATTTGTTTGTGGGAAAGAGAAAGTCACCTTCATGTCCCAAAGCTATGACGCTATCAACAGAGTGGCTGAAACACAACTAGCAAATCCTCACACCCATGTGTGAGACTACAGAGAGCCAAGAGGGAGCTGTGTTAGGGCTGGGTTACGATTTCTATAGCGAGTTCTCTTTCGAATTCCAGGTGAAGCTGGGCAGTGCACGTGTTACCAGCGGAGGGAGGGGGAGGTGGGGATTGTGGCCCAGACACTGCAATTAGAAAGAAATCGTCGTCTCTTTCCTGCTGGAGACCTTTGCCTGAATTTAGCCTCTGATTAACAGAGCCTTTCTTTCCCTCCCTCCGTCAAAGAATCTCATTTCTAACTAATATATTCTGCAGGTGACATCCTGTCTCACAGGGTGATAGATTTGCTTTAATTCAGGAAAATCAGCCGTAGACATTGTTGTACATGAAGTTAACAGAAATTAGGCAAGATGGAAGGTCATATCATTCAACTCACATCACTGGCTATATCTCCAGAGATGCGAGCAGCCTGGAAGGGGAGAGCGTCTATTGTCAGCTTGTAGCCTTGAGCACGGAGATTACGCCAAGACTCCTGGTATTTTGCCTGCAGTAGGAACACATGTAGATCTTCTTTAAAAAAAAAAAAAAAAATTACATGAATCGGCGAACAAAGGCTACCCCTTTCATTTGTAGTACAGGGTTCCGGAATCAATTTCTGACGAGCAAAAGCTCTCTCTTTTGCAAAGACAATCTCATCAGCCCATACGCTGTAGTGCGTGCTCACGCATTTGGACACTACACACTTGGGAAAAGGCATATTTACCGAGAGCATCGAAAAGACATTTTTTTTTTTTTAAGTTTCTGGGAACCCCAGAAGGGTCAGTGGGAGGTCCCATCACAGCCACAGATATACGCAGCTTTGGAGCCTGTCTGAGCCTCAGCAACAAGAAAGGCTTACGTCACTCAGATTGACTGCATTTGTTTTCGCTCGGACAAACTCGGGCAGCCCCAGGGTCACTGTGTACTGGTGCATCTCATCCTCTCCGGCTGCTTTATAGAGGCGCTGGGTAAAAGAGAAGAAAGAACAAACAAGGAGACAACGCTGTGTCTTTCTGCAATGCTGGAGGTCCCTCGTTTGCAAGTGGGAAGTGGGTTTGCGGAAGGCCCCTCGCCGTGTCGTGGGTACACCTTCTGCCTTGGGGAAGATCTTTCTCTCAATAAAGACAGTCTTTCACGAGTCAAATTGAGTGATATAAAAGGAATATGTAAGGAATTGCAAGTTGCTTTTGATGGGGCTCAGGACAGGTTACCCCAAAATATGGCACCTTGGCGTCCTGAGTCCTTTAAGCTGAAGGAATGTGAGACGCAGCAGGTGTTAGAAGAACTCTTCCTCCTCTCCTCTCCTGACGCAGGTCATAAGAGCCTCCTATGAGAGGTGCCCTCCCTACACCCAGAGGAAATGAGCATCCTTATCGCCGAAGACCAAGGGCTGCTGAGAGGAAGCTGAGGGAACAGACCTTGCTAAGTGCACCCCTGTTCTTAGGTCTATCACATCTTCCCATGACTTGCTACTCTTCATCAAACCTCGTACAAAAACGTTCATGTTTAACCATTTCTTCTGGTCTTCGTCTCCTTATGAAGGTTCCCATATCATGTAAAACTCATATTAAATAAACTCATATGCTTTTGTTTTGTTAATCTGTCTTTGGTGACAGATTCCCCACTGAGAACCTAAGATGGGTAAAGAAAAAGGTGTTCTTTTTTTCTCCCTCCTCTACACTTTACTCAACAATAGGCCAAGGAAAGCAAGCACATTTAGGAACGTCATTAAGGTTCTTCTCATTGTAGGCTTTTCCCTTGAGGATGTGGTGTATAGACAACAAATACTAAGATCTGGGAAATTTAGGAGAAGCTCTGGTTGGTAGAAAAGAGGCTCCCAAGCCCTGTTCTGCACCCTTTACTAAAGCCCCGGCTCCTCCCATGAATGAACTCATGCCAGTGTTGAGGCCTCAGCCAGTTCTGGAAACACCTGTTCTCATGATCAGAAATGGGTCTGTGGCTGGTGAGTTCTCCAAGGCCAGAGGCCACCATGAAAGGCACTGTTACCCAAAGCATCCGGCTCACACAGCAGGCAGGAGAGGCTCCAGAGGAATTTAAAATTGAGAACATCGCTACACAAGCCCTTGGGAGCATTCTTATCCCAAGCTGCTGTGTCTTACTTTTTGACGGTGAGAGTGGAACCTCACTGTATAAATAGCCAAATCTCAACTGACTTCTAAAAGAGTCAGAAGTAGAATGTTTAAAACTAAGGACAATGCCAAATTTAATTCTCTGCCAAGCTCAATTTCTATTTCAAATTTGCAAGAGAGCCCCTAAAAAGTAGAACCAAAGGGGCTGATGTCATGAGATTCCTTCCCCTCTATGCCCCTTCACTAGAGATGATTGAATGAAGTGAGCAAACAGCAGGTGAGGGGAGGAGGCAGAAATTCCAGAAGGCTGACAAACACCACACTACATAACCACCCCTGGGTAACTACACATCCTCCCTCTACTAATCATCAGAATGACCGTATAAATGCAGTTAGCCAGTGTGCACCTAGAAGGAACAGATGAACGACGGATCAGTACTTCTCAACTTCAACACGCAGAGGAAACCTGTGAGGATCCTGCTCAATGACCTTGTGGATTCAGTGGGTCTGGGGTGGGGCCCGAGGTTTGGATACTTGTGCTGCTGGTCTGTGACTGCCCGTGGAACTAGAGACTAAACCTGATTTCCAACTAGGACTTCCTTCCTTCTGAAAAGTGTTTACATTCCATATAGGACATTCTTTTCTTTCCAGAATTCCATGTAAACACTTGTGTTTTTCCCCAGCCCCAATCCCACAAATATTCAAGCATATTTTGAACAATCTAGCAGTTTTTTAAAAGCCCATTCCAAAGCCATCCGATTTTACCTCATTGGTAATCTGGTTGCTGAGTTTTGCATGAAGGAGGCTGGGAGTGTCTGTCACAGCTGTGTACTTGAATGACTGGGGATGCTGACGGTATTTACTCTGAGGGAAGAAGACGACTTCATAAGGCATAAAACCAGAAGCAGAACAAGCTCTATAAGTGCTAGTTATAAAACCTCACTTCGCAGCTGCTAGTCCATCCCCCAGAACCCAGTCTGACACCTGCTCTTGCGGCCTCTGTGAATGTGACTATTGAAATCCACGTTTTGCTCCCGACCTTTGCTCAAGGGAGACCCAGAGGTCCTCAGCTTTGGGGGTATCCCAGAAACAACTGTGCAGCTTAAAAAAAATACATAATGCCTGCATCCCACCCTGGAGACCAGGATTCAGTCAACTGTCCGTGGGCCCAGGCCTCTGTGTTTTTTTAAAGTTCCAGAGAGGATTCTGAGGCACCACCAGGTTCAGAAACCACTCTCTTTTGAGATTTCACTGGAAAAGGAAAGCACAAAGTTCAGTCTAAACTCCCACGGTGAGGCCAGTCCTGTTTTCTCAGAGCATCTAATCAATGTGTGAGCCCACCTGATACTTCCAGTGCCTTCCATCATGCCCTCCTGTCCTTGCATCTACAGCGAGTGGAAGTCCCAGAGCCCTTGCAGGTGTAAGTAAGTTTCCTCAGGCGTTCAAAGAGCTTAGAATCCTAGACTTCTGTATTTTTACCATGAAATTATCACCAAGCTTATAACAATCATTTCCCAGCCACCAGAGAAGCACGGTTGCTTAGATTATTCATGTCAATCCCCTAAAAACTAAATGAGAGAGGTAGGAGCACCCCCATTTGACTGATTAAGAAGTTGAGACTCAGAGAGGGCAGGTGACAGGCTGGAGGTCACACAGCAAATGAGTGCTGGCCTAGAATTTCAGTCTCCCCATCTGTTGATCTCCAAGGCCTGCCTTCTTGTCACTGTACCCTAGGAAAGCAGATCTTACGAGCCAATGAATAATTCTTATGGGTTCACAGAAGAACCGGCTTGGTATTTGCAAAGCTGCCTTAAATGGCATCCAATCTGAATGGAGAATCTAGTAAGAAGAAGGGCCCGGCAAGAGGTAATGCCGTGAGTCGCCATTGTTAAGTTGAACATCTAGCTCGCTCTAGCAGTGAGCGGCAAGCTGAGTGCTGGGAGGTAACTTCTGCCATGGAAATAGGCTGACACCCATCACCCATCCGTCCAGGGTCCCCGGTTACCTCACTGATGAGTTCAGACGCTTTCTTTCTCCCTTCAATCTCCAAAGTGCCCGGAATGATGCAGGGAACGCCTCGCATAAAGTTCAGGTCTGACCGGTACAGATTCTGTGAGAAACAACACAAGGCATCAGAAAAGCCAAACTCACAGGACAAGGAAGCAAAGAGACGCCTGAGGACACACGGCAGGACAACATCATAATTAGAACGCAAGGCCACGCCAAGTCTCTGCAGAGAGATCATCCTCAGCGCACACACAGCGCCTCTCAGTAAATGTTCATTGGGGGAACAAAAACGTAGGTCAGGACAAAAGATCTTCTGCTGTCACTTGTCTCAGGAGCTGCAGAGGGATGAGAGGTGGGTTTTTATCTTAACGTGGGCTCTCAGAAAATAAACGCTGGAGCGGATTGTGGTTAGGAAGTCAGTTGTCTTGGGGCAAATGTGGAAATGATGGTTTAATAGGTCTTCTAAAACAAAACCCAGCAGCAGAGGGTAACGTTAATTAATCATGGCTTAAGAAAGAACTAATAAATGAATCCAGAATCATCTGGCACAGGCCTGAGTCTATCACGGGTAGGGGCGAGTGCATGTACCTGAGTGATTTGGGCTGACAGTTTAAAGGGTCCCCAAATTCACGCCCCTGCTGCCACCAACATGCCCCTCTGGGCATTCTGCCTTCCAACTGCTATCACGATGAGAGGCAGGGCAGGCGAGGGCTCCACTCAGGCGACACATGGGCCCGGAGCTGAGCGTGGCAGCTCCCTCGTTCCTGCAGCTGCTCTGGGGCTCCTGACAGTTCATGTCATCCAGTAAACACTGTGCACAGGCAGCAGATTCGAACAGACGACAGAAACCCAGATCTGAGCACCCCTCTGCTTCCAGGCCCCGTCAGACCAGGAAACAGGCTTTGTCAGTGTTTTGCCCTCCAATCCTGGCCCCTTAGTTGCAAACCCCATTGCACAGAAACCCAGCAAGCTGGGAAAAAAGGGGAGTACCGAACAGGACGCCGCTGCCTGTTAAAGGGAGACATCCAGGCTCTCTTCGGGAGTAAGGAAATCCTCAATGCTTCCCAACACTCCCGGGCCACCTGCTTCAGCAAACAGGCGGCATGAGCTCAAAATGCACGTGGGAGGCCCATCAAGGCCTCCAAAACTCCTTGGGGGGACCCAGGAAGGATCTCTGGGGCCCGATGTCCTGCCCTCCTCTGGACACTCTCTTCTGCTTTAAGTGGGTCCACTCTGACCCCACCCTCTTCGAACAGAGCATACATAGCCTACTGCAGAAAATGGGCAGCCCGGCAATGTACAAAGCACCATAAAGAACCCCCAGTCCAACCTGAGGCCAGAGGCAAAGCCACTGGCAAATCTTGAACATGCAAAACTGTGAACTGAAGGCATCGTGATCAGACACGGTCTAAGTTCAAGTGTCAGCCCCCCTTTCTCACTGATAGTTGTGATCTCGGGCAAGCTACGTATTTTCCTTCTTTGAGCCTCGCTGTAATGTCTCCATAAAATAGGGTAAAGACTATTGACATAGGGTTCTTTTGAGGTTCAAATGAGATCATGCATGAAAACGTAATGCTTAGAAACAGTAAACGTTTCCTGCTGTTGTTAGAGCTGTATAATCGTGCTGGGCAGGAACACCGGGCAGGGCTTCTGAAGAAAACCCGGGTTTAGGATTTCTCACCTCCAGAGCCCCCCACGGCGCCAACAGGAGCTTGCAGGTCCCTGCCTCATGGTCAAATCTGAGCTGACAGAGCCCCGAGAGAGAGGCCGGGTCTCCTTACCTCGCTCTGCAACTTATGAGCTTTCTTGGCGCAGCTGAGCCTCAGGTCCTCAGCCAAGGAAGTGTACTGGGGAAGCGGGTGTCTGTAGTCTTGGTCGCTGGCCAGGCTCTGAGCCTTCTTGGCATGCACCAGGGTTACCATGTCCAACGGCAGATGGAAGTGTGCCTTTGAGAGTTCAAAGCCTTTCTTGTAATTCACCTAGAGGGGCAGACAGATCAACAGCGGCTATTTCAAAGCCACCATTTGCACAGGGGCCATCAGGGAGAGCAGCAGTGATACAGTTGTCCCAGGTAAGCCGGGGAGACGTTCCTGGCGGGTCCAGTGCTCCCTTCCTGCAGGGACTGGCTTCAGAAGCAGGACTTATCTCCTGGGCCCGACACTCACCACCCCCAGCTCCTGGAGGTCATCATGATTCGGATGATCATGGCCCATGCCTCCCTAGTTGGGGATGACACAGAAGTTCAAGAGACAGACATAATGCCAGTGATGCCCTTGCTCGAGTCTTTAGATCTTCTCATTTTCCAGAGGCCAGAAGCTACATGGCTAACCTATGCCCTGCCCACCAGAGTTTCTCCCCATCACCCTCTCAAGTTCAGATTTTAGATACCGGGGATTCTACTCGGGTGAGTTTATGAAGAGCTTCTTCAAAGCATCAGATGACCTCCTAAGAAATCTGGAGGCCAGCAGCAGTGGGGCCAGTTCTGAGGGATGGGTGTTCCCAAGAGCCCAACATGCATGCTGAGGGAAGAAAAGAAAGGCCCATTCCAGACCACAAACTCCACTGCAGTGCACAGAGAAGCTGTTGCAAGGTCGGCAAAGTTCAGTCCGGGCTTTCTTGGAACTCCGATGCATAATCACCACCTACTCCATCCTTCCCAAAGCTCCAGCCACCCCTCCCTAACCTCCTGCTCCCATCTCCATGAATCCTCCCCTGACACCCAGCATAAAGCCAAGGACAATTCATGTCCAACCCCACACTCAGGTCAGCACCCCAGCACAGAAGGGGGGGGAAATGTTAGAAATGGGGAAACTGAGGCAGAGAACAAGATGGCAGAGAACGTGTGAAGCTGTGGAAAGAGCATGAAATGGAGGGCTGGCTCCATGTCCACTTTTCTAGCTGAGCTTAGACAAGGGACTGAAGCACTCAGAGTCTAGGCTTTCTTATCAGCAAACCAGGCTGGATAAGACAATGACGTTCCTAGAGATAGTTCAACGGTCAAGTGAGATGCAGTGTGTAAAAGTGCTTAATCCTCTGTGACACAGTGCACACATACTAGGTTTTACCACCACCATCAGCCAACTCACATGTGTGCCAGGGGACAATGTGTACATGCTTGTGCCAACATCCAGGGGGTCGAACTCAAGGGCTGCAAACTCAGATGGTTCCGGGGCCAGACAAGTAGCACCAGGAGGTAAAGCAGGAAGTGGGGGAGGAGGGGGTGGCTGCATGACCAGGGGAGCACAGATTCCTTCTCAGTGGACTCTCAGCAGTCCACTTCAACTCTAGCCTTGAGGGATCCAGGCCCAGCTTCTGGCCAGAAGTCTAAAACTTTTACGTGAAAATTTCCATTTTTAAAAGGTTTGCAATTAATGCGCTCTACAGACCAAACAGAGCACCTCTGCTGTGCAGATCTAACCCACAGGCCCCCATTTGTGGCCACTAGTCAAATCATAGAATGCCCAACCCCGAAGGGAGCTAAGAGGCCAACTAGCTCAAACTCTCTCTTGATGGAGGAAGAAGCTGAAGCCCAGAGGAGCCAAGTGACCTAACAACGACACAGAGTCAGTCAGGACAGGACCAGTGACCACGACCAGAAGGACCAAGGACATAAGCTGGCTGGGCATCATTAGGCAGAGGGCGGGGTGGGGGGCCCAGCTCCACCGCATTTTCTCCCACTTACTTCGCTCTGCAGAGAGTTCGCATACACTGAATGTGCGAGGCTGAGATCGTCTTCCAAGCTCCGGGAGCCAAGCATCTGCCCTTTCATTTTCTCAAATGCCTCTTTGTATTTGTACTAAAGGGAAAGAGAGCGGAAGAGAGTAACAGCTCGGGGACAAGGGACACGGAATGGGAGAGGTGGGTATTGGGCGAAAATGTTTTGTTCTTTTGACAGTGACTAGGTGAGTTAAAAGAAAACGCGCGGGAGTCGTCAAAAGGCCTATTCTTTCATATGCAAGACTCCCAATGACTAAAGGGCTGGATATGAAGTGGCAGGACGCGTTAGCACTTGGGCGGCCCACGCTGGAGGAAGGTGGGTGCATTGTTAACAGTCTCTGCCCGCGGACTTGCTTTAGGAAAGCGCCTGGTGGAGGGTGCATTTCATCTGCCCAGGGTCCGGAGTTACAGTCCGGCATTGGGCTTTGTACCTGGGCTCGGGGATTTTTTTGTTGTTGTTGTCTGGATTGTTCTTTCTCGCTGGTCGTTATCCGATTGCCCTAACACAGTCATTTGGGAAAGCAGAGGATAGTATCCACAGGCAAAAGAAGGCAGGGGTGAGGGGCAAAAGGAGTAAAAATTGGTTAGTATTAAACATTGACACAGTAATGGAGGTGGTTGCTCACATCACTTATGATTTCACCGGAAGCCTTTGCTGCCTGGAATGGAATGGCATCCAATCTCAGCTTATAGCCCCCGTCCCGAAGTTTGCTCCAGGATTCCTTATAACGTGTCTGTTGAGAAGATGTGAACAAATAAAGACCTTCATGTGATCTGGTGGTTCTGAAATTCTCATTACCCAAATGGGGATCTGCTTTGTTGTTGGGTTTTCTCCCACCCTGCCCCCGCCCCCACCCAGGTGGAGTTCGATATCACCATGTCTTAGCAAACACCAAGAGTTGGATCCTGCCTCGTGTCCACCCATGGGAGGGAGAGCCTTTTGGGGGGTACTCTTTGGAGTCAGACCCAGATTTCTCTGAACAGCAAGCTGAGTGGAAGCAGCAGGTAGAAGGCTGAGTGTGCAGAGTTCTTTATGTAACATTCACAAAACTCAACTGTCTCTGTCAAAGAACAGGAAAGGCCAGGGGGGTGGTTGCTGATCAAATTCACAGGAGGGAAGAGCCTCTCCTTGGCACAGCCGCTGGATACAGTTGCCTATATTCTGATGCTCCCGTATTTCAGTCCCTCGGTACAAATGCCCTTTGTACTAAGGCAGTTTTCCCAGTCTCCTTCTTGTAAATGAGCTTGACTCTTCTGCAGGACGGCCTACCTATTCTGCAGAGCTCCATGCCAATGAAAATGTGGGGACCCTTGTTCAAAACTATGACAAATTTCAAGATAGTGACAGCAGAGCATTAAACTAGGCTCCAGGCCCTTCTGAGTCCAGGCTGTTGTGCACCGTCCAGGCCACCTGATCTCCTGTAATTAAAACCAGTGCCCCTTCCATCAGCCTCACCTCACTGATATTCATGGCATTCAGCTTGGCCAGCAGGACTTCAGGGAGGTCGGCTGTCTGAGTGTAATGATGCTTTATGTTTTCTCCTTGTTCCCTGTATAACCTCTGTGGACGAAGAGAGGTTTTGTATTAAACCCAGGAGGCTCCTCCACGCAGCCATCAGCCAAGTCGCACTCCCGGGGACAAAGGTGGGGCGGCTGCCCCCTCCCCCTAGAGACAGGATGCTGGGTACCTCTACCGAGATCTCACAGCCAGCACGGTGACGCGTACTTCATCCCCTCCTGAGCCCTCCAGCTCAGAACATGGCAGGCTGAAACTTGCCTCTCAGTGAACATTCTCCACTTGCAGCATCTGCTGACACAGGTCAGCAGAAAATGAGATCTAGTTAACCCTTAGTAATTTTGTTATTCCCTATAAACCATGAGAGGGCATCAAAATTCAGAAGCATGAGAGATGGCTCTTCCCCAGGTGAGGTTTGCCCTGGACCGACTTCGATCCCTGTTCCCTTCCCCCATTTCAAGGATTCTTGTGCTAATAAATGTCTACTCGGCGGGTCTGGGGTGCTATTCACCCGGAACTCTGATTTGAGCTCATGACATCCTCGTAGTGACAACACATGAAGTTGGCATCAGCCACCAGAGAAAGTTTCTAAACCAGGCTTTTCCATCCTAAATCTTATTAGTGCGTCCAAGTTTCTCCGTATCACAGCAGTGCCCCCTAGAGTTGGTTAGGGTAAGGAAGAAGCAGGTGTTGCTTTCCTTCATACAAAAGTTCTTGTTTGACCATCTGTGTTTCTCAGAATTCAGTGCACTTCTGATGGGCTGCTCGTCAAGAAATTATAAATTCCTAAACCCGTAAGTGTGTAAATAATCTCATAACATATTCTGACAGACACTCAGGACATTTCCAAGTGCCTGTTGAATAAGGCACCCCCAGAATAATTTATTCAATTGGGAAGCAAGAGAGATAATCTTGAAACTCCTCTCCCATCAAGATTTGTGAATTTTCCTTGTGGCAAGTTGAATGGTTTGAAGATATTTATAAGGCATGTCTGCCCTACACAAAGATCTGTGGGCCTCTCTCAGTAGAATCAGCCAAAAGTGGTTAATCCTAGTCCTAAAGTGAGTTTTTATAAAATCTCATGGTTTAATTTAGTCTCCAACGAACGCTGTGCCGTGAGGGCAAAAGGCCAGATCTCAGTTTCACATTATAAAGGGAATATGGGAAACGACTTCAAAGTTAGTCTTATGTACACAAGACCCAAATCATTTTCAAAGTCTTTAGGGGAATTCAGAGAGCAAGAATTTCTGCCCCTGGGTCCCAAGGCGCCCTAGCAGGGCTGAGTCTGCCAATTACCATGAATTTTGGCCCCCCAAATTCCAGTTCTGAAAACAACACTTCAAAACAAAAAGGACAGGGGAAAAGTCCCCACCACAGACAAATCTTGAAGACATGCAAATGGGAAGAAAGGAGAGCATGGGGGCGGTGGGGTGGTGGAGCCCCACTTGGCATCCGAAGAGCAGTAACACCCCATTTGCATCCTAATGAGGAAGCCCCCCCCCCAAGCTGTGCCTCTGCAAAGGACAAGAAGTTCCTTCATCCTTAGAAAAACAGAAGGAGCAAGGCAAGAACCCCTCAGCTTCAATCGCAGTGTTGAAAGAAGAGCCCACTCTTAGAGTCATAATGTATATATATTATCACTTACATCCACTGCTTGGGTATAACTAATTCTGGCCTGGACCATCTCCGGAGTGTCTTTAATACTGGTAAACTTCAAAGCATCTGGATGCTGACGGTACTTCTTCTGTTGAGCAGAAAAAAGATCAAAGCTGTGAATTTTGTGCTGCTCTTTCATGCCATTTGAAAGGGAAAATCATAGGTTGCTTGAGATTAGAGTGAATTTGTGAACGTAATTATTATTCGGCTTCCTCCATCTTTATATCCTAGGTGCCTTCAGGTTAATATTTGTTTCAATTTAAGAATAACCTCATGTCAATTAACATTAAAGTATTTCTACCTGGTGCAAAGAAAACATCGCAAAATTAGGTTATACCAGTAAAATACTGTGGGATGCACACTTAGGGAAGGATTCTTTTTAGAGGCTTCAAATACTGTGTCACGGTTGTTTACATATCTTAGTTTGGGTCTTCCAAGCAAGAAGGAAGTCACATTTATCAATTGAAACTTCCCATTTTCCTTCTCCAAAAGGACTTGGCAGAGATTATCACAGTCAAAACCCTTGCATTTAACAGCCAGTGATAGAACAATTCAATCCTTTAGAACCCAGGTCAGTTAACACAAGCAAGAATTCTTTAAAATGTTACAATAACAAAAAGAAGGGTGCTATTATTGAAAGGAGCCATCATACATTTTGAAAGGCACTGGAAAAAAAAAAAAAAAGAATTACAAAGAATTCAAATGCTGGCAAAGACTTAGATACCCAACTCTGGTTCTAAAAGTCACGCTTAAATTAATTCCTGTTTTGTTTTGTTTTTTTTTAATCCAGATATATTTCCAGGAGACTAGAACAATTGCTATCTTAATGGAATTACGAAGCGTATCTTTCCTCAAATCAAATAGTTATTTTATAAACATTTCCTCATTTAGCAGGTTCAATTTTTATATCCTGGGTTGTTTAAAGAAGATACAATTCAACATCCAGCCATCTCTGTTCTGTCACCTGTTTTTCTAAATAAAGTTTTATTGGAACACAGCCATGCTCGTTCATTTATGTGGCAGAGTTGAGGAGCTGCAACAGAAACCATGTGGCCCACAAAGCTGAAAATATTTACTATCTTGTCCTTGACAAAAAAAGGTCTGCTTTAAGTGACAGGCATGTGTGCCTTTGTGGCTCTTTCAACAGTGCATGGCATTCTGTCTGAAAATTAAGAGGTTAGCCAATTTGACACTAAACTGGAAGTGTGCCAAACTGAAATGAGATGATTGGGGAAAGTTGCTGAAGGATTTTCTTGCCCTACTGAAGTTGAGAACTGGTGTGAAGCATAGAAGATAAGCACATTTGTTGGGTAGGTTTGCAAAATGAGGTGGAAAATTAAGCCCATCATGGGATAAATAGTTCCAGAAAGATCCCTTGGATGCCAGACTTAGATGCATGAAGGAATCATGTTGAAGTCTAAATTGTGTGTATAATTTATTTTTCACATCCTTTTATGAGTGGGCCCAATGAGAGTTTAGGATCATGAGTCCTCAAACCTACATGTTTGCTCCTGCAAGCTTCTCAAAACCATCCTTTTAAAAGGGCCTTTCCTCAATCAGACTGAACTACTTAGGGTAGGACAGTAGCCACAGAACCCCCAGGGTCTTCCGAGCTTTGCGTGTTGACTAAGATTCCAAAAAATTAGGCCACTCACACTGATCCCGCTTTTGGAACCAGCTCTGTGACATGTCAGGTTAACTAAAATAACCTCCCTTGGGAAAATATCAATGCTGGGCAGGTGTGTTTGAAAAACCAACTTAAGGGTCTTTCTGTTTTACCTACACATTTAGTAAGAAAGTCTTCTCAAAACAAGGTGCCAGGACACTTATAACTAAGGCTATAGTCTTCTGGGGTTATGGCCATTGTGGTCTCCTCCCCACCCAGAAGTCTAGAAAGACCAGGTTACTCTGAAGGCAACTAAAAAAATTCTCACTTTCCTTCTGAGCAAACAGACATGAACAGAGGGGGATTTGGGCTGTTGGAGGATGTGCAGCCTCCATGTGAACATGAGGCTAGGACAGTGCCCTGGTGGCTCTCTACCTTTTGGCAGAGTCTGGAGACATTTTTGGTTGTCACAACTGGGGAGAGGGTGCTGTTGGCATCTAGAGGGTAGAGGCCAGGGGTGCCGCCAAACACCCCACAAGACTCAGGACAGCCGTGCCCCCCCCCCCCCAGCAACAGTTTTCACAGTGTCAATAGTTCTGAGACTGAGAAACCCGGATCTAGCCTTTAAATGATCTGTTTAATGAAATGCTCCTAAAACATGAGCAGACGGCTCTTTTTAACACGCCGTGACGCCTTAGGGCCCGGCTAGGGAGGTTACAAGTAGAAAGGAGTGAGATTTAAACAGCAGTGAGACCCCCCCAACAGGAGAGACCCAAGTCACGTGCTCCACACCACATGCATATTCAAAAACTGTTTACACTGTGGCAGAAAGAGAGGGAGAAAATGTGCATAAAGTCACCAAAGAGCTTTCTGGGTGCAATAAATGTATCTTTTCATCATCTCTCCCTTGTTGCTTCATTAAAAAGGTAAGTTGGTGGGTAGCAACTGAGTTCTTTTTGATTGTCATTACTATTCATAATATCATTTGTCACCCACTTTGTTTTTGCCAGGGCTCTATGGGCCCCTACTGGTGTGTGTTTGGTATGCAGTTTCCCTCTAATTACCAGCCCTAGTCTGGGTTTCCAGGCCTTTCATGTAGCTTTGCCTTTTTCTTTGCCTTTTGAGTGGAAATTATTTTAATTTTATACAGAAATGCCACACGCCCAGTGCAGCCAGGCCTGTTGCACGCTGTCAGGAAATCTCACCTCGCTAATGAGTTCTCCTGCCTTCTTCGCTTGCTCCACATTTAATGACCCGGTGGCGACCCATCCCGTGCCTTTCATCCACTTCACATCTGCCCTGTATTGGTTCTGACAAAGGAGAGAGAAAAAAAAAAGGCAGGCCATTGTTGGTGCGCAGACATTTAAAGGGCTATTAACGGCGCCCAGATGTCGCCTTGGTGCCAGCTGAGTCAAATTAGATGCCACTTTTGTCTTATCCATTTCTGTACAGTCACAGGTAGGGCTCCAAAATGTCAATTAATTTCCCCTTTAATTGGACGTCCCGCGGCTGGCGCGTTAGGCCCCGCCCAGCAGCGCCGGGGGTGGAGCGGGCGGGGCGGATCCACCTGGTCCTTCATTAGGGACGCGTCTACCTCGGGAAGAGGAGCATCCTCATTGTCTGCTTCCCCCGTTTTCTTGTTTAAAATGACAAGCAGGGGAGAAGAAAATGAGAATTCACAACAGAACCCATGTGGGGAGCTATTTGAGGGAATTTCACAAGACAGCCGAGGCTTCCCACGGCGCCTGATTCCTTCCTACGCACCGCACCTCGGTGCGGGGCAGGGCGGGGGGATTTCTCATTTCTTTACTTGACATCGAAGGAGTCGTTTTCATGGGAAGCCATTTAAATGGACACTTGTCTAAAGCGAGCATATCACCCATTTATCCGGAAACAGCTCTACCAGGAAGGGTGTGTCGACGCCGCCCTCCCCAGCCCCTCGTGGAACAGTCTGGCTTTAGGTGACCTGCCTTTTCAGCTCACCCACTTTCTCGTGCAAGAGTCAGCTGAAGGCAGGGGGGAGGGGGAGGGATGGAGCCAGGTAGGGCATACAGGGAGAAAGGGAAGAGGGCTCTTGGGGGTTGGCGTGCTGCTCCTGAAAAGGGACGGCCAAGGTTGGAAGGAGGATGGGAGATGCTCTCCCAGAACAGGCCACAGTTAAGAATGTCAGGTATATGTCTTCCCCCTCTGCAGTAAAACGAAACAGAGAAGACATAGGTAGAGCAAATCCCCAGAAGAAAAAAGTTGCTCTGTGATTTTCTGGGTGGTGGTATAGAATCTAAAGTGGGCAGAGTTCGAATAAAAGTCAAACCACCAGGAAAGCGAAGATGGGTCCGCCCTGGGATCCAGAAACAGGTATCTGCATGTATCTACTGGGGAGGCTCAGGCAAACGCTCCCCAGGAGGCTAGCACACAAGTGCACCCACGGAGCTTACATCGCTCTGTAAACCGTACGCCTTCTTGGCCCATTCCACCTTCATGTCTGTGGGCAAAGCGGTAAACTGATGAGATGCTGTCTTGTAGCTGATGTCTGTGGCTAAATGCTGGGCCTTGCGTGCATGCACGAGGTGGATCATGTCCAGGGAGATGTGGCACTGGGATCTGGTGTCCTCAAACCCCTTCCTGTACTCGAGTTCACTCTGCAGCTTGGACATTTGCAGCGAGTGGCTCATTTGTGAATCCCCCTGGGCGTCCTTCGCCCCAATGAGCTTCCCTCTGGACCTCTCATAATCTTCCTTGTACTTCACCTAAACGGGAGGAAGAGAGCAGAGCACCTTAGCGTCTCCTAAAGGCATTGTTCGCTTTCAAACCGAAGGCACGAAAGTTCAAACAAAGCCATACAACAGAATGTTATTAGAATTAGTGTCATAAAGGGTTTGCCTTTGAACAATGAAATCAAACAATGAAATAAAATCTTACTCCTTATTTCCCTTTTCACCTCAGCTGCCAGTCAGCTCAGAGCTAAACTGAATGCTCAGCTATATACAGTCTTTTCCCAAGTTCCTGGTGACGTTCGTCTCTTGTCTCTACTATTCAACCTCATTTTTTCTGGCTTTATTTTTAAGTGGCCTGTTGCTTTCATGAAGGTCACTTTAAATACCTTTCTGGGAATAGTGAAAACATCATTCAAAAAGTAGTCATGAAATGAAAAAGCCACAGAATAGCCATAATACGATAGCCATTTGAGAAAGGGGCTCGAATTATAAAACCGGGGTACATAGAAATATGCAGGAGTATAGGGAGCCTACTGGCGTGGAAAAAGACACGAGGCCAAGAGCAATGAGGATCAGAAGAAAAAAACAAATATGGAAATGCTTTAAAAACTGTAACAGGACATCGGCGTGGGGCACCCTTTTCAACATTATCAGGAGACCTGGGCTCTGCAGTCCTCTGTGCCAACTACAACAGCAGTATCAATACCTGCCACCATGTACTGACCACTTACTATAAGGTGAGCATGGCACACCCCCGGGCGCCTCAGAGCGCATCTGCAGACCAGCGCTGTTTGGTGAGCTCTTGCCACGTGAGGAGATAAGGAGCTTACGCCAGAAGGTAAATCGACCGTGTCACCAAGCCACTGTTTAGTCCAGCTGATATCTCCATATATTTATAGAGAGAAGTATATTTATGTGTACGCATCTATTTTGAAGCCAGACTGTCTTGATGAAGTGAGCGGACTTGGCCTTACATTCTGGCTTAGACTTCTTAGCTCCCATCAGACTCCCTCCAGATGGCTTTGGACGGCAGAAACTCGGGACGCATGAAATCGTTTCCTTTCCTCATAACCACTTTGCAGCTGCCAATTTACTAATGAGTTAGTGGAGATTTTGAAAGGTGACACAGTCTTCCCAGAGTCACGATGCTAACAGGGGATGGAGCGAGGATTTTATCCAAGGTCCACCTGCCACCAGAGCTTGTACTCTTAGTCGGTGACTAGCCACAACATCCTTAGATAGTCCTGGAAGGTCTCTGGGCGTCAGTTAATCTGTCAAATAAGCCATTTAGATGACTAGTCATGCTTTCACCCACCGAAAACCAATGTGTGGCAAGCAGTGTGCTGGGCACTCACATGGTGGTCTCATTGCAAAGTGGTCACCTCTCTCCCCACTTCACAGATTGGACCCTGAGGCTCAGAGAGCTGAAGAGCCTGCACAGACCCTCTCTGGCTGGCTCTCTCACAGCATTCACTGAGCACTGACTCACCTCACTGGCCAGGTCCCTGTTGGCTTTGGCTGCCAGGAAGGCCAAGGAGTCAAGACGCAACTCAAACCCTTTTGCCTTCTGGCTCTCCCAGCCGCTCTTATACAGTTTCTGAGGAGAGGTAGGAGAGAAGACATCATCCTCCTGTGGGAGGGCTTCCCTAGCCACTGTACTGCTCTCTTTCGGAGGCCAACACTGATCGTGTCCCCCCACGGCAACCCGGTAACCCGCATACCACCAGACCTCCTTGTTCCTGCCTCAAGGCCTCCTGACACACAGGGCTTCACTCAAAAGAAGCAGAATTCAAACTCTGGAGGCCTTGAAAAATAGTCTTCATATAGGTCTCAAACACATGCCCGCGGTGGAATAACATTGCAGAACATGCAGCAACACTTCTGAAAGTCTGTTCCCTACCTCTGCCCACCCCCACCCCCCAGCCCAGCTGCTGCTGTATTTACAGCTATTACCTGCCTTTGTCTTCCCGCTCCCAGCCTCTAGTCCCCGTGGGTCTATCCTTGCTCCTTCCATTTCCTGTCCTGCCCCCACCTGCAGATTTCAAGTTCTTTCTTCAGCAAGTCTCCCTCTCTTTCTATGTGTGTGAATCAATTTAGCCTCTGTTGCTCCTTCTAATTCTCCCCTCTATTACTCAGACCAGGACTCCAAAGACTGGTTGCTGAGTGGGAGAGCTAAGGAAGGTCCCTCCTAGAAGACAGAAAGGAGGAAGTTGGGACCATGCATGCTTTTGTGTCTGGGAGTGATAGCTACATTGTGCACACCCCTTCCAGTGCTTTCTGTATATTAGCTCACTGAAGCCCCGTGACAACCCAATGACACAGGGACTAGTATGACCCTGATTTTACCAATGGGACAACTGAGTGCGAAGAATTTGCCCAAGGTCACACACCTAGTAAGTGGTAGACCCGAGGATCAAACCCAAGCAGTGTGGAGCGAACACCTGAAACTCTCACTTCCTTCCATCAATACTCTAATGCTGTTCTAACTATGACCCAAGAATCACCACCGCCTCTTACCCTGTTATATTCTCAGTGGGTTCAAGTCTCCCGCCAGCTCGTTCCTAGGAAAGGTGGGCCTTCCCCCCCCCCACAAAAAAAAACTGGCCAGGAACAAGGTCTGCTGGACGGACCGGACTGAACAGAACCTCAGCTGACACACCAATATGGCGGGTGGGCTTTGTTGCCCAGGCACCTACATGGGGAAGCAGAGCCTACGGCTGCCCCCTCCCTTTTGCCATACCTCACTGAGATTGGCAGCGTTGACTCGGGCCTGTAAGAAGAGAGGCTCATCTTTGCTGATGCTGTACTGATGGACAGACTGCTCGTTTCCTGCCTTGTAGGCCACCTGTTGGGAAAGAGCACTGGGTCAGGAGCGGGTGGGGGGGGGGCGGGTGGCATCACTGATGTGTCTTCAGATCTGCTTGGCGTTTCTGTGACTTGCACAGACAGTCCATTACAAAACCGCCCAGACCAGACGCTTCCCAGCAGAATCCAGTAAAGGAGGCTTCTGGCAGGAGGGGTGAAGCCAGAAGCAGACGCCATGAGGAGCTGAGAGAAGAATGTGGCCGGGGGACCAACCTGAGAACACCTCCAAGGTCTGTCCCCACACTTCTCCCATGAGAACCTTCCCAAGCTGTTCCCATCTATGCTGTCCACGGCCACAGGAAATAACACCCCAGAGGGCTCGGAGGAGCACAGACTCCTCAAATGAGAAAAATAAGAAGCCTACACTGCTGCCTGCACCCCCATCAATCCCAATGCATTCATGAGTACGGACACCCGGAAAGCAAACAGTGACCTGAAAGACAGCGTCGGTGAGCATCTACTCCATGGAAAACTTACCACTCTGCTCTTTCTCTCTCTCCTCTCCTCCCACCCCCCCAAACAGCAGCTATCTGCTGATTCTGAGCTCTGATGGCACCCTCTCTGGCGAGTGTACCTGGACCTTTAGGAAGGAAGGCCAGGAAGGTCCTGGCCCCAGTGTAACAACTCCAGCACCTGCTTGGTGCGGGGGCACAGGGAGTGCCGAGCGCCGATGTGTAAATAAGGCACGTGCTGTTTCACTGTCGTGCTACCCAGATCTGAGCTCAGGTCACCCGCCTCAAAGATACTTCTCTACGGGCTGCAGAATTATGGAGTCTTTGATGAGAGAGAGGAGAGGGAGAAAGAAGGGAGTGGGCAATCCTGAAAGCCAGAAAGGAAGAATGTCAGTGGGCATCTGAACCTCACAATCAGCGGAGAAGGGAAGTGGGTGAGGCAGGGAGAGCAGGGGTCCAGCTCCCAGAGACAGCCTGGAGGCCCCGGGAAAGTCAGGCCCAGCCTGTCAAAAGCAAAGGCTCACTCGTTCCTGGATTGTGCCTGGGCAGCATCTGCTTTGTCCCAGAGATGCCCCGCCCATGGCACAGCTGCATAGTGGGGATGGGGCAGCTCAGGACTCACCCCGCTCTGCAGCTCCTGGCTCTTCTTGGCATGCTCCATCTGGGAGCTGTCGGCCACACTGGTGAACTTCAGCTCATCCACCCTCTGCCGGTAGTTTTTCTGTTTGCAAAGAAAAGGATCCCTGTGGCATTCGGATTTGGCTATCCCCACCACCACACTTGTGCTTACATCCACACGCGCACTCTCAGTGACTCGCCCGTCTTCTCGGGGGGAGTCCTCCAGCTGGGTCTGCCGCTTAATTGGGACCCCGCAGACCTGAGACAGCCTGCTCTGGGGAGCTTCTCCTAGGTGCTGCTCCTGAATGAGGACCTGAATTTCTCCCCTCACTAAACCCTATAATCCACTTTGTGCCCTGGGATGCATCCAGGTTTATAAATTGAGACCTGGCATGGGAAAGTGAGGCAAAGGGAACTTGGACTTTACAACCAGGGAGACAGAGGCCAAACCTCGCCTCCGCCTCCTTCCAGCTTCGTGACCTTGGGCGCATCACTTAATCCCCCGAGCCACTCCCACCACAATGGTACAAAAAATAGCAGCTGCCCCACTGTGGGGCAGAGCAGAGGCTTCAGGGCTCTGCTTTCCACGAGGGGAGTCCTAGGACATGGGGAGTGTTCACATTAGCCATCACCATCATGCACGGTGCTGTCATGACCATCTATGCTCTAGGGAGAGGAAATGCCAGGAGCCGCGGACCGGAGGAGGCTGGCGGCCAGGTGGGATTCACCTTCACAGTTTCTTCGTGTTCTAGATCACTGAGGTCCTGTCCTCCTTGTGTCCCTGCCTCCCAGCCACAAAGTGACTGGCAAAATTTCAAATGTGCTAATTCTGTGTCCCCACAGGGACTTCTTGTCCTTCCCGGAGGTTAGCTCCGCTGGCTTTTCCACGGGAGGTGCCAAGGTTGATGGGAAAGGCGGCAGCTGAGCATGGCTGACTGAAGCTAAAGCTTCATGTGGCGGGGAGAGCAGAGAGGAGCAAAACCCCGGTGCTGTCAGCAAGAAGGTCACAGATACCACCTGAACCCAAAATAGGGTTTGGAATATTGAAGCCTCCAAATGTCCTCCCTTGAGGAAAAAAAATCTCCAGAGACAATATTCCAAAGAGATTTGTCATTTTCCTCTCTCGCTCCAGTGTGTTGAATGGGAAAACTCCTTCACCACATAATTGAAGGAGGCCGCATTACCCTTCCATGGTTGGACATTCCCGATCATTCCAGACTCTGCCTTGGTCAAATCCTAAGAACTTACTGTGGAGCCAAGAACCCGCCCTTTACAGGGCACAACAGAAATATAAAACAGGCAAAGAGGATGCTGTCTTCCTGGCCCTTGAGGAGCTTAATAATTAGTAGGCACAGGAAGTCAGACAGAGATGGGAATTCCTAAGGATGGAGGTCAGCCGGTTGGGTTTCCTCACCAAAACTTTATCCAAGACGAATGGGGCTTTGTTTGCTCCACCTGGAGTTTAGCAGGCCTGAAAAGAAACTAAGTAATAGGAACCATAAAACGTCGTTCGCTTTTCTCTACCTTCTTTATTTCTATATTCTAACCTTAAGTGTGTCTGTGTCTGAGAGAAGGATGAGCAGTGGAAAAATAAGAATAATTTACAAAACGTGCTTTGGGGATGCGAGACCACTTTGTGGGCAGGAGCTGGGGCCTCAGACCGCACACACTGGGACAGATCCCAGCTCTGCTACCTACTAGAAATGTGACTCTCAGTCTCTCTTTTCCTCATGAAAATGAGGATATTAATAGGTTAGTAAGAGTGTCTACTCACATAGGGCGGTTGTGAGCCATAAATGAGCAGTATGTATGTAACGCACTCAAAATGGTCAGTCAATGACAGCAACGATTGCATAATTATTATCAGCCCACAAAGGTCAGCTACATTATCACTATTATTGCCATTTGCAAGAGAGATGCTGACTCAGCCTTCCTGATCCTGAAACAAGAGTTCCCTTTGAAGATTCCCAAACAGAGCTCCTGCAATAATCACACTTCCAAATGAAATGCCCTTCCAAAATCCTCCTCTGCCTGCTGCCCAAGCCAGCTTTACATGGTGTAAAGAGAAGCTGAGGCTTGGAGCCGCAGGGACTCTGTAACATTCTGTTTCACCCGAGAGGAAGAGGATCGGAAGGCTCGAGTGACTTGCCCAAAGTCTGCAGCGAGTTTAAGGCACAGGCATCATGTGAATGCTGACCTCCGAACATCAGGTTCTCTGACTCAGGAGCAATCACACATGCCTCCCATGACAAACACATTTCCCTTCATGCTCATCGACTGTGTGTGACAACCCTTCTGAATTTTTCCTTGGATGTCGCTGCTTCTCTATGTAAATTGGTAGGCTTCTTACAGACACCTCCCAGGGATGGGTAAGGGTGTGGAAGACTAACCAGGGTGCACTGCAGGTGCAAAAATGAAGAAAGGCTCCTCTGAGTCAGGCTCAAAAAATCATGGGGGTTGGAGAGGGGGAAGCAGAGGGAAAGATGGCTCTCGGGGACTCGTGGGCTGAGAACTGCTGGAAGCCAGGGCCTGAGCTTGGGTTACCTCGCTAACCAGCTGTCCAGCCTTCTTGGCCTGTTCCAGATTGAGACTCCCCTCCGTGAGCCACCCGACTCCTTTCATCCACGCTAGGTCGGCCTTGTACTGCAGCTGCAAGAGAAAACCCAAGCTGTAATGGGACGCAGGGATGCAGATGGGGCAAAGGTGTTGGGAGACTTAGGGAAACCCTTGCTCTTGCCTTTGTTTTCCTAAAAGAACTGCCCCCCCCACTCTTTTATAATCAGGCACAGCAATCTCCTTGGGGGTGAAGCCACTGGGCCCACTTTGTAACCAGCAGAGCATGCTCTGCCTCAGTGCTGAAACCCCACCACCGACCAGAAAGAGGGCTTTTCAGAATTTCTTACCAAAAATCTTATCTACCAACCTACTAAATTTCCAAGATTTACTTGCCGTCTTCAACACTTGCTTCTTCCCCTTTGCTCATCGCCATTATCAGCACATCTTGACTCCTACAGTAGCTTGGAGCCCCAGTCCTCCACCCTCTAGCCTCCATTGTCTCGACTTTTATCTATAGCTCTACCTCCCCACCCATTCTCCCTGGGCCCAGCACCTCTCAGCAGTTCTTCCTCCGAGTTATGTAATAGATTCATGCACAGGTTCCAAATCACCCTCACAATGTCACTGCACCCAACTGCAGGAGATGCATGAGTAGAACTGGCAGTGAGTGAGGGCTCACCTCGCTCTGGAGCCCATAAGCTTTCTTGGCCCACTGAGTCTTCATATCTTCAGGCAGTACGGTGTATTCATGCAGCTTTGTCCTGTAGTCCAGGTCGCTGGCCAGAGCTTGGGCCTTCTTAGCATGCTTGATGTGTACCATATCCATGGGTAGGTGAAAGTGGGTCTTACTCTCTTCAAAGCCTTTCTTGTATTCAACCTTGAATGTATCAACAAGGCCCATTACTTGAAGTCTGCCTTTGCAGAAGTGATTTACACCACAGGAAAGAAGCCCAGCTTTTGTGAGGAATTGGCAATGCCACTCATCTGTCAGAAAGGTGTGACCCAATTTCTGGCTCTAGAAGGGGGTGGTGTTGGGGAGCTACAGTTCCACACTCCTTTGTCTCTAGGAAGAATGCCTCTCACCAATATTAAATCTTTTTATCTGGCTGATCCAGGAGGAGAAGGTTCTATCCAAGGTTTCTGCAGACTCCTTAAGAGGCAGAATAACAAACCCTGGGCTCCAGAGCCAGATCAGCCTGAGTTCAAGCTGGTCTACCTCTTGCCAGTTGGATGACCTCTGGAAAGTTACATCACCTCTCTAAGGGCTCATGTTCCTCAGGGGACTATTGTGATAAGCAAACAAAATAGTAGCTGAAATCTGCTTAGTACAGGGACTGCCATATAGCAAACACCTGATAAATGTTCACAGTGAGGATGGCAATGACGATGGTGGTGATGGTAATAGTGATGATGGTGGTAATGATGGTGATGGTGGTAATGATGGTGATGGTGGTGATGAGAGTGATGATGACGATGGTGGTAATAATGGTGATGGTGGAGATGGTGATGATGGTGGTGCTGATAGTGGTGATAGTGATGAAGGTGGTGATGGTGGTAGTGATAGTGATGATGGTGGTGATGGTGGTGATGGTGGTGATGGTGGAGATGGGGAGATGGTGGTGATGGTGGTGATGATGGTGGTGATAGTGATGATGGTGGTGATGGTGGTGATGGTGGAGATGGGGAGATGGTGGTGATGGTGGTGATGATAGTGGTGATAGTGATGATGGTGGTGATAGTGATGATGGTGGTAATGATGGTGGTGTTGATGGTGGTGATGATGACGATGGTGATGGTGATGATGACAATGGTGGTAATAATGGTGATGGTGGAGATGGTGGAAATGGTGGTGATGGTGGTGGTGATGGTGATGATGGTGGTAATGGTGGTGGTGATAGTGATGATGGTGGTAATGACGGTGGTGTTGATGGTGGTGATGATGACGATGGTGGGATGCTGGTGGTGATAGTGATGATGGTGGTGATGGTGATGATGATGACGATGGTGATGATGACAATGGTGGTAATGGTGATGGTGGAGATGGTGGAAATGGTGGTGATGATGGTGGTGATGGTGGGGATGGTGGTGGTGGTAATGATGATGGTGGTGATGGTGATGATGATGACGATGGTGATGGTGATGATGACAATGGTGGTAATAATGGTGATGGTGGAGATGGTGGAAATGGTGGTGATGGTGGTGGTGATGGTGGTGGTGATGGTGGTGATGGTGATGATGGTGGTGATGGTGGTATGTGTGGGGGGAAGGTGGCATGCTATAATAGAAGCAGTATGATGCCAGTAAGCAAGAGTCCTAGGATCTTAACGCTACCCCTCCACCTTTATCACTGACTACTATATGACTTTGGGCAAGACACAATCTTTTTGGCCCCATTGCTCCAACTGCAAATAAGAAGTATCATTTTGTTCTCTAAGAAGCCAAATTCTCAATGTCTCGGTATATTTCATGATTATGCATGTCATAGGACTTGTTCCATAGGCACATCCAAAATGGCAACCCGGATGCCAACTCTCTTATTCTAGTCAAAGCCTGGCTCCTAAATAACTCATCAGGTAATTATATCTGGCTGTACCACGGGAGCAGCATAAGCCAGCCTCCTAACTTGGAGCAACAATTGTAAAGCAGAAACTCAATGCTCATGTGTCCTTTTGGCCTGCTCAACATTGGCAGGGAAGACCTGATCTGAAACCAAGTCTGTCCTTCCCCCAAAGGATTTTGGTAAGTGACATTTAGCAGGGTTAATCTCCAGCCATTACAGTTGTTTACAAGCAGCGTCATTTTGATTGGTTGGAGTTTGGATGCCCCAGTTGTTTGCTAACTATTTTGGATATCAAGTGTGTCTCGGCCACAGGACTCAGCCGGGACATGGCCCACAACAAGCAGGATGCTTAGTGTCTGACTTTCCCCATAGAATTAAGCTCCCCTGGGGAGGAACCTGTTATGTGTTGTTCATTCCTACAGCCCTGGTGTCTTACGCAGGGTCTTGCTCGTAGTAGTTGCTTGGTAAATGTCTGTGGACGGACACCTTTGTACCTTGAGCCGTAGATACTGGTCACCCTTCGGGCCCACACTCCTCATTTACTTTAAAAGAACAGTACACTTTGGCTAAATAAAGTAAGTGAACAAACTTCTTGCTCAAGCCAGGAGAAAAATTGTAGGTGGGAGTCAATCAAAAGGTCCCAGGTGAAGTAGGCCCAGGAAGGACTTTTAAAGCAGCACAAGTCTGAGGAAAGGGTTGAGGGACAGGAAAGAGTTTACCTCACTGCTCATCTTGGCCACCTGCAGAGAGTGCAGAAGCCTCGAGTCTGTAGTGCCCATGACTTTGCCTTTCGTTTTCTCATACTCTTCTTTATATTTAATCTTGAGAGAAAGAAGAAAGTCTACAGTGAGGCGAAGAGAAACTTTGCCACCTCAGGGGCTCTGGTATTCACAAGGCAACGGGAACAATTCTGAAAACAACCTCCCAGTCTTTCAGGAACCCAGAAGAAGATTAAAGTCATGGGATGTTTACAACATAAGCAGTCATTATTTTTTCCGCAGGACCACTGACATTTTTATGGGAACCACTTCTTATGCATTTCTGAGTTAATGAGAAGAAACCTACATTGCTAGCAAGCTCTCCAGAGGCTTTGGCGGCCAGCAGAGAAATAGCATCCAGCTTCATCTCAAATCCTTTCCCCTTGGCCTTCTCCCAGCTTTCTTTGTACTTAACCTGACAAACAGAAACACAGGTGAATAGGAGTCAGGATCCATATTCCTGCCCGAAGTTTAAAAAGGCATTTTTTTTAAAAGATTTTATTTATTTATTTGACAGAGAGAGACACAGCAAGAGAAGGAACACAAGCAGGGGGAGTGGGAGAGGAAGAAGCAGGCTCCCCGCTGAGCAGGGAGCCCAACGCAGGGCTCGATGCCAGGACCCTGGGATCACGACCTGAGCCGAAGGCAGATGCTTAACGACTGAGCCACCCAGGTGCCCCTAAAAAGACATTTAAAAGAACAACAACAGGGGCTTCTGGGTGGCCCAGTCAGTTAAGCATCAGACTCTTGGCTTTGACTCAGCTCATGATCTCTGGGTCATGAGACTGGGCTCCGTGCTGAGCATGGAGCCTGCTTAAGATTCTCTCTCTCCCTCTGCCCCTCCCCTCCCCTCTCCCTCTCTAAACAACAACAACAAAGCTGGTTTCTTCATCTGTTTACAGACCAGAATCTTGGGTCATTATTGTCAAAATGGTCATAGCAATTACTGAGACAGTGCATTGATTCCTGAGCTATGGGGCCATGCAGGGCAGAGGTGATGGGACAGGACAAAGAAAAGAGTCATGTGTCCATCCTGGCTGTGTTGTTTCCTGATCATGAGACCTTGGGCAAACACATCCTCTCTCAGCCTTACTTTGCCATTTGCAAAAAAGAAAGAAAACAAAACAACAACAAAAAACCTCTTATTACCTGTCTCAGGGTTGCTGTGGGGATAAACCGGATATAGAACATGAACACGGAACCTACGCTGGTAAAGACAAAAGCTATTGATGTTGGCATGGTAACAACACCTACAGGTTATTGACCCTTCCTAAGTGCCTTCTACTCATCAACTGTCAATCTTCGCATTAGGCCTGTGAGGCTCAGAGACATCAATGACCGGATGTAGGTCACGCAGCTTAAAAATGGCAATGCCAGCTTCTGACTCAGGGCATTCGGATACCAAAGCCCATGCCACTGGGTCTCTGCCATAAATAGGTCCTAAGGGTTATGATAGTTGGATAATTCCATATGTAAGATGCTTATCTCAGTGCACAGCAGAAAGCAGGCATTCAATAAATGGTGGTTCCTTTTCTTCTTCTCCTGCCCCCATCTAGGATAAGAAGCCTAACCACAGCCTTCTGGTGACTCCAGGAAGAATCTAGTGGTTAAGATTGATCTTAAAACTTAAATTTTCAGCGCCCCTGGGTGGTTCAGTCGGTTAAGCCTCTGCCTTCAGTTCAGGTCATGATCTCTGGGTCCTGGGATCGAGCTCCGGTTCAGGCTCCCCGCTCAGCGGGGAGTCTGCTTCTCCCTCTCCCCACTGCTCATGCTCTCTCTCTCTCAGTCTCTCTCTCAAATACATAAATAAACAAAATCTTAAAAAAAAAACCTCAAATTTTCTCCGCACAGCAAAGCAGCAGTCAGAAGTCACCAGGACAATGATGATGGTGTGTGTGTGTTTGAGCTCATACTGTACACACATTCACATTATAAGAATTAAATTCCTGTGATCAATTTATCCCCAGTGAACGACCACATGCCATGAGACAGCAAAATTCAAAACCAAAACATGATGGGCTCCTTTGACGAACATCTCTCACAAACAGAATAGCCTCTGGTTGTCAGGCCTGGTGCCCTCATCCTCACATTGGTTAGATAAGCCCCACCAAATTCTCACCTCCATTGCTCGCTCACCTCACTAAATAGTTTGGCATTGGTTTTGGCCTTCACCAGCTGAGGTACATCCTGTGTCAATGTGTAATTCAACTTATTTTTCTCATAGTCAGCACGATAATTCACCTGTTGGATTTAAAATAAACCCACAGGGTAAATGCAAGGTTTTTAGATAGATAGAAGGTGAATTCCGGAGGCAATGCTCTCTTTTTCACTTTCCCCTTGGGCCCACAGCTGAGAAGGAGTTTCTGGAAAGGGCATTTGACAAGGAAGACTGCAATTTTATGAATGTTTTAAATTAACTGATTAAAGACATCAAATGAAAAGTAAAACAACTCAAAGGCACACTCAGAGTTGTGAGTTTATAAAAGATTTCCCTGCGGTTACTTCACCAACTCTCCTTTGAAGCACTTGAGAGTAGAGAACTTGTTTTTTGGGTTTTGTTTTGTTTTGTTTTGTGCCGCAGTGCTGAACATCTCGCTTATACAGAGAGTAGATACTCAAAGAGTAATTATCAAATGGCTGCCCACATTGAAAAAAAAAGCCACCTTAATCACACACAAAAAGTCAACCAGACATCATGTGATTCTTAGTGGAAAAATACAACATCATTTGAAAAGCATCCTTGCCCCAAAATTGAACCTGAACCTGATCAAACCTATAGATTTGACTACTACTATTTTAAAGAACATTTGGAGGCCAGAGGAACACATGAAGTCCACACTAGGATGCAGTACACAAAGCTCAGACTGTGGCAAACGTAACAGGATCAACAATCCAATTTCTTCAATAAACCACTTGCGAGAAAAGAAAAGAGATAAACAGGAAAACGTAAAGATGAAAAGAATTTTAAAGACCTATCAACCAGTCACAAGCATGGACTTCATTCGGATCCTGATTCAAACTAACTGTAGAACTGTAAATTATAATTTTATCAGATCATTGGAATGTTAAATGCTAATAGGACACTGGTGATATTAAGAATTATTATTAGTTTTTTGGTGTGATGTATTAAAATTGTATAACATGTTTAATTTTTTTTATCTTTTAGAGATGCACCCTAAAATATTGATAGATTATATTATTTAATCTCTGGGATTTTCTTCAAAATAACAGAGGAGGGAGAAGGGGATGGGCATACAGATGAAGCAAGACTGGCCATGAGTGGATAGAGGTTGAAGCCGAATGATGGATACACGGGGGCTCATTACACTATCCTTTCTACATTTAAATATATCTGGAATTTTCCATAATAAAAAGTTTAAATTGAGGGGGGTCATCTTGTGGTTGTCACAAGACATATGTCACTGTTAATGAATGCCAAACCCTTGGGGAGTCAGGTATCCAGGGGCCACAAAGCACTTGAGTCCCCCACACCTGGCTGGGGAAGGGCAGGTCACTTACATGACTCAGTTGCTGGGCACTGATTTTGGCTTGGAGAATCTGAGGGGTATTGGTCACAGAGCTGTACTTCAACTTGTCGATGCTTTGCCTGTAGTTGACCTGGTTAAAAAAAAAAAAAAGGACACAAGAAGATGTCACCAGCACTTTTCTTTAAGATTTGCTTAGTTCCCTACCCCTAAGCCCAGCAGAGCTGTGATTCTCCTATTACTAAAAGGACCAAAGATTCCAGTTGGAAACCAACAGACACTCCAAGCCCATAGATGAAAAACAAAAACGATACGTTGAAGAGTGAGTCACTTGAACAGGCAGCGCACACAAGAGGTCAACGAAACTGTCAGTGAGCACAGGAAAAGGTGCTCATCCACATTGTTATTATTAGGAACCAGAGAAATGCATACTGAAACTGCAACAAGACACCCCTCCACATTCGCCTGAAGAGTGAAAATTTGAACTGCTGACGATACCAAGGGCTGGCAAGGATGTGGGAGCTGCGGAAACTCTCACAACACAGCTGGCGGAAGTGAGGGTTGGCACAGCCACTTTGGGAACCAATATGGCGCTTTGGCACACACACGTACCCCAAGTCTCCACAATTCTATTCCTAGGTGCGTTCCCAAAGAAAAACACATGCACAAGGTCGCTTTATAATAATTCAAGCTGCCTGTTCTTTTCTATATATGTTTTATACTTCTAAAGAAAAGAGGTTTTTTAAGAAGGGAAAGAAAAATGAAAGAGACAAAAAGTCCAACTGATGCGGTGTCTAAGTGGGAGGCCATGGCCCATCAGTGGCTCCGTGTGAGGACAGTCTCACATGTCTTCACCCCGTACACCAGCCCCGCCTGGCCCTCGCTTCCGCCTTGCCAGAGTCCCCAAGAAAAGGGCCCGAAGCTGGGCACTTTCCTGAAAGAAGAAGGGTGGGTGGGTTCAGAAGAGAGGGTGGTGAGCCTCCAGCACCGCCTGTTTCCCACTATTCCCACTATTTCAAGATACTGGGGGCTCGTGGCTTTTCTCCTTTGGAAAGTACAATTTGCCCCTCAGAGACTCCAGGATTATTAGCTATTTGCCCATGAGAAGATATTCATCCAATCATCTTATTTTCCTCCAAGCATGCCTCGGAGCCACTGCAGAGAGAATGGGAACTTGAGCAGAGAGGCAAAGGAACGTGTGAGGCTTGAGGGCAGGTGATAAGGGGAGGCAGCGGAGTGGAGCTGAGTGAGGGCCCCAGGCACCCGCACAGGTGGAAGGGGAGCTGGGATGCAGGCGAGTGACGAGCAAGAGCGTGAGCTGGTGGATGGTAAATGACCTCTGCCTGGGTGGTCCCGTCATTCATTCATTTGTTCATTCATTCATTCCTTCAACAGTCACAGAGCGTCCACTCTGCGCAGAGTGAGCAAACACAGACACAGCCCCGTCCACGTAGATATCTCAGCTGGGTCCTTGCTCCCAGGACCCCAAGCTGACCCAGTGCTGGAGACCCCTGAGCACCCGCCCCAACACAGGCTCCAGGCTACGCCCTTCCATCAGCTACGCTCTGGCTTTGTTCACGGCAGTCGGGTCACTGAACGCCCCACACCCAGTCGTCATGCCTCTGTTTTATTGCCTGAAGCCCAGGACGCCACCCAGGATCCCACACAGTGTGGCAGCTTCTTTAGGCCTACACCACGCCTAAGATCGTCACAGCCCCCTTGTTGTGTCCCCACTATCTACTGCCATCCCTGCCCAGACCTCCACCTCCCGCCTCTGGCCACGCTCCTCCGGCTGCCGGCTCTGCCCTATACTACACTCTACTACCCTTCCATTCACCATCTGTCTGGAGTCTGATGCCATTCTATCTTATTGCTGCCTCCGTAGGTGACGGCCCTCCCCAGGGAGTCTTTGTAGCCCAAAGGTCACAAAGTTGGTGACAGCCAGACGGACCACTAGCTGGCTACTGGCGAAGCACTAGTCTGGGCTCAGTGTTTGACCTCATTGTTGGGGAAGTAGTAAGGAGTGGTGGGGACTGTGGCAAGGGACAGCCATTGCTACTCAGCTCTGGGGGACAGTTAGGGTGCAACAATGTGGGGCCCAGCGTGATCAGATTTTCCAGTGATTCCAAACAAACCAAATATCCATATTATTATGTCAAGTCTTGCAATTTTTAAATGCTGACAAATAGTTCAGTATTTTTAGAACCCAGTGACCCAAGTGAAATAGACCTATGCTTCATCTCTTTCTTGTACTCACTCCATTCCTGCCTGTCCCAATATGGGCTAATAATAATCATGGCTTAAAAACAATACCATTACTATGTGCCTAGCATTATTTCAAGTGCTTCACACATCTTAATGCATTTAATCCAACCACCCTGTGGATAGACACTCTTATTATCCCTACCTTACAATGTGAAAACTGAGGCCCAGAGAACTGAAGTGATTGGCCCAAGGTCACCCAGCTAATGTCAGGATTCAAATTCTAGCATTCTGCCTCCCAAAGTGGTTCTCACCCTCTACACTGTCAATCTGGTTTGCCAAAGCTAGTGTAGTGTGCTTGCAACTATTATTTTACAGATGAACCTGGGATCCCCTGTAGCCAAAACTACCACTGTTTAGACAGGGAAATATATCCTGGGTACAAACAAATGACTTACAAATTAATTTCTAGGACAGGATCTAGGAAAAACAGTGTGTTCCTGACACCGGGACACAGGGTATTTTGTTGGATTCGGAGATAAAGAATAGCATCGCTTTGTGCTTTTTGGTTAATGGTTCAATGACAGAAGTTTTTGCACATTCTGAGTTGCGGATAAGGGGTATAAAGGAAAAGTAGGAAATATAAAGTCATTTCAATGTCAACCGTTAATGAGATTAGAGTGCACTGGCTTCCTAATGCATTAACTCAGAGGGGAAATTATCATCTCATAATAAAGAGTCTATTAGAGTTCAGAATTGTGCATGATAAAATGTCATGAAAACTGTATTTTTTAAAAGGCATATTCCTTCCCAATAATTTTGCATTAAATCTGTTGCAGAGCACAATTACTCTCCTCTGCAGGACATAATTAACAGTCTCCATGATTAATCACATCCTTGCAACATCACAGATGCTTGGCCATTGCTTCAATCTACTTTCTGAAGGAACTCTTTGCTGAGGATGGAGTCTCATTTTAATGCTATTACTGCTGATAAAATCCATCTGAAGGGAATGCTCTCTAATTAAAGACCCGTGCTTGTTTATTTAATTTCATAGCTATTTGACCACCTTTAGAGCCACCAGACAGAGAGACCATAAATGCTCTTGTAATGGATTCCCCCAAACTTCCTGAAGACTTAAGTCCCTACACTAGGGGCGATAAGCTCAAATTCACACGGGAGCCAGGAAGGGAAGATGAAGGATAATAAGATAACACTTAGCACCTGCCACTCAGTCCCAGACAGTTGCTCCCATGCGGGAACTAGAGCTGTCGTTTCCAGAGTTTTTAGATTTTTCTAGAATAGGTGAAAATATGAATTTTTATACGACCTCCCAAAATCTCTAAATGTTGGTCCAATTATTTTTTAAACATTGTGTGGTCAAACTAAACACCTCTGCAACCTGAATCTGGCTCCTGGGCTTCCAGTTCAGAATCTCCCTCTGCTTCTAATTAATCCTTCTAACCCAGGCTGGTTTCATTCTTCTATCAGACTTGCCCAGGTGAGCAGGCTATATTTCAGGTGCATAGTTTGATACACAGCCTTGCACAGACAAATGTAATAGCAAGTCATGTCACACCAGGAGTACAAAGTTGTAGGAATCTCTCTAGTTTGACTGTGCTCTCAAGCATGATTGATGGAGGTCTATGAACAGAGTACACACTCCCATTCTAATGAGGTGCTCTTGGTCCTCAAGTCCCAGGTAATGCATGCAGCAAAAAAAGGAAGGAAGTAGCTTAGGTAGTCAAGTGTAACCTTGGGTTTCATGAAGGTGAAGTGATAAGTCAACCCAATCAAACTTCCTGGGAAAAGAAGAAGCAAAGCTTAGTCTCCCTTTATAGTCCTCGACTTCCCATCCTTTGCTTTACTATATATTTGAAAAGCCCATTTCATTCATTAAACTATTGTTTGCCATTGATTGTCCTTTGTTGTCCTATAAACCATGCTAAACACTGGAGATGCCCAGCTGAACCCAACACTGCTCTCACTCCAAGCAAAAGGGAGAACAATGTGAAGACCTACTTACCAGGAGCAAAACCCAAGTCAGTGCTACTGGAGTTGTGCTGATCCCAAAGGAATGTGAAGGAAAGTAGCACTGGGCATTCAGTAAATATATGTTGAATTATTTGTTAAATTATTGATTGGGTAGAGATAACCATCACTGACAAATAACTATGATATGAACTCAGTTCTAAACCACTTTATGTTTTAAGAAAACAGATGACTTTAATCTTTTTCTTTGTGCTTTTCTGTATTTTCTAAATTTCCTGTAATAAACAAATATAGTAAAATTCCTATTATTAGAAAATAATAAATTTAATTAGTTATACTTATTTCACTGGGGCAAGCCGAACTATAGATAAATAAAATCACCGCTATAATAATTAAGAAATACATATACTTTCCCAAATGCTCTTGAGAAAAAAAATTAAGTCAACATTACCTCTTCCTCTCAACTTACAGCCATTTTATTTTACTTCCTTTGGTCCCTCAACATAGCACACTCCAAAACTTTAAATTAAAAAAAAAAAAGAAAGCTCATCATCATTGTTAAGGAAGAGTAATTTTAAAGGTGCCCAAAGGCAGACATATTCTACCAAATTCTAACTGACTGCTGGTTATTTTCAAGATGAAACCAGAGTTGTCCCCACCTTACATGGGAAATCTAACAGTTTCCAAACATTCATGAATGGACTTTCCTAACAGAAGAGTTCCCTTTCTCAATCCCTTCCATTAGGAACTGTTGTATCTTGTTTCTTTCCATCTTGCTACTTAAGAATCACTCCACAAGAAGAAGTGACAAGGAGTAAGAGAAGATGTTCCTGGAGGGGGACTTACATCTTTCAAGGGAACCAGTTTCATTGTTGTTTGATAGGAAGGAGTGAGAGTGGCAGGGTAGTTGTAGTCCACAACGTCGTGTTTATAATCAGCCTTGTAAGCGATCTAAAACACAAAGAAAAAAAAACACAAGAAAAAAGAAATTAGTCCCCACTTTCTTTTGACCTTGTTTGAATGTCATGGGAAACTTTTAAAAAGTAACCAGAAATAAAATTAATTCCATTTCATCACCTCCAAGGAAAATTAAATTATGTTCACGCTTTGCCTTTAATTAATTTGAATTCTTCTTGATTAATCCAAAATTAGCTAACTTCCATCTGTAGCACATTTATTTTATCTTTCTTATTAATTATGGAACTCCTTATAGTTTTTGTTAAAAAGTAACACTGGCACATGGGTGTATGATGAAAGAGCTTCTTGGCTAACCCCCCAGAAAATAAATGAAAAGTCAAGAGTCTTCAGAGTATTTAAATTTTTTTTTTAAAGGTCAAATTTGACATTCTCAAGCAGAGGAAATTTGACATTTGTATGTTTTACTAATGAAATTGGTTCCTTTGAAGTGCCCTTTACCTCCAAGATTTACAACTTGGCATTTACAAACCTGTCAACTGAACTGACAATGCCAAGGAGAGATTAAGAGATTCCATGCTATGGGATCTGATATAGTTTTTTACCCCACTCCCTTGGCCAGTACTTGCCCACAGGAGGTCTTCAATGAACACTACAATTGAATAAATGAGTGAACCAACCAACCAACCAACCCCAAATAAATCACAAACGCTTTGGAAGTTTGAGGAATTTCAAATAAGAATTATGTTCATCCATTTCTCTTTATCTCTCAGAAACTGAATGTTTTTCTCACACTGGATCAAAGATAATAGATCTAAGTACTCTTCAAGCCAGAGAAAGCTGAGATAAATAAATTGAAGCTTTTGAAAATTTTCAAGGGTTTTACCTAGCTTTGGTTATATTGGTTAATGTTTAGAAGCTTTTATGGGTCAGTCTTTATACAACAGGACACTGACTTTTAAAAAGGAAGTTTGAAAGAGAGTTGGCTGAATTCCTCCTATTTTACCTCCCTCCACCCCAATATGTCCCCAGACCTATAGGCCCTTCAAAACTGGACTCACGTTGCTTGCCAAGCTTCCAACCTTCATAGCATGGAGAGTCCGTCTGTCCATACCAACTCCTTCATAGTGGCCTCTCATGTGGTTCTGGTAATTTTCCTTATATTTATTCTACATGGAAACACAAAACAGTCAATAAAAGATTTCTCTTCCCAACTTGTTGAAGATCAACTACTCATCATAATGCACTAAATTGGAAATATAAATGATTAAATAGAACCTATTTAAGTAGTCAGTGTATCACTGAATAAAAAATAAACCAAACCTTCATTTAAAAAACCACTTAAATTTCAAGCAAGCACAAGAAGATGGAGGGAGACAAGCACATAAGCACACAACCAAACATAGGGTCTGGTGAGTACAGACAGCACAAAACAGACCCAATTTTCTTTTTAACATTTTCACTTGTAAATGTGTCAGATTTTTCCCGTGTGAAAACCTCCCATGAGTGGGGTGGGGGGCTCTCCAATGGACAAGACTGATCGTGCAGACACTGGGTACAAAGCCCCACGCTAGGGGCTTGTACAAATCACTGTGTGCTATTACCTCCGTTTCTAATTATATGAAGAATAGAACCTGAGCTTTGCCAAATTCTGTGTTTTTACACCACAAATTAGTGGCTACTAAAACCATGTGAAATAAGGATGTCATGTCCCAAATGCATCTTACCAAATGAAGGGAAAACCAAAACAGGATGCCAAGAAGTCATAAATAGGAAAATCTGGGTAGCTTCTAATGAAGCTGCATTAAAATCACCTACCTGGGGGGCCACTGACTTTCTAGGCACGGAGATTATTTAAACAAATACTATTACCATGTATCAGACACGATTCTACTCAGTTCATCTTCACAAGGACTCCATGAGAAGGAAGGACTTAGTATCATCCCCATTTTACACATGGACAAAGTGGCTCGGGGGTGCTTAAACAACTTGCCCAAAGTTGAACACTTGACTAACCATGGAGCCAGGTCTGTCAGCTCCAAAGCTGGTGCTCTTCACCACTACATGTAGGCAAAACAAATTCGTCTCTGAGCCTTACGAAGTCCCTCATGATCTTAAATTTTACTACAGTATGCAGCGAAGCAGAAATAACATCACATCATCTAGTATAGGTCCTTGATGTTCTCAAGGAAACATCTCCAGAACTTCTCTGAGAATTTCCAAATTTGCAAATGCCATCTGTTTCTCTGTAAAACCAGGAAAGCAATCTGGGTCCCCAGGTTAAATGAGATCAGACATGAACTAAGAAGCACAAAGTTGCATTGAGAGGGGATGTCGTATGCTCAGCCAGGCTCCCCTGCCAGCACTCACCACCAGGAGCCCCTGATACTGCTACACAGGAAGAACACAAGAGGAGAGGTGCTGCCATTAAAGATTCAAGGTCAAGTGTGTGGTGGGGGATGGGACAGAATTTAACACTATGTGGACTAATCCCTGCAGGCAATCTTGATCAAAACTCTTAGGTATTTGTGCCCAAGAGGCCATGCTTCTCTGAGACAAACAGATTTTTCACATAGACTGTCTCTTAAGAGACCTAGGAATTAGCTCATAAAAAAAGTCCAAAGAAATGCTTAGCTGTTAAAAACTCACATCACTGGTGAATTTTGAGATCTTGCTCACGTTCCTGAATTGAGGCGTCTCACAGTAGTTGATACTGTGACCTTTACTACTTCCCAGGTTCTTCTTATATTCCACCTTGGAAACCAAAACACCAGATGCACAATAGAACCAAGCCCAAAGCCACTCTTGAAAATGTCACCAGGACTTTACTAGCATATTTTTAGAAAACTTTCAACCCAACATTTAAAAATACCAGGCATAGGACACTCGAAATTAACAGTACGTTTTCCTGTCAAATAATAAATAAGTAAATCATCAGTTTGGTTCTGAAAATTAAAGATATATGGTCCCTTCCAAGAGAAAATCCAGTAAGAGATCATACAGCCCAAGAAGTGGCAAAATGGGTTTTAGAAATTAGGACGGCGGTTACTCTTGAGGGAAAGTGTCTGGGGGATTGTGGGGGGGTATGTCTGAGTCATGTTCTGTTTCTTGATCTGGGCGCTAGCGTTGTGTCCACTTGCAGAAATCTTCCCCATTATGGACATATGGCATTTACATTTCACCATATGTACACTTAAATAAAATTTAACCCAAAAAGTTACTTTACAAAGGAGTATAATAAATGAGACCACTCATAGATGCACAGAGCGTCTTCTAATTTTAAACAGGTTGGCTAGTTGAGCTCCCCTGGGTAGCTCATCCCCTGGATGTAAGATGTGAGGTTATAGTTATTGAATAAACCCCAAGTCATCCCTGGTAATTGGAGGAGGCAGCTGAAGGCTGATTACCACGAATAGAGCATGACTGGTTTGTCCTACTGGATGTTTATAAGGGCAAAAGGAAATTTTTGGATTTCCTACAACTAGATGTCCTACTTATGGTTATAAGGTCAAAAGTAAATTGAAGGTTCTCTTGTGACCTCTTACCAAAAAAAAAAAAAAATACAATTTGTTATCCTATCTTATAAGACATATGGTGGAAACATGCTTTTTAAAGTATGCAAGATGCATTATAATGCTCACAATCTGATAAGAAGTGAAAAAAGTATAGCAAGCTATAAATATAGTTGAATTCTAATCTATAAATGTCTTTATATTCATATACTTGTTTATAGTATTTTCACCTAGAAAAAGGCCAAGGGCGCCTGGGTGGCTCAGTTGGTTAAGTGACTGCCTTCGGCTCAGGTCATGATCCTGGAGTCCCAGGATCGAGTCCCACGTCGGGCTCCCTGCTCAGTGGGGAGTCTGCTTCTCCCTGACTCTCCCCCTCTCATGCTCTCTCTCTATCACTATCTCTCTCAATAAATAAATAAAAATCTTTAAAAAAAAAAAAAAGAAAAAGGCCAAAATGTTAACAGTGTTTTTCCTGGGTGGTAAAACTATACTTTCAGAGATCTGGTTCCAACTCTGTCCCTAAAAGTCTCTCTGAACCAGAATAAGACACTGTACTTTTCTAGACCTATGACAAAGTGAGGACCTTAAGATTGCCAAGGTCCCATCTAGATCTAATGTTCTGTGAATCGAGAGCAAGGTTTACTACTTGACTCTGCTCTTGTGGGGTGAAAGCAGCCAGAGACAATATGTAACCAAGCATGATGTGGCTATGTTCCAATAAGCTTTATTTACAAAACCAGGCTATGGGTCAGATTTGACACTCTGGTCGTAGTTGGCTGACCTCTGGCCTAGAGCATCAGAACCATCTCATACGTGAGCCTCCCACTGAGATTAGGAAAACGTCACTCCTGGTGATTCTGAGCAGCCCAAAATTAGAGGATCACAGATTAAGGAATAGTTGGGAGGTCGAAGACTGACCTTTAGAGGTTAGGGAAGAAAAATATCTTAGGATACTTGAATATCTGCTTCTGAGTTGCAGATAACTTGTTCTGGGAGTACTTTTAATAGCCCTCATTCTTCCCTTTGCAAGAGGTTGTTAACTCAAATGCCTTTAGGGTCTACTAAGGAAATGCCAATGAGACGTGGCTGGAAAGAAAAAACTGGAGGAAGTGATAAGGATTTGGGAGCTTGAGGGGTTATTTCCTTGCCAGAGTCCCAGCAATTCAAAAAATCTGAATCACCCGGTAGACCAAACAAAACACACGGTCTGGTGGCCAGTCCAGCCTCTAAGCTATGGGAATTCATAGGAGACACACAGCTCTGGGACACCGGACTCCAATAATAAGAGAATGAGAGAGGTTCCATGTTGGAAACACTTTCTGATCTTTGATTTCCACTCTGTTTGAATGACATATTGTTATAAAGGTTGGCTAGGGAAGTATTCTGCAACTAAAAACCAGCTGCCTGAAACTTCTGAATATCTACAGCCCTGTGAGAATTGGAGAGGAAACTTCTGAACCCTTGGAGAAACTCCATTTGTTTAATTTGTTTGATTCTAGGCTCTCTAGTGAGTTGCTTTTTTTACTGCCCATTTGTTCCATGGGAACTGGTAACCGTGTTTAGCTCCTGCGTCGCTGCACAGAATTTTTCACACTGGGGTTGCCCCGTCCACGGTCCCCCGTACGCACCTCGCTCACAAGCTTGTTCACGCTCTGGGCCCGCTTGAGAACCAAGTTGTCTTGGGCTGGGAGGGAGTGATAATGCGCAGGGCCTTTCATCTTATTGAAGTCCTGCCTGTATTTAATCTGAAAGAAGCACACAAAGAGGGCCCAGAGTTGTTGTTTTCACGCTCCGTGAGAGAAATTACTCCAAAATGACCCCGCATTTAATGTCAACATTTAAGAGAATTTTCTGAAAAAAAATGTGATTTTTTTTTTTTCCCTCCATGAAATCCATAAACCACTCAGTCCCTTTTGTATTAAAGTTTTACTGGCCCTTTTCACACTTTGTGTACTTTATACTCTAATTCTGCATGAAGAAACGTCTTAAAACAAGCATGCCAAAAGGTGTAATTCCAAACCCAGTCTGCCCATGGTTTCAACATCTTTTCTCATCTAAAATGCTAACGAGGGGCCAAGTGAGTTACGTGTTTTACTTCCCCTCTCAGGGCAAGAATGCACTGTCCTGGGCAAATGGGTATAATAACTGAATAGCGCAGAGCAAAGGAGAAGGGCAAAGGGGGTGTGAAACTCATGCGTGGCTTCTAACTATACATAGACCAAGCTCAGATTGGCATGTTAGATCAACATGGGCACGTCACTCGACTGAGTTTAATTATAGCTTATCTTTCAAGGACCGCCAGCTGGCCAGCATTCTGCAAATAAAAATCATTTTAATTACTGGGTTATACCCAGTTTGATAATCATATAAGCTGTTTTCATCAGCTATTCCCCTAAAGTGCTAGGTTTCTAAATGGCTTATTTTGCGAATACTCTCCTAACCCCAGCTTATCTGGCTGGACCAGCATCTGCACTTGCTTTAACTCACCTAAAGTAAGTTCCACCGTTTGTCGGTGTCACGCTCCTTTGAAGCAGATAAATGTGACCAAACAGTTTGAACAAAAGAAGATGTCAGAAATTTGGAGAGAAATTGAGGGCTAACATTTTACTCTGGCTCAACCCTAAATAAATTGATCTGTGTGTAGGTTTCAGTTAAGCACAGTCTTCAACGTCTTGTTTCTCCTCTGCTTTGGTGGCTCTGCGGGTTGTCCCCAAGTGGTACTTACATCACTAGCGAGTTCATTGGCTTTCTTAGCATTCTGATAAGCCGGGGTGATCATGGCGGGGAAGCTGCCTTTTCCTCTGTGCTCCTGATATTCCTCCAAGTAACCCTGCTGGGCGAATAGAAAATTTCCATCAAGGATGCCCCCCTCCCTGAATGCGTGGGGAGTTGGAAATGATCTCTCCTAGAGCCTGTTCCTATAGAGGCCCATGCACACTGGACATTCCAGGGATCGCCTTAGGAGCAGAACCTTGTGGTGGCTAAGATGGTGGACTCTGAAGTCAGGTCTACTCACTGGCGCCTGGCACAGAGTCAGCACTAAATAAATGGTAACTATCATCATCAACATTTGCACTAGATAAATCCAGACATTCTACAAGTCTCCCAGACCCATGGATTATGGAGTACTCATTTCATATCTGACACCAGGGAGGTCCCTCTGCCTTCTAGTAATCTCAAATGCCGCCTTTCTTGGGCCCATTGGCAGATCTATGCAGAGAAACCCATTAACATCCCAGATACTCTTTTTCCAGTGACGTATGTTATTTGCCAAGAAGAAGAGCATTTTATAACTATTTGAATTTTTTTGGATTTGGGGGGAAATTTCAAATTGCCCTAAGAGGCTCTAAATGGGACTAAATGTGTATGTCAGAGTATTATAATCTGAGCCTGTTTCTTCCTTCCTCTTCCCCACATCACCCACCCACTCGCACAAAAGAAAATCTTCTCTCATATCAGTAGCATAAAGCTTTCCTGGCAGTGGGATATACTTCAAGACCCCGTCCCACACTACCTTCTCTCTGGAAAACTCCTCCCTCATTCCCAGTCCTGCCCCAGGCAGCATCAGCTACTTCCTCATCTGTGTTCCCACCCATCTGAAACAGCCTTATGGGCCCCCTCAACCTCATGACTCCATCTCCCTCCGGCCTCCTCCAAGGCAAGGACCTGCTCCGCTCCTGCACCAGGGTCGGAGTCTGGCACACACATTTTAAAAACTAAAACAGTTGGGTCAAATTAGAAAGTCCAGGCTTTTCCTTTATCCAATAGTGACAATTGTTTAGCCTGAGTGCTCCTGTATGTTTGGCTGCCAAAATGTTCTGGGCCAAACGCAACAAGTAAAAAAAAGTTAAGCTAAAAAAATAATAATAATGAAGGCTCCCAAATTCTTTGGTAATCCCCTTTTGCTCCTTCTGCTCTATAGGTGGGGGTTGGCTTATAGCTTTATTTTCACTCCTCTGCTTATACGTATCTATGTTAGGTATATAAATCTTTTAGTGAGACACTCAATCCTCCTGGGGATTTGACTGGTTACAAACAATAAGTAGATTACATGATACAGCCCATTGACCTAAAAAAATAGTTATTCATGAAAAGGAAGGATGAATTGTTTGGCATTTTAGGCACTACGGGTATTTATAGTTTATCTGACTGTCTGCTTCTTTCTCACTCCCTCCTACTCATGCCTGGTGGGTCCCACTAAATCACACAAGGAAATGCCACACGAGGCTGATCCTCTTGACAGTTGTTGGAGGCCCTATCAAACGGCACCCTCTTTGATTCTTAGATTTGTTATTAGCATGACCAGAAACTTCAGCCAAGATGTCCTAATAAGCGAGAACCAACTACAACACTGTGAGGTTACATCTCATCGATGTGTATAGATATGTCTAGACACGCTCATGTACTGGCAGAAAGCGTTGGCCACATTTAGAACAAAATATTTTCTGCCAAATATAGAAATCAATTTTTAAAACTGATTTTTAAAAGTTGTCTTGAGCCTTCTATACCATAGATTTAAAACATGAAACTCATAAAAACATAATTTCATTGAGGTTAAAGCACTGAGGCCATTTAAGTAACTTACAGAATTTAATAAAATAGACTTTTTCATTTAAGACTGAACACTTTTGCTCAGACAGACATTTGCAAAGGGGTCACACCCCATCTCCACACAGATCCCAAGTCTTAAATCAAGTGTCTCCCTAGATACTCTTCTACAGAAAAGAAACAAGTTGTTTCCTTTTATAAATTATGTATGTTGAATAAATCATGTATGTTGTAGAATCTACCCACTGACAAAAAATTCAAATAACTTTCCAATTAGTTTAAAAAAATCAACTAAACTCCCTGCATGTACTCTTCGAGTACACACACTTAGCCTTCCAATATTCTTTACTTACAACTGTGAAAAGATGATGTTCCCTTTCTCTCCTACACCTGTTTAGTACCAGAAAATATGGAGGGATGTACAAATAAAAATAAGCTTCTAATTATCATCTCAACCTTTTTCCCCTCTGTCACTAGGTAGTTCACGTGAGAAGTGAAACTGGGGAGAAGATTTGCATTCTCTGGCAAATTGCTTCATCTAGCAACCTAGATAAGATATGTAGTTTCTAAGAAATGAGCCCTGCTACTTAGTGAAGTGCCCAATATGTTTCCAGACGTGCATTTGGATCCCTTTCATGCTTATACAGTGATGAGATAAAATTAGCCAGTCTTAGGCCTTGGGACCATTCTTCAATGAATAGGTGAGAATGCTTTACTCTTGGCAAATCCACCATCTTGACAGAGGTTCTTTATTTTTAAAAAAAGAAAAGGAAAAGTGCTTAGAAACTGTTTTCCCATGTAGATCAAGTTGAGCCCAATGTAATTGTTTGTCATTGCTTTCTGACTTGGAAAATCCACCTTTCGTAAATAGGGCAAGATAAACCACAGCCCAACCCCTGACTCAAGGGCCATCGACAGGTGACAGGCCAGCAGGCTAAAGACCAACAGAAAGGGCAGGCTCCCAGGAGTGGTTTCATCACCTACCTGGCCATACTGGTCCATGCATTCCCTTGTGTCTGCAGCCCCAGCAGCCGGACCAGCCATTCCTTTCATTTCCCTTTGATATTGTTGATGGTACTTCACCTAAATGAAGGGTAAGGACAAACCTCGGGAATTTCACCTCCTATGCACAGAAGCCAGAAGAGTAAAAACAAATGTCTTGCAGAATATTCTGTTTCTGCTTGGGTCCAGGGAAAGCTACTCCCTGGACCACAGTGCATGCAAAAGGAGACAGGAAGTTGTACTCGCCAGGCCCAGGTAACTTCCTGCTTCCTCCCCTACCACTAATACACTGTCATGGACACTCACAGCACTGGCCAGCTCATTGGCTCTCTTGGCTATCTGATATGCGGGTGTGATCATAGCAGGAAAACTGCCTTTTCCTCTCTGCTGTTCATAGTCCTCTGTGTATCTGACCTGGAAGATGAAAAAAGAAAAGAAGTATCATGCCACAATCCCACAATGTATGAGGCCATCTGAGGAGAAGTCCTGCCGAGGGTTTGCATGACCCCCTCAGGTCCCCCTGACACAGCCCCTATGGCACCATCACTGGTTTATGGCTTGATGGACCACATGCATCTCCTTTACCATTTTATTTCCCCAAACCCAGCACAGTGCCTGGTACATGGAGACACTCAATGCAGAATTCAACACATACTTATGAAGCACGTGCTGTGGGCCAGGTGGTGGCGCTGGGCAGAGGAAGGAGGCTTTTGCCCTCAAGGGGCCACCAGTCAAGTCTAAGAGACAAAAGAGGCTTCTCAACCCAAGGCAAGTGGAAGCCACTCATTAAGCTGAACCTGGATTTGAGCTTACACTTCCCGCTCAGAAAAAGACTAAGTTCTTGGTCTTATTATGCTAGGAAACAAGGGGGCTGTGAAAAGGCAAATGGTAGAAATTCCTTAGAAGTTATATTCTATAATTTGCAGTGACAAGGACTGAATTTTTTCAGATTAATCACATACATCTGACTTGTGACTGATACTAAGTTTTCTCCCTAAGGAAGAGTTTTCACAAGGTCTGTGCTGGCTGACTTATCTGACTTGACCATCCTCGACCTTAGAAAGTTCTCCCTGGCTCCCACACAGGACCAAGAGGCCTCCTCCATTCTTCCTCCCTCCGCCTCCAAGGAAGGAAGGAAAGGAGAATCTTGAAGGCCTCTAGGCCTCCATCATTTCTTACATCACTTTGAAGCTGTCCTCCTGCCTTGGCCCGTAGCAGCTCAGGGGTGTCTGCCACCGTGGTGAACCTGGACACGCGCTCGTCATGCCCTCTCTTGTATTCCACCTGATGAAGAGATGGCATGGAGTCAAGGTCATACCCACCAGCCTTTGTGAGGACCCTTCTTTGCAGCTGTCCTGAAGCTATACCATCGTGCTAGACTCAACAAAAGCTTATGGCCAAGTCTTTAGGGCTGTTTTCCTAAGCGCCTCTTTAAAAAGCATCATTCCTACTATGTTAAGCCCAAGAGAATGCCAGGCACAGTTAACCATTAACAAATATTAACTCACTTCATCTCTATAACAATTGCATGAGGCAGGACTATTATTTTCCCCATTTTACAAAGGAGCTGCTGAGGAATAGAGAAGCTTAGTCATTTGCTCATGGTCACACAGCTAGTAAGTGAGAGAGCCAGGATTCCAATCCTTGCATTCTGGCTCCAAAAATCTGAGCTATCTTAGCCAACAAGCTTTGCTATTCCTCAGGAGGACATGCCATCCACTTAATAACAATCAGTGTCTAAAATGCTAAAGTGACCTCGAGAAATTATTTGGTCCAGTCTTTGGATGAGCTAACTGGTCTCTCCATTTGATAGATGTGGCCCAGTCAAGGCACAAAAGATAACAGGTAGGGAAAACATAAGAGCACAGTTTTCTCCATAATACCACACTAATGCACTAATGACACCTACTGTCCATAAGCACTCTCTTACTGGTTTTTATCTGAATCCCAGAGTTTCATTAGTGACCAAAATTAGCATAATCTATGGTGAATAAGCCCTGGGACGCTCACTTGGCTGGCCAGCTGGTTGGCTTTCTTGGCTCTTTGATAAGCAGGCGTGATCATGGCTGGAAAGCTCCCTTTGCCCCTCTGTTGCTCATAGTCTTCTGTATACTCCTGCTGGACAGAATCAACATCAGCACAAGAACCAATATGATATCAGATAAGAACGAAGAAAACTGTAATTGTGAGCATCATCAGAACCAATGCAACTGGATTTATAAGGTAGTTGGAAACCATTTCAATCACCTGGAGTAAATTTGAAAATGTTATTCCACTGGTGATTTGAATAACATCTTCAACACTGAAGAAATCCTATTTCTCAGGTCAAAGGGACTCCCGTTCAGTGCTTATGTCGAATTATGTGGAACCTGGCCCAACCCAAGGGACCCAAAGAGAGCACAACCCCTTCGACTCAAAGGCTTGTATGATAATGCAGCAGTTAATGTGCGGGAGATTTTTCTGTAACTTGTCCACTAGAATTAGTTCTACAGCATTGAGAGTAAAATGTTAGGTTTCCCTTCTTACTTTCTGAGTACCTCTGATGATTAGTCTTCCTAATGAGACATGGCTTCTAGCATTTGTGTCTCTGTTTTCTTTCCATCTGCTAAAGGCTAAGTCACTAAAGACTGACGATAGTTTCCAAAGTAGTTTCTTCAAAGGGTAAGTGCCCTGAGTGTGTGGAGAGGACCAGAGGTACCGTGTGTAAATCATTAAGAATTTCCACAATCTGGGCTAAAACTGCCTTTTCTACATGAAAATCTACTAAAATCTCTCTTACAGTGCTGGGGGGGGGGGTAGAAGTCTAAAATGGGCCATCAGGGCTGGTCTCTTCTGGAGGCTCTAGAGGAGACTCCATTTCTTTATCTTTTCTAGAGGCCACTTGCATCCCTTCGTGTACGGTTCCCAATGGCTTTGACCTCTGCTTCTGTAATTACGTCACCTTGTCTCTGACTCTGACCTTCTTGCCTCCCTCCTTATAAGGACCCTTGTGATTACCTTCATCCACACTAACAATCCTGGGTAATGTTCCTATCTCCAGATCCTTAGCTTAATCATATCAGCAAAGTCCCCTTGGCCAGGTAATGTAACAGTTACACCTTTCTGGGGATTGGGACATGGTAATCTTTGGGGAGGGGCCAGTAGTCTGTCTACCACAATCTTAAGCTAAAGAAACATTCAAACTAATTGCTAGAATAAGTTCTGAGGCCCTTACCTCACCAAGAGACTTTCGGGCCTCAACCATCCTTACGATTTCAGGGTCTGGCAGAGCTCCTGGGCACCAAGCATTCCCTTCCCCATATCCAGTCCAATAGGCTCTCTATAAAGGAAACACACAAATGCATAAACACATACCCCACACATTTGGTTGGTAAGACCTACCCCACCCTCTTAGCAATGCTCACATACACTGTCAACATAAGAGAAATTCTCTAAAAACTATAAACTCCTGTTGGCATATGGTGGGTCTCACCTAACAACAATGTTCAATTTTTTCACCTAGAAAATAATCTAATATCCTAAAAAGTTGAACTTTCTGAGATTCACTTATATTCTAGAAGGGTTTCAAATGTAACTTAGCATTTCTTTGCTCATCACTGTACCTAGACTGAGCAGTGGGGAGTCATTATGGACGGGCGATGTGAGATTAACCAGCATGATTCAGACATGCTGCAAAAACCTACTACTTGTCATGTGCCTAATATTGGGATAAGCAATTAACACTGCAAAAAGAAAAGCCAAAAAAAAAAGGGAATACAGTCTCTTATTTAAGATATCTGTGGCCTCTATAGGGAGCTGAAACCAACATAGGAAACAAGTAATGATTAGAAAATGTTTGTGTGCATAAGTGTACTGTATTGAGGATAGATGCAAGGTTTTAAGAAGCAATCTGTATATGATGGGCCCCATTATGGATAGGAAGATGGAACCTAAGCTGGACCTCCAAGGCTGAGGTCAGTTAACAGGGGCAAAAGGAGAAAGAAGGACATCCATTCTAGAAGGTCAGTTTCATTAAGGCAAGGATTTTCATCAGTTTTGTTCACTGATGTATTCTAACAGCCTGGAACAGTGCCTGGCATATAACTGACTCAATAAGTATTTGTTGAATAAATTCCAGGAGTGGGGACTACCATGAATTAAAGCATGAAGGCAATGGTGGGCTTCGTGTGAAAGACCATGAGGAGATGGGTGTGACTGGAATTGAGGGGAAGAGATGGGGAGCCAAGTGGGCTGGAGGTGGGGCAAATTGGACAGGTTGGGTAGAACCATGCTTTGGAGATCTGGAAAGACAGATAATTCACATATGAAAATATGCTCAATGATACTAACAATCAGGGAAATTTAACTTAAAACAACAAGATAGAAATTGTCAAAAACTTTTATCTGGAAATACCAAGTATTGATGAGAGTGTGGAGGAATAACTCTGCCCGTAAGAGTATCAAATGCACAGCCATGTTAGAGCACAATTTGACAATGGCCATGGAAATTAAAAAGGCATGCACCCTTTCATCACCTAGCAACCTCATTTTTCATTACCTATTCTAGAGAAACCCTCACTGTGTCCAGAAGAGGTCACACACAAGGGTGTCCACTGCAACTTTGTAACAGGAAAAAAAAAATTGGAAAGAACCCTGCCCATCAATAGAAGATCATGATACATCCATTCTTAATAGTTGCATTCATGATACACCCATCCCGCAATAGCTTAAAAGGAGGTTGACACAGAAATATCTCCAAGATATTTGTTGATTGAAAAATATAAGCTGCAAAATAAAGCATGCTGTTTCATGGAAAAAATTACACATCCCGATAGAAACACACATATGTAATGTTCAGTGAAAATAATGGCTAATATTTACTGTGCCTACCATTGTTCTAAGGTCTTTACATTTGTATACTCTTTTAATCTTCCAATAGTTCTGTGAATCAGGAATTGTCAGAAGTTCAGTTTACAGATGAGAAAGCCAAAGAAAAGAATGGTTAACTAATTCATCAAAGGCCCCTCAGTATGTGGCAGTGGTCATATCCAAATGGGAGTACTAAGAAATAAATGACATAGATCTATATTTATAAATGAGTAAAGTCTGAAAGAATACCCACAAGACTGATAATGACAGGTACCTCTGTAGAGGGACTGACTAGAGATGGTGCACAAGGAGTTCCTCTGTACTTGGCTTTTTTTACAATGAGGAAAACGCAAGTATTATGTGTATAATGAAAAGTAAATGGCTGAGGAATTTTGAAACGATGAGACTCTCACGAGTGAGCATAAATTCTCAGGTGGTAGGAAGAGTAAGTTAGGGCCATCCAGGAAGCTGTGTGTGACCAACGTCACTGGACAGCCTGGACAGAGGCAAAGCCAGAAGAGAGAAGGCCATTTCGGAAGGTCCTGGCAAAGTTCAGGCAGGAGATGATGTGGATTAGAGCAGGGAGAGTGAAATGCAGGACAAGGGGCAGACCTGAGGGAAGGATCAGAGGCAGGAAGGGCAGCCGTGGTCTCCAGCCTGGGTGGTTGTTCCCAGGGACAGAAACACAGTAGTTGGAAGGGACAAACTGACTAGTGAGTTTGGACTGGAAGCAGATACGGTGGAGATGACCCCATGACACGCTGGGAGATGTCTTCTGTGGACAGCTGGAATCACAAACTGGGTGAACGAAAGCCTAATCAATTTCTTTAGAAGTAATACTCATAATGCGTCTCACTTGCAGAGTGTGTCGGTCTTTTCCCTTTTTCCCAAACCCATTCACACCTCTCCTCTCACCTCGTTCATCAGGGCCTGCCCGTCAGGTGCATCTGTCCCATCCCTGGATTTCATGTCCCAGTGAAAAACCGACTTAAACTGTCCGCCCTCATCTTGGTCATCAATCTGCACCATGGAGACATTGTCAGTAATGTTTCCATCAGAGAAGAGAAAGAAAATAAACAACATATAGTTAAGTTGGAGGAACTGTTCTAAATCTCAATGGCAAAGCTTCGTAAGTACACAACGACACACTGACAAAAGACTGAAGGTCTCAATGACCTCATCACACGACACCCAGTATTCAGGCTGGAGTAACCCCAGAAAACGCTAGATATCAGAGTAGTGGTTCTTAACTTTAGTCTGTGCCACAATCACCAGTTAACATGTTGTAACATGTTGTTAACATGTTGTCCCCCCAAATTCATGTACGCATTCTCCTATGCTTTATAATTTTACCGTTAATATCTTGACCTGTAATATACCTTGAGTTAGTTTTTTTGTGTATGGGTATGAGGTAGGGGTCCAGGTTCATTTTTTTCCATGCAAATATCCAATAACTCCAGCACTGCTTTCCTGAAAGATCATCCTTGCTATAGTGGATTGCAATGGCACATCTGTCATAATTCGAGGGACCGCATAAGAGCGGCTCTATTTCTGGACCTTGGATTGCATTCTACTGGCCTGTCTATTCTTATGCAATACTATGCTATGTTAATGACTACTACTTTTATGGTAAATCTCAAAATCTTGTAACCAAAGCCCTTCAAGTTTGTTCTTCAGAGTTTCTTGGCTATTCTAGAATCTTTGTGCGGTTCACATCAATTTTAGAATCTGTGGGTCAATTTCTATGAAGAACACCAGGATCTCGGCTGGAATTACATTGAACGTGTAGATCAATTTGGGCAAAACTGACAAAGCAATGGTATCTTCGGAGTCTTGGGCTGGGCAAAGAGTTCTTAAAGACAACCTAAGTAGGACCCGCCATAAAAGAAAAAATCAAAAGGTCTTAGGTCCCAATCCAGATTTCATAATGGATGAGGTCTAAAATGGGGCCAGAAACCTGCAATTTAACAAGCAGAAGTTGAAATCATGAATTTACAGATGAACAAAGAAACTGAAAGCAAAGAAGTGACCTTACTAAAGTCACTCAACAGGTAATCAGAGCCAGGCTTAGAATCCAGGAATTCTATTTCCACACGAAGGGCACTTCCTCTCATCGAATTTCTAGGCTGACTACTGCTCGGCGCAGCTGCAATATGTGTATTTTTAAATATATAAACTGAGAGTGCTTTACCTGCTTCTTCCCCCGGATTTTGAGAAACTACCGCAAACATGACGTAGACTGAAGGCAACGCTTCTGGTCAGCAGCAGTACTGACATTGGGGGCCGGTTAACTCTTTTTCCCAGGCCCTGGCTGGGGCACTGCATGATGTTTCGCAGCACAGGTGCTCCTTATCCATCAGACGCCAACAGTACCCCTCCCTGCCAGTTGTGACATTCTAAGAAGTCCCCAGACATCAAATGTCCCCTGAGGAGTAAAACTGCCCTTCTCGAGAGCCATTGCCTTAAGGAATCAGAATCGCAGGATCAAAATAGATAGAAAGCTTTATTTGCTGTCCTCCACCCACAGGACAAACCCTTCACTGGGGTGTACCTGCCTCTCCAGAGACTTTTCATGAGATTCCGGATTATTCTGAGGAAGTAGGAGGAGGAAACAAAAGCCACTAAGTGTCTCAAGTGGGGTAAGGAAAAAGCATTAAGAGCTAAAGTCCCCTCTCTGAATAAAAGAGAACCTAGATGTTTTATTCTCCTAAAAATTCCACACGCCTACCAAACAGGAAATTTTGTCTTAGACATTTATTTATTTAGTTTTAAAAGGGTGACATTTAGGAAACACAAAAGTGTCAGCCTGCTTCGAATGCCAACTCAAACTCTTTCCTTTTCTCCTTCATCACCATCAGTGAAGCATCCCTCTTGTTCTTTCTTTTAACACATGTGCAACGAATTTGTTTTTATTCAATTGGCAAACTCAGAGATGCAAGAGTTAGGCAAGAAAGTCATCCATCCCCCTTCCTCAGGTGCCTATAAGACCCAGGCCTAGAAGGGGCACAGCTGTCCATTTGAAACTTTTCCTGGTGGGCAAGGAGGAGAAAGTGACCTCAACAGCCAATTGTTTGGCATAACACACACATACACACACACACGCACACATGCATACACAAGTATACATGTATACACACACACACACCATGTACACACAAATATACACAGAGACATACACACATACACACCCACACACCACACACGCATATACATACACACACACGTGCATGCATGCACACATATGTATACCCACACACTATGTACACACGTGTGTGTGCCCATGCACGCTTATTCACACCGACACCCACACATACATACACTCCCCATATGCGCGCACACATATTTACACACATGCACACATATTCGCACAGAAGCAAACAAATGCACACACACAGGCGTCCCGGGAAGTTCACATCACTGTCTGTGGCTAGAACCAGAACCAGGAAAATTCTCACTCCAGATCGGGCCTGTCACACACAGTGAAAAGAAAATGAATCCATTACCACCTCAAAGAAAGGTAACATTGTGTGACCTGTTGTATGATTGAAAGGTAGGGACATGCTTGTTAAAAGCTAGCGTAGTGTGGAAAAGTAATAAGGATATTAGGGATCCTGTTGTAGAGAATGTAGTATGTCCAAACAGCACTCAGATGCTGTAAGTACTTCTCCTGGCGTTGAATCTGTCAAACCCTGGCTATACAACGGTAGAAACATCTGGATGTTTGTAAACATAAACAAGTGCTTTTTTCCTTCTGGACAGTTTGCAGTATGTGCATAGAAGTAGGCCAGTGGAGCAGTTTAGGATATGGGTTCTAGAGTCAGATAGATCTGGATCTGTACCCACTCAAGTAGCTGGGTAAAACCGGGCAGGTTACTTAACCTCTCTGAGCCTCAGCCTCCTCAACTGTAAGATGGTAACATTACAGAGGATTCTTGTGAAGAAAAAAATGAGAGAAGACAGAGAAAGAGCCCAGCAGAATGTTTGGCACTCTGTTTAAGTAAGAGCTTCATTCAGTATTTATCGCAATTTTGTGTAGCTGCCCTTAGACATCAAGGGACGAAAACAAGATCTTAAAAGAACAAACGCTCTCAATGTCCACAATAGCCAAACTGTGGAAAGAGCCAAGATGTCCATCGACAGATGAATGGATAAAGAAGATGTGGTATATATATATATATATATATATATATATACATA
>NC_138374.1:15192005-15220092 GCF_054177405.1 Leptonychotes weddellii | reverse complement strand
CCTCACTGATATGAGGAATTCTTAATCTCAGGAAACAAACTGAGGGTTGCTGGAGTGGTGGGGGGTGGGAGGGATGGGGTGGCTGGGTGATAGACACTGGGGAGGGTATGTGCTATGGTGAGCACTGTGAAGTGTGCAAGACTGTTGAATCACAGACCTGTACCTCTGAAGCAAATAATACATTTTATGTTAAAAAAAAAAAAAAGAAGAAGAAGAAGATAGCAGGAGGGGAAGAATGAAGGGGGGGAAATCAGAGGGGGAGATGAACCATGAGAGACGATGGACTCTGAAAAACAAACTGAGGGTTCTAGAGGGGAGGGCGGCGGAAGGATGGGTTAGCCTGGTGATGGGTATTAAAGAGGGCACATTCTGCATGGAGCACTGGGTGTTATATGCAAACAATGAATCATGGAACACTACATCAAAAACTAACGATATAATGTATGGTGATTAACATAACATAATAAAAATAAAAAAAAAGAACAAACGCTCTCAGTAATCTAGGATTGTTTGTGAATTCTTAAGGCTTGCGAATCCTTCGAAATCAGTGATGTATGAGCAGCTCTGCACCTCAGGCTCCTCACCAGCAGAATGAGAGAATAACAGCACTTACCCTATTGGAAGTAATGTGTATTAAGTGAATTAAATGACTGTACAGTAAATGTTACATAAGCATGTTAAAAAAAATAATAAGCTCATAATTAGTGCAGGGCTCTTAGCAAAATAAGCTCCTTGGCAGGAGACGTGGGGGTAAGCTCAATCTAACACACGTTTTCCTGAGGAGACTGGCGGCCTAGGCAGGCAGGAGAGGCAGTCTGAGGTGAAGTGACATGAGGAGGGCAGATCACTGACAGCCTTCCACCTCCTATGCAATTTTCTAATTTTAGAAAGTTGCTAGCTCTATCCCACAGAGCAACTTCCATGGGGCAGGGGGGAAAGAAGTTAAATGAGTCATCATTTTAATAAATGCAGGCATCCAAGCTATTTGACAAGATCCAATTGTTGGTTTTTCAAAAGAAGTTGGTTTATCAACAAGGCTCCCTTGTCTATCCAAACATCACTTCCGAATCAAAATATTTTTGACCTACCCCCTACCCCAAGGGGAAAGAGAGGCTGCTAGTAATCGTAAAAACTCCTGAATTCAGAGAGATTTTAAGAGTGTGGTACTAGAGGTTTTTAGTTTTCTATACCAAAATAATCATGGGAGAAAGTAAGGAAAGGCTCTTGTAATGTTTTCCAGCTATATAAACTTTGTTTTAGGTTATTAAACACCTAGTGTATACAGGGACTATCAATGTGAACAGAGCCGGCAGACAGAGATTACAAAGACATCAAATATTCAAGCTAGATTATCTTGGGTACTGGCCCTTACATTGTGGTGGGACAAACAGCAATATTTGTTACTTAAAAGCACTTTGTACTTATAAATGAAGAACATGAGCGGTTCCATGTTGACACAGACACTTAAGAACCTGAGTTAAGAAATTTTCTTTAAAGCTTATTTTGAAATTCAAAATTAAGTCTCTTACCCCATGGATGGCTTCTGGAGACTTCCTCACATTAAGATTTAATGGAGTATGATAGACACTTGTGAAAGTGTTGTTCTTGGGGTTATGGCTAGAAAAAATAGATATAAACCAAAATTAGAAATGTACTTTACCCAAGATGATTGAGTGACTATCCCTAAAGGTACAGTCATTTTTTTAAATTGATAAATATAAAACTTAATAACTGCATGTTAAAAAAAAGATGGCAGTTCATTCAATGGAATATTTTTTAGTTTTCTTAAATGCAATTTATGATTAGTTTTCAATAAAATATAAAAACTCAAAACTCAAAAAAAAAAAAACTTAATAATTAAGTTTACAATTTTCCAGGCAATGTCTTAAACAAAAAAAAAAGGAAATCAAATAAATTCAATAGATACAATTTAAAGACCAAATTTAACTGGAAATGGTCACTTAAAAACTTCCTGAAAAAATAGAAAAGGATTCTGGAATTATTTAAAAGAAAAATATTAAGGCTTTATAGGCATATCTGTGGCAATTACACTGCTCTGAAAAGTATTTAATGATTTGATATGGGGTTATAGTGGGTTGATTTGACTTTTTACTTACAAGAAATTTGAAAATTTCAATTTTCTGTCCTTTGCATAAAATCCTGCCATAGGGCTCGTCAATGATTATATGTAAATGAAAAATTGGGGGAAGATATTTCTTGGATTTAACGCTGGGCTGTGTGATTGGAAGCTCTGGTTGGCTACTTGTTAAAAAATAAATAAAACCCAAGAGGTGGTGGGGCGGGGCACCAAACACTTACGCGTGACAATACGGCTTTTTCTGGTGACTCACGAAGTTATTAACCGATAGCATCATCTTGCAAACTTCACAGTGAAAACATGCTTTATGCCAGATCTAGAAATCATATAAGAAAAAGATGTAGCAAAATTACCTTTTCTTCCAGACTCAGGATTCTTATACATTTCCAGGTAAAAATGGATCCTTAGAGATAAAATGGTAATACACACACACACACACACACACAAACACACACGACTACAATATGTTAAATGAATGAATAACCTTTTTTTTTCAAGGCAACATAGAAGACAGAGATAGAAATGGGTAGAACTGAAGAAAGACAAGAAATACGTCTTCTTTTGATTGTTCAAAAAACCCTACACATCCATATGTAAGAAGACAAATCTCCCATATTGGTTATTATTTCCAAAGGCCAAGAAATGTCCACTGACCTGATCTAGACAGCTGATCTTCTCGGCAGGATAAACTCCATACCCACACCTAGAGCAAGCCTGCACATTCATCTTGATGTCCGAAGAGAGAAGACAAAGCTAGGCAACAGGCAAGAAATCCAAGGAAAAGTCCCAGGCAAGCTGTGCAAGTTAAAGCCCCGTGGGCACCTTGATCATTCAAAATCCAACTTCCACTTTCCTTTGCTGACCTTCTAGTTTGAAGTCAGCAGCTGGATGGTTTTTAAAGCTGCCACTTACTCAAGGGACTATTTTAGCGACTCACTCAGCACGCATGCGCCTGGGAAATTAGGTGGAGGTATTTCTAGCTGACATGCTTCTCTAAATAGAAAAATGAACTCACAACAGCATCATGTTTATGTGGGTGACCGAATCCTCGTGTATGACTAGGCAGCATGTAGTAGTTTAACACGAACTGTGATCATAACCCAAGAAAAGAATACAAAGAGATAGGCCATACACTTATCCAACAATCCAATTTAGAAAAGCTCACTCTATGGGGCCTATGACTAAAGCAGAAAGGCCAGCTCCCAAAAATATAAGAAATAAAATGGGATTGATTCAACCCATGGGAAGGGTAAACACTGTACTTGAAATTTTGGCTTTATCTATAAAAAATGTTTACAACATGGGGGGCCTGGGTGGCTCAGTTGGTTGAGCATCCAATTCTTGGTTTCAGCTCAGGTCGTGATCTCAGGATCCTGAGATCGAGCTCTGTGTTGGGCTCCGCACTCATGAGGGAGTCTGCCTGAAGATTCTCTCCCTCTGTCCCTCCCCTCAAATTTATCTCAAATAAATAAATCAATCTTAAAAAAACAATTTTAAAAATGTTTGTAACAGTGAGGCTGAAAACTGATTAAGATATTTGTGTTTAGCTTCTACTAGAATGCAAAACGAAGAACACACTAGAACTCTCAGTGTTTTAACCCCTATGTTATCCTGGACTGTTCCAAGGTCTGTCTGTTTACTCTCTTACCTCCTGGGCCTGAAGCGGCTTAAAGACAAACCCTCTCTTCCTGGCTTTGTGTAACCCCTCCATTCACTTCAGTGTCCACTACATGTCACCTTAAAACAGACCTTCTAGAAACAGCTTACAAAAGATAGCACCTCACCTGTTCCCATCCCTCAGCTCACTACTTCCTATGACACTTACCCAGCTTTATGTTCTTAATAGCAGTTAACCGTCACCTGACATCTTGAATATTAGAATCTGCTTTTTAAAATTATCTGTCTCCTCCATCAAAATATAAATTCCATCCAAACAGAATTCCTGGTCCTTGTCATTTCTAGCTCTAGTGCCTAGAACAAGGCCTGACACAGAAAAGATGCTCAATAAGTACTTACTGAATCAATGAAACAAATTTAAGACTCTCACCAAAATGCCTACAGAGGCCAGAAGTGAAGTCATAGGTCATATTAGGGACCTTCCCAAGCGAGCAGGCACATACCCCATCTGATGCAGCAACCACTCCTCAGTCCCAGCCAACTTGTCGTGAGGGAATCAGTACCCAGCCCTGCCAAATACTGTGACTTCTCCAGAGAAGCCAAATACTTGCATTTATACATCAAAGTCCCTGTTTTGTAAAACACTGGAAATAACACAAGGCCAGGGGCAGCAGAGTCCAGGGCTTGGGCAGGCCACCACTTAATGACCCTGGGTCTAAATGGTCTGAGATCATGGCTGGGGGTCCCCAGGTGGAGAGAAGTCAGCAGTACTTTTGCGTTGTGTTAGCCGGGGTGACAGGCAGGGGGAGAGGCTGCAAAGCAAGTGAAGAAAAGTACAAAGTAGCATTCACATGACACTAAGGAGGGGCTGCAGTCTGAGGTTCCCATGGATAGAGAGTGGGGCCCAAGGCTGCTCTCTCAGCAGGAAGGGGACCCTAGACAGGGACTCCGGGCTCCGGAAGATTCCCACGCCGGAAGGTGGTGCAGGGCAGCTTGAATAAATGGGAACAACAAAGAACAAAGACTCAAAGCGTTCCCAGAACATTCTGCTCTGTACCAGGCTTCTCCAGCTTGACCTGGGAAGCAGGCTGTAAGCCCCATAACCACTGAGAGAGGCCTCTGCCCCAATCCAGAGGGATGCAGAATTACAGTCAGATTTCATTTAAGGTAAAAGCCACATTAACACTTCTCTGTCTAAGGTGTGATTGCCCTGGACAGCTGCAGTCGCTTCTCGCTCACCCTCCTGAAAACAGGAATGACCAGAATTAAGAGGCTGAATTTGACTTGTACCATCACTTCTGCTTGTAAAAGGCATGTATTAGGTGTCAGCAGTCATGCGGAGAAATCACCCCAGCGAACTGGAAATGGACACTGTAAGGAACTCAGGTAAGAGGATCTTACTCAGGTAAGATCCACACAGCCCCCGTCTGCCTGGCAGGCACCGTGGGCTGTCTCTCCTTTGTCCATCCCACCCCGCTCACATCCGGTAGAGCCCTCCCCCTTGCCACGGTGACTACCTCAGGCCATCCAAGCCTTAGCCGCGGAGCACATAACACTCCTGTGGCCTTCGGGATTGGTTCACACCATGTGTCTTAGCCTGGGTTCCCCAGAAAACAGAACATGAGGCAAAGGCTTATGTTCAAGGACTTTTTTGAGCATTGTACACCCAGAGAGCAGAAGTGAGGAGGCAGGAAATGGAGGGGTGGCAGTCGATATGAAGGTTCATTTCACGAGTAACCTGCAAAAACTTAAGTTTATTTGGCGGGTGCATTGGACTGCTTGATCTCCATCTTCCAGGAGGCTGTATAAACAGCTGCTACTCGGGAACATCTGCTACAGGAAGGAAGGGGGAAGAATGGATCTGTGGTCCTGTCTCCCTTTGGTGAAAGGCTGGCCCCACTGGGTGTTAACTCCCCTACACATCTATGCTGTGGGTATGCCCATGGCGTCCCACAGCATCTTATGCCTCAACAGCAACAGGGGGAAAGGCAAGGGCAACAGAAGGCCAAAGGCACTGTTGGTCATGCCCCCCATGAAGATGGCAAGCCCACACGGAGCCTGCTGCCCCTGCTGAGCCTGGGCCGGCACAAGCAGGCAGAGGTCCTGAGACAGGCGAGGCTGTGTGGACCTAAAGTGGCTCCTGAGACGTGTCTGATAGGCTGTCCAATCAGCAGAGCGTCCAGGACTTGGGCTTGGTTGTCACGAGCCAGAGCCAGACGGTGGAGAGTCTTGGTCCTTGATTTGGATGCTTCTGCCAACACTGCCCCACGTTTCTTCGGCTTTTTTTTTAAGTCTTGACTCATAGAGAGATTGTGATCAGTGAAAAACCCCACATTTTGTTTCACATTAATGGCTATCATGTTCAGTGTGTGGGGTAATTGATTTTCTTTTTGAACTTAAAGATAGCACTGACTTATCTCTTCCATTTCCTCCTGTTGATGGTGGCCCTGTTGCTTCAGCCGGTCAAGATCCTTTGGTACCTTGGTTCTGTCATCCAGAATATGAGGTAGTTCTTCCTAGCTCTGAGTCATTTCCAGTGCCCTCCAGGGCCATGGATGTGAAATGGCTTTGAAATTGCAGAGATGACAAATTCAGACGGAGGAGAAAGCTCCCTACCCTTTGCTCTGTCACTGTCACTTTGCTTAGACTGGAGCTGTTCCTCCCATGCTGAAGGGGTGTGTCTACCTTAGTTTATGTTCTCCCAAAAGCAGAGCTTGAGGTGAGGATTTGGATGCACATAGTTTATTTGGGGAGTGCTTCCACAAGGCAGGAGTGAGGGTTTGAGTGAGCCAGTGAAGTCAAATGTATTATTCTGAGCTAATTACCACAGTGGGCGGCCTCTAACAACACATAACATAATATAACATAACATGCCGCTACCCCTACCTAGAGCTGAGATACAGAGCCCCCACCTCTCCCCACCCCAGGGCTGGGATCCAAACCTTGTTGGAGAGAGTATGTCTGTGGCTCACTAGATGGCAGAGAAGTCACTGTGGTGCCATGCTGGTGGAACTTGCTAGAAATCTGTCCTCTAGAACTTTCTGGAAGTCCACCCTCTGGGTGCTAGAGAGAGCTGTTCATAGGAGTACCTCAGTGGAAGAATTCTGCTATAAAACCATCTGAAGGAGTGCCAGTGTTGCTGGGTTTTGCTGGTTACCGTGCATAGCAGTAGCTGGGCACTGCAGAAGCCTAAGAGCCTGATTCTCCAGGAAAGGACAGGAAGGAAAATTCCTTTTTTTTTTTTTTTTTTTTTTAAGGCAACCTGATCCTGGTTCTGCCACTAGCAAGTTGTGATATGGGCCACTTCTTTGAGCCTCAGATTCTTTATCTATAAAATGAGCAGAGGGATTAGCTGTTAAGGCCCCTTCCAAAATCTAACATTGTGTTTCACTGTATTTCACGAGTAATCTGCAAAAACTTAAATTTATAAATCAGTACCTAATTTTCTTTACTGATAGGGAGTTTTCATTTCTTAAATGATTCACAATGGAATTCCTTTAAAAAGCAAATTATCTTAGTGTCTACCGCACTTATTTACCACCGACATTTCAGAAACACGAATGCTAGATAAAGAGTAACGCAGCCTGTCTTAGCCTGTGTGGGCTGCTCTAACAAAATACTAGGGACCATGTAGCTTATAAACACCAGGAACTTATTTCTCACCATTCTAGAGGCTAGAAGTCCAAGATTAGGGTGCCCGCATAAGGAGATTCTGGTAAGAGTCCTCCTTGGGGATGAAAACAGCAACTTCTGCCTATGTCCTCATAGCGTGGAAGGAACTAGAAAGCTCTGTCCAGACTTTTTTAAAAAATAAGGGCACTAATCCCACTCACCAGGGCCCCACCCTCATGATTTAAGCATTTCCTAAAAGCCTCAACTCCTAATGCCATCACATTGAGCATTAAGTTTCAACATATTAAGGGGGGGGGGGCAGTGGACACAAACTTTTAACCTACTGCATGGCCACATTGGAAATAGTGTAACTGTTTAAAATATTCAGGAATTCAAGATTTTTGCTGAAGTTAATAAATTATAATTATGCCCTGACCCTTACCTGGGGCCAGTCTTCCTTAAACCAAAAGTGTCCTTACCTGGCGAGATTCTAGAGACAATACTGAAGTCTGAGGCCCAGGCTAAAGCAAGCAAACACAAAGACAAGATGCGGTTCTTGCCTCATCTCACGCCATAAAGGTTTCCTTCGCATTCAAGGTGTTGAAAGTTCTTTAAAAGCAATTATTTCTGGCATCGATAAAAGTGTAATTTTTTCTCAGATAGTCACACCGCTGCAAGACCGAGTTAATTAGTTGCTGTCCTGAGGAGCCTTGGAGAGAAAGGCTTTGGAGGCGCGGGCTGGAGGCCCAGGGGTGAAGAAAGGCAAAAATGTGAGTGGTGCGCACGTGTGCGTGTGGGCATGCGTACACGTATGCGGGGGTGTAGGGGTAGGAGTGAGGTGGGCCGCGGGAAGTGCAGGGTCCCTCGCTCCTTAGACTAAGTCACGGCCACATGCCCAGTGGCTGACACTTGGGGGCTCTCGATAAATATAGCGGGACCGATTCTGGCGCTTCCTCCAGACAACTTCGCCGACTTGCGAGGCGGGAACTCGCCTAAGAGAGAGAGGAGTTCGGGGTCCTACCGTCCACGCGCAAATCGAGGCGCCCCCAAGAGTGGACACCGGAAGCCCACCGGCGACCCCACGGATGGCCCCAGAAGCCTGGCCGCGGAGAAGGTAACTCCAGCTGCTGCGGGCGCCGAGCACCTCCCTCCCCAGGGTTGGGGCGCCAACAGCACAGATCGGGGTCTGGGGCCTGACTGGGGAAAAGCCCTCCGGCCGTGGGACTGGGTCCCCGGCACTGGTGCGGAAGCCCGAGTGGAGGTACATACGGGGGCCAGCAGCGCCGGGAGAGAAGGAGGGGCGCCCCTGGCTAGCGCCGGGTCGTCGAGCGCCGAGAAGTCCGCGGAGCGCGCTCTTCCGCGTGCGCGGCTGGGGCTGTGCGCGCGGCCGGTTTGCAGAGCGCGCTCCCGGGTCACGTCGAGCGCTGCTGGGGATGCAGAAGGGGCTCTCCCGGGGACGGTGAGCGCGGCGTCGGGGTCGTAGAGCTGTCGGCAAACTTTACCCGGCGCGCTCTCCGGGTGCGCGGCCAACTTTGCCAGGGCGCCTTCCCCCCGGGCGACGCTCGCGGACCACGGTGCAGACCCGGCGACCAGTTCTGCAGGGGGCGCCCTCCCGGGACGGTGCGCGCGTTGGAGCGGGTCGTTGGGCTCGCGAGCCACTCCGGGGAGCGCACCAGCGCGAGCGGGAGGCGGCGCCCGCAGCCCCGGCCGGCTCCGGGAGACTGCCCCGCGCGACTCCGCCTCCTGCCGCGCCGGGCCTTCTAGTTTCGCTTTCGTTGGAGCGGCCCCAGACCCTCGCCGCGCAGGGACCGAGACTGACGCCAGCTCTGGCCGCCTGGCCGCCCGGTCGCCGAGGACACGGTAACTTCGGCCCCTGCCTCCGCTAGCGCCCGTCCGGGCCCGGCCGCGCGCGCTCCTTCCCTCCCTCCGCCCGCGGCCTCCCGCCCACCCAGCCCGGCCTCCGTCTCGCTCAGCCCGGCGCCCCTCCCACCCCCTGGCCGGCTCTCCTCCGCCTCTCTCCCTCTTCCCCGCCCGGGCTGGCCTGCTCTGAAACTTTGGGGAGAGGGCCCGGCACCGCTTGCTTGGCTCAGCTCATTCTCCTTCCCTGCTGGCCGCGGATTTGGAAGAGGGGGCGTGGATTGAGGCCGGAGGGAGGGGATCGTGATCTCGCCGGGCTGACAGCGAGCGCTCGGGTGTCAGACAGCCCTGGGCGCGGATCTTCGCGCCCGTCTGTCAGCTGTGGGCCTCGGTCCTCCCTGTACCTGTCTGTTAAATGGGAACGGAGGCGACGGCGGGCCGAGGGTCGCTGCGAGAATGGAAGGAGGTGACTGGTGCATATAGCAGTGCCTCCATTTGGGCTCAGTGTGCCGGAGGCAACTGTCATCCTGGCTGGGGCTCTTGAAGATTCCTGGAGGAAGTGAAAAAAGGCAGGACCACAGGCGACCTTGCAACCTTTCACCGTTGTAATTCAAGTTTGTCATTTATGGGGCAGTAAAATCACTTGTGGGTTATTCTGTGTGAGTCATTCCCAGGCTTCTTCTGGTGGACTATGTGGCCCTGTACTTTGCTTACTTACAGGCTGTTTCCTCCTTCAGGGGCGCCTGACCTTCAGCCTCCATAGGCAGCCCTCACCTGGGTTCATAATTCACCTCTGCTTCCTGTTAGTTGTGTGGCCCTGGGCAGAATACTTAAACTCTCTGAAGAAACCGAAGTTTCTTCTGCAATATGGTGTGAAGGCTCCAGCCTCCTAGCAGTGCTATGAGCTCCTGGGGACGGGGGGAGGGGGGGGGGCGGCGGGGGGGCGGCGGGGGGGGGACTCGAGTGCCAGGAGAGCCCTTTCTCCAAGTGCCAAAGATGAAAGGTGGAGGTCCTCCATCCAGGGCTGCTGGAGGGCTGCTTCTCTTTGAGCCTTTAGGGAGATTGTCTTCACTGGGGCAAGAGTGGGGTACAGGCTGTGTTATGTCACTTTTCAGAGGAAGCAGCTACAATGAGTCCATCCTCTCACCCATGGGGGAATAAAAAAAAACAGTTCAGGATACAGCTGGGAAGTGATTTCCTACCAGAAGTGTGTACCAGTCGCCTGTTAAAATGTGTTTAGAAATAATCACTAGAGGAATTTTTTTTCATTCTCCACAAAAGCTGCTTAAGATATGGATGTGATTTTAAAATAGGGGTGAAGGTTGACAGCTGAATGTTTTTAGTCTTGACATCTGCCAACAGTGGTGATAATGAGGAATATTTATTGAACATCTAGAATGTGCTACACTGTGCTTAGCACTTTTTTTTTTTTTAAGATTTTATTTATTTATTTGAGACAGAGAGAATGAGAGAGAGAGAGCACATGAGAGGGGGGAGGGTCAGAGGGAGAAGCAGGCTCCCCGCCGAGCAGGGAGCCCGATGCGGGACTCGATCCAGGGACTCCAGGATCATGACCTGAGCCAAAAGCAGTCGCTTAACCAACTGAGCCACCCAGGCACCCCTGTGCTTAGCACTTTATGCACACTTTCCCATTCATCCTCAGCCAGCCTGTGACTTAGGCATCGTTCTCTTCCCATTTCACAGATGAGGAAGATGAGGCTCAAAGAGATTGAGCACTTTGTTCAAGGCCCCATGGCTAATAGATGGAGGAGCCAGTTTAACCCCTGATCTGTTCTTCCCATGACTGGGCTCTCAACTTGGTTGTGTTGTCTCACCTTTATCAACAATTTATTCAGGGCACTGAATGATTTAAACATTTTAAGTACGTTTTAGTTAAAATGTTTATAAAGAAATATTTATTTGGGCACTTGAGTGGCTCAGTCTGTTAAGCATCCGACTCTTGATTTCGGCTCGGATCGTGATCTCAGGATGGAGCCCCTGCTTGAGCCTCAGTGCTGGGCGTGGAGTCTGCTTAAGACTCTCCTCCCTCTGCCAGTTCCCCCTTCCCTCTCTTAAAAAAAAAAAAAATATATATATATATATATATTGAGTGCCCACTGTGTACTGGGCACTTTTCTATGACTAGAACAAAAAAAGGATGATTAAGATACACTCTCAGCCTGCAGATAGGGTCCTCGTGGACACTAGTGACAATAAGAATGACAATGGCTAACGTAGAATGCTTACCTAGAGCTCCTGGCAGTGCTCATGCTTTCTGTGCATCACATACTGATTCACTTAAAGAGAAGATAGACATGTTTAACGGAAGACAGATGTGCCATTGGATGAGCGGTAGCCCTTGTGTGACTGACGGCTCTTGGCAACCTGAGCCCTACAAAGGGGACAAACACCAGAGAACAACAGTAGGCCTGCCCTTGCCAGGCACAGCAGAGGCGAGATCGGCCTGGATTTTCTTGGTGGGATCTGAGGATGAGTGGAAATATGGGGTCAACACCAAGTCTTGGCTTGACTGAAATGATGTGGCCAAGATTAGGCACCCCGCTGGGTCAGCACCCTTGTTCTGGGTGAACTTGATTTTACCCAGAAATCAAGCCCAGCCTCCTAGGAGTCAGAAAGTCACTGAATGTTTTGCTGTTCCCACTGTCTAGGAAGTGGGGACACAGAAGACCCTTGTGGCCTAGTGTTTGGAAGGAAAGCTCTGGAAAGCCTCCCACCACTAAACCATAGAAATAAGCCTGAATTTTATGTCTCCCAAGTCCAAAGTCCCCTCCATGTGGCTGGGAAGGACAAGGAGTTTCAGCTGCACCCCTGCTGTGATGGAGCATGTATGCAGCTCCCCTCTGCCTGCAGAACCCCATCCCTACCCTCTTGGCTTCCCCTTCTCAGACCTCAGGTCAGATATCTCCTCCCCTGAGAACCTTCCCTAATTCCTCCGAGGCTCAGTCGGGTCCCCTGGCGTGGCCACAGATTGTGGGTCCTCGTGGTGCTCACCACAGTGGCAGCTCAACATTTGTGCCATCCTTTTCTCAAAGCCTGTCCCCCATCAAGGCAGCACCAGGTCAGCGTGCTCCCAGCTGTGTCCCCAGCTTCTAGCACCCAGCCTGATGTGTCAGACCCCCAGTAAATATTCACTGAATGGAAGAAGAGGAATCGCTATAACTCTTCTCAGCACTGCCCCCCAGCATTAGAAACAATGTCTGGCTTTCTCAGGAGCTGTTTTCCTTAGGGTTGTCCTTTTTTAAAAAAATTGGTCACCTTGTTTTATCATTGTATGTCCTAGACTCAGCCTTGAAGACTTAGCATTAGCAAAAGGCCCAAAAGGCCCGAGGCTTAAATACCACATGTCAAAGGTAGCGTCCTCTTCTGATGGATTTTGTCTGACTTTACCTTGCTAATTTTGAAAATATTTCTGTGCTTTGCTAACAACAATCCCCATGGAAAAGTAACTAAATCTGTATAAAGGAGATGAAATAAAAACTACTGAGTATTTCTGCGTGCCTGGGTTTATGCTTCTCTGATCTGGGGATGGGGTTATCTCTGTTTTCAGGAAATATTTTGCACTCTAATCTGAAAAATCTAACTGCCACCAACTGGACACCACCCTTGTTGGGTGTTGAGAAACAAGATGACCACCTGGCTTCTCACAGTCATTGTAGAGAGCTGGTGGGGGAACCCTCCCTCCCTCCCTCTCAGTTCTCTCCTCACTGTCCAGTTCACCCCTAAGGGAAGCTGCAGGGTGACGTGATAATGCCACTCAGAATTCAAGGCCTCCAGGTCAGCACTTTGCCATCTTGGACGCCTCCCCTCAAGCTGGATTCCTTCTCCTCCCCACCTCCAAAAGTCCTTACTTGTGCTCTGGGGCACAAAGTGTTCTGTATGCCTTGTTGTTTTCCGACTGAGTGAAAACATCCCTGGGTGAGCCTAACAGGAATGAGGACCTGCGCCTGTCCACTGTGGCCCACTCTGCGATCGATCGGAGACTGGGAGCAACAGAAATTGGACTCTGGAGGGGTTTTCCGTTGTTACTGAAAGCCAAGCCCTTCACCGGGAAGGAAACACGACTTGATTTAGGAAAAACAGCTTTAGTACAGGCTCTGCTTCCAACCAGCTGCATCACTTTTAGCTGATTCTTTTCCCTTGGGCCATTGGTTTCTTCCAGCTTTCCATTCAATTAATATTTACTCAGTAAGCACCTTTTGTGTGTTGGGTGCTTCGGCCATGATGAACTTGGAACTGTTGTGTTTGAGCTAAACAATAAGCAGAATGAAAATAAAAGGCAAAGAGAATGGGGGTGGGGGGAGCTGATGAGATAGGTGTAATCAAAGTGGACTTCTCTGTGGACGTGCCATTTAAGCTGAATTCTGAAGACTGATTCTCAGCAAGCTGGGCAGAGATGTCATGTCCAGCAAATGTGTGGGTAGTGACTTCCAGAAAGAGAGAACTATGAACCCTGACAGAACCTGAAATGATCATAATATGCCTAAGGACACTGAGAGGCTACATGGTGTGATGGTAAAGGGCAGGAGGTGCTCTGGGGTGCATACTGCTGGCTTCAGATCCAGGTCCTACTACTTACTAGTTATGTAGCCTGGAACAAGCTATATAACTTTTTCTAGCCTCACTTACCTCATCTCAAAAAGCAGTGATCATAGGGGTGGTCTAACAGCATTACTGAGAGCATTAAATAAGGTAATGCTTACAAAACAATTAGCATGTAAATAATAATTCAGTTTCTATTCTTTTTTTAAGATTTTATTTATTTATTTATTTGATAGAGAACAAGCAGGGGGGAGGGGCAGAGGGAAAAGCAGACTTGCCACCAAGTTACTAGGGAGCCCGATGCGGAGCTCGATCCCAGGACCCCCAGATCATCGTGACCAGAGCTGAAGGCAGACGCTCAACCGACTGAGCCACCAGGTGCCCCAGTCAGTTTCTATTCTTACTGTTATTTTTTCTTCTTTAAAGTAGAGGGAGTAGTAGATTAGTAGGAGATCCTACATTTTTGGAAAGGGCCAGGTAGTAAATATTCTAGGCTTTTCAGGCCACATGGTCTGTGTCACAATTGCTCAACTCTGGTTGTGGCAGGAAAGCAGCCATAGACAATATGTAAACAGATGGGTAACTCTGCATTCCAATAAAACTTTATTTGCAAAAACAGGTGGTGGGCCATAGTTTGCAGACTCCGTTACTAGATAACAAAGGGTCTTAAAATCCAAGGAGATGGGTTTAGATTTGAACTTTTTTTTAGATCATAGGGATCTCTTGAAGATTCTTGAGTAGGAAAATAATTTGATGGAAATCTATCTTGGTAAATAAAAGAATCTGATACAGACAGCTTTATACCCCAGGTTGCTGTTGTGTTTGAACTAGGTTTGAGTGATGCCAGGAAAAGGATGAGCACTTTATAACCTGTCAGGAATGCAGGGAGAGTTTCTTGTCACTATAAACCTTGACCAACCTCCCACAGCTTCTCAGACACAGGGAACCTTTAACAAAACCATGGATGCAGGATGCGAAGCTCCCTGAGGGCATGGATTTTGTTTCCTTTGCTGCTGTTTCGTCCATCTCTAGAACACTGCCGGAAATAAAGTTGGTGCTCAAGCATTTGAATGACTTGTTGGTGCAATAACCCTGGAGCCTAAACATGCAAGACTGCTCCCCTGCAGGCTTAATTAAAAACTGTATCACTAGTGAGTGCTGCTTAAAAATATCCTGAGGCTAGTGATGCCACTAAATACCAAAGGTCTGGTTGGTTTTTCTCCTTCCAGATGGCAAGCGATCAAGGCTGTGGTGCGGAGCAAGCAGCTGGGGACGCAGGCAGCCCAGATGCAGTCGATGCTAAGCCAGACCGGTCCTTCTTTGTCCCATCACTCTTCAGGTAAGTTTCCTTCCTTGCCCTGGGCCTCTTCAGCCCACCGTGCCCCTGCCATCGCAGGAGAGGGACGTTCTGGGCAGGAGGTCTGTGCTGTGCGTGGAAGATTTGCACAGAATCCTGGCAGCTGTCTGTGACAACACTAGGATTCCTGTGTGCACTCCCTGTCTCTGGGGGCAAGCCCCAAGCCGGAGGGGAGGGGGGGTGTTGGAGGGGTCGGTCTCCTGCTCCGTGGCTTGGTTTGCAGCCGGCCTCCTTTGAGGCAGAGTATATAGGCTGCTGCTGCCAGTTGGGACCAGGTTTGGCTGAAAGGCAGAATCCAGGGACACGGGACAGGAGGTTTTAGGGTAGCACTCCATTGAGGGAAGCATCCTGTCTAGTGATTCTCACCTTGTCTTTTCTTGAGTTCACTTCTAAAATTCTAAATTTTGCATTTAATAATAATAATAGCTTCATTTATTACATTCTTGTATGCCAGCTCAGTGTTGCATGTAGCTCTCAATCTCAGGAGATAGTTCTGTTGTTATCGTCACTTAATAGGTAAGGAAACTGAGGCACAAAGTGGTTTACTAGCTTGCCTCTCTGATGACAGTTTGTAAATGCTAGAACTGAGATTAGAATGTACACAGTACCAGCACCACTCAACAGTTCTACTGTGCTTTCCATTTAAAAGTGGGGCTGCAAGGACATGGAGGAGCCCCTTATCTCCCTTCAACCTTGGTCATGGAATGGCAGGCAGTAGGGCTTCCTGGCAAGAAGCTGGAGTGCTTTGTGGGTCAGAAACATCCGACTGTTCGGTATCTCCTAAGCCAAGCCCCACCTGGGAGGGACAGTGACAGAGATAAAAGTTGAGGTTAGGGAGTGCTCCCAAGCAGTGCTCAGGAGGGGAAGAGTGGGTGATGGGGGGATAGCCTGGCTCCCTGCAACATCCCAGAGAGACCCTGGGATCATACCATCCCACACAAGATGAAAAAGTGGGGAGACCCCCAACATCCTGGACCCGAATTCCATTGGCCTTGGTGGCCATTTAGGGTCAAGAATACCCGAGGAAATGATCAGAACATACAGCTCCAACCCCTGAGAACTTCTGAAAGCCATCAGATCAATCGATCCAAGCTAAACCCCTCCCCAGTGCAAGCCCCTTAGAACAGTGGCCATAAAATGTTTCGCTCACTTAGCTGCGAAGTGATCTTGTAAAACTACACGTGCACTCATACATTTTAAGGTGACACAGAAATTTCTTGTCAAATAGTTGCAAAGGATGTGAGAATATTTCAGTTTTCCCAACGCTTTGAGTCTTCAGGTAAAGCGGGTTACCTCTTGTGACAGAGAAAAGGGGAACTGTGTAATGGCCATTTCACAAGTCTTTATAAAAACGTTTTGGTGTACTTCCCAGAAATTATGAAAACCAATGGTGTGTTGTTAACTATTGACATTTAAAAATCACTTGTTTATATGTATGCAGTGGAATCTAAAGCCACAGGAGTTTGTTTGTTTGTTTTTTAAGATTTTATTTGAGAGAGAGAGAATGTGAGTGGGGGGTCTGGACAGAAGGAAAGGGAGAAGCAGGCTCCCCGTGGAGCAGGGAGCCCAATGCAGGACTCGATCCCGGGACCCTGAGATCATGACCTGAGCTGAAGGCAGACGCCTAACTGTCTGAGCAACCCAGGCGCCCCGCCGCGGCCACAGGAGTTTTATAACCACATTTCTCCATTAAAAATGGACACGAGCAAGCTGTCTTTAATAGCTAGAATTTTTGTTGTTTCTTTTTTCCTCGAACTCTTGTTTTTCCATTTATTTCCCCCCACAGTATTTTATTCTGCTATAATCGGTTTAGTTACTTGAAATCTTTTATTGATCACCTCATTGTGCATCTCTGTAACATATAGGTGTGCGTGTATACGTTTGCATAAATTTTAAGGCCTTTTTCCAGGTATCATGAGTATTAAAAGAAATTTCTCCTACATTGAGTTACTAATAATTTCTCCTAGACTAAGTTTATGTCCCGGCTATTATTAATTCACAGTAGGTCCAAACAAATGTTGATAAATCGTCAGTGCTATTAAATTGTTATTTACCAAAATAATTATGAAACGAAAATTGCATTTAAATTCCAACTTATAATGGGAAAGCAGGCTTTTAAAAAGCTAGTTTACAAATAAATGGACAAATAATAGTCACTGCTAGAATAAGAAAGTTCAGTATCACCTCTTTTGCCTATTTGTCATTTTTAGAGGTAGAAGTGCTGAGAAGCCATGAACATGGGACAGCAGCAGTTTTGTTATAATAATGCCACTTAATTCTTTGAATTCCTTCTAAGTTCTGTGCCAAAAACTGACAAATCAGTTAGGTCCTTCTGCAATTGTATTGAGAATGATTAGAAATTACCTGACTTACAAAAGGAATTGTTATTCAGCCCTTAGAAACATTTATTTTTTTTCCTTCCTGGGAAGTACACTCAAAAGGCTTTATCAAAACTTCTCCCAAAACCGTACATTAAACCTGTTCCTCTTTACCTAGAGGCAACTTATGTAACCCAAAATATTCCTGACAGAGATAAGATAATTAAAATAGCAATGTTAAACATTTGTCAGTATCCTTTTTTTCCCCTTTTTTGGTAAAATGCTTATTTTAAACTATCTGCTTTTTAAAATATTTCATTGTTAAGACCTTAGAGCTGCAAATGTAGCTCTTCACTTATGTAAAATGTCTGTTCTGTATTCCAGTTGACAAAGCCAGTCCTTCTTGTTAAACCAATCAGCCTCACCAGATTTGCTTTCAACCAATGAAGGTCTGATACCATTTTCAGTTCAGCAAATGTGTTATTAGGCATCCCTACGACAACCGTCTTGTTTCTAATTCTTGGAGGATGGTGGATGGATGGATGGATGGATGGATGGAGGTAGGGTGGGGAGAGAGGGAAGGAAGGAGAAAGGAAAGGGCACAAAGAAAGCCCAGTGCTGTGTTTACGTACCTGAATCAGTGTTTATTTGCTTTGCTGTCACACAACTCTAGCTTAAAAGTAATAGTCTTTGGAAATAATCAGGGGGTAAAAAAGGCAGTCATATAAAAGCCACATCACTCCCATTCCATTCTATTACATATATTTCTTTATTAGTATATTTTTAAACATATAATTGAATTTGGAACAGCCCAGTGTGGCCCCAAACAGCCCCATTTCTAATGCCATCCTTCACCCTTATTAGACTCTTATATAAATAGGAAGCCCATCGTGGTGCCTCATTCAAGGAGACCCACAGATACTGATATTTGAATTGTCTGTTTGTTAGAGGATGTGGAGGTTTTAGGATGGATGAGATTCTGCTTTTTTTTCCATGTAGTGGGAGACAGGAAACTGAGGAAGGGGAGGCAGCATCTCAGGCCGACCAGTTTTAGGAAAAATATGTACAGAAATTGAGGATCTGATCATTCATTTCCTTAAAGCTGCCTGTGTCTGCACCCCTTGGAAGGTTTTTGAGTGCCTTGTTTGAAGACCTCTGCCTTATGGATGCATCATTTTGCAAAAATAGGTATGGTCTGTGATGTGGGGTTTTTTTACCGCCTTACGTCCTTTGGAAAGGTCAATAAGCCCTCATAGTCTTCTGTATTCTAGTGCGCTGTACCTTTTTGTTAATAGCGTGGCTGACATTGACCTCAAGCTTCATGTTATCAAAATAAACAGTAATTATCCTTGCAAAATACTTGAATTATATTCCATTTTCCAACTAAATATTTGAATTAAATTAAATGGGCAGGGGCCAGATTTTAGAAGGGCTTGTCTGTAAGTCATGTTAAGGATTTAGAAACTGTTGATTTTAGTTGTATGGATTATAAGAAATGACTGTTGAATTATTAAACAATACTTTGCTACAGTAAATGGCAATTTAATGTCTTATTCTTCCAGGTTATGAATTGTTAGTTGCTTATTTTCTCTGCCTTCGCTGGGCATCGGACTCGAATCCTATATTTGTGATGCACAGGCCACCTACCAAGGAGGCAGTCAACTCAAATAAACTTCTACCAGAATTTGTGATGTACCCTTAAAATTTAGGTTTTTCCTTTCATTTTTATTTACTTAAGTAAGATGGAAGGTTCTTTCATGTGGTTTTAAAATTAACCATGTCTGGGGTGCCTGGGTGGCTCAGTCGGCTAAGTGTCTGCCTTCGGCTCAGGTCATCATCCCTGGGTCCTGGGAGGGAGCCCTGCCTGCTTCTCCTTCTCCCTCCACCCCTCCCCCCTCTCATGCTCTCTGTCTCTCTGTCTCTCGAATAAATAAGTAAAATCTTTAAATAAATAAATAAAATGTCAGGTGCCATTTTGGGTCACTAATTCATTATTTCAGTCATTCATTAAATATCTGTGGAGCAACAGTGAGAAGTTAAGCCCCTTGTACCAAGTCCCATAGGTGATTAGTGAATTTGAACCTGCATTCGCCTGCCTCTCACACCAAGTTCTCAATGAGGACTCTCAGCTGCTGCCTTAATGTGCCAGGCTCTGTGTTTGGCCCAGAGCTGCAGCTGGAAACAAGGTCAACAAGATCCACATGACCCCAGCCCCAGACCTTCACATTCCTGCAGTGAAGGCAGGCATGCAACAGGTAACTGAGGTGGGGCAGAGCAGGGTGCTGGGGGAATAAGATTGAAAAAGGGACCCGGACTGGTCTTGGGTGAAGGAAGCTCCCCCCTCCGGAGATGTGATGTGTGCTGAGACTTGATGGGGGGAGGAGGATGGCGAAGGGGGGTGGGTGTGTGAGATCAGGGTGATGTATGCTGGCAGGAATGTGGGATGTGAAGGTACCCCAGAAGAGGAGACAGGAGAAATGGGCAAAGGCCAGATTTTAGAAGGACTCGTCTATAAGTCACATTAAAGATTTGGAATAGATCCTAAGAACAAGGAAGTCACCAGAGTTTAAGAATTAGAGTGACTTAGGGGCGCCTGGCTCAGTGGGTTAAGCAATGGGCTCTTGGTTTTGGCTCAGGTCATATCTCAGAGTCCTGAGTTCAAGCCCCATGTTAGGCTCTGCACTCAGCGTGGAGTCCGCTTGAGATTCTCTCTCTCCCTCTCCTTCTGCCCTGCCCCCCCCCGCCCCCGTGCTCTGTCTCTCTCTCTCTCTCTTGAATAAATCTTAAAAAAAAAAAGTAGAGTGAATTGATCAACTATACCTACCAAATAAAAAAAAAAAGAGCTGCAGTGCGAGGCAGGCCCTGAAGAGGGGGCTGTTGCAGTTCTCCTGGCCAGATGCCCCTGAAATGCTGCAGGTGGAGCGGAGCTGCTGGCCCCAGAGGTGGCAAGAGGTAGAAGCAACGGGACTCTGTGACCAAAAGGAAGAAGGGCCGGAGAGGGGAGAGACGCTGAGGAAAGTGGCACCTGAACTCCATGGAAGATGGGAGTCATCTGGTGACCCCTGAGTCCTCTGGCTAGAGAAAGGGGTGATGAAATCCCTATTTCTATTGTCATAATGACAGAAGGGCACCAGCGTTTTGCCACCTTTCATAGCTTCCCTGAACATTCCTGCTGCCTTGGCTTTGCTGCGCAAGAGTGCATGACAAATTTGGGTGATGGGGCGAGACTCCAAACAGTGTGATTTGCTGCAAAGAGTGGGTGTCCACGGTCACACCTGGCCCGTTGACAGGGTCGACGCCTATGCCTTCAGCTCTGTGTCTTGAGATTCTAGAAGGGATTGTTTATTCTGCTGAATTTAACTCATGGGGGTGACCTGAATACGGCAGAGCAAGTCTGGGAGGTGCGGCAGCCCCTCCCATGGTCCCCTCTGCGGAGTGCGGGACCTGAAGTATCCCACATGTCAGGTGTGTGGGTGCATCGCGGGCTACTTCGGGTGCTCCACACCCGTGATGGCAGGCACCCTACACAGCCTGTCCCGTCCCCAGCTCCCTTCTCCAAGGAGGAGAAGGTAAGGCAGTGGGGGCGGACAGTGGTGCCCCCTGCCCGTTTCTAATTGACAACACCCGCCTTCCCCTGGGGACCTCAAGGATTCTGGGAAACAAGAAAGACGTCTCCTCCCCACCACCAGCCCCCCACCAGCCTGGGAGGACTCACTGGCCCCAGGTAGTTCCAAATTCTCAGACTTATCTTGGCTTTGTTGCCTCTGTGTCACTAGATGGCATCACAACATCGTTTTATTTCCAACCCGTTGGGCCCTGAGTAAACCTGGCTGTTTAACTTACTTTAAAAAAAAAAAAAAAACAATTTTATTAAAATGTTTTCTAATACCCTGATTATTGAAGAACATTTGGAAAACACAGGAAACCACAAAGGAAAAATATTCAAGATATTAATTTGAAATGCATAAAAGTGTCTGGACTTGTAAACAGAAAAGACTTAGAAGAAATCAGTATGTGCACCGTCGGCATTCATTATGAACCACAGTTTATGGAACAAGTTCTAGAATCATCTGTGCACGCGAAGAGGGCTTCCTCTTGAAGTAAAGGTAACCTTAGCACCTGGCACGAGGTACCTGCCATCCAAGGTCGTAGCCTGGTCCCTGCCCTGGATGTGAACTCAGGTCCTTATTAAATGTCTAGGCATGGCTACGGAAATGACTGCAAAGAGCTCATTGCTGAATTGTAGTGTACCGGGAACTGTGGGAGGCAGGGGCAGGGGAGGAGGCGGAAGGAGGAGAAGAGAGAGCCAGAGGAGGTGGAAGTGGAGTTACCAGGGGACAGGAAGAGCCTGCCTGCCAGGGCCAAGCTACAGTGAAAGTGATGATCAGGCCGGGTCTCGAAGTGCAGGTTCTTGGAACGGGGGTGGAGGCCCATGGACAGGGTGAGTTTGGTCCTGGTGGCACCACTGAGATCCACCGTAGGTACAAGGCCGGGCCTCACCCAGCAGCCTCCTGTATGTCCTCCCTCGGGCACACTTGAGCTGTGAAATCAGAGGCGCCTTTCTCGGTCCTGCTCAAGGTCCCTGTTAAAGGAAATAAAAAGGCAAAGTAGCAAACAGATTTCACACACTCAGATTTCCCTGGGACCTTGGTGGAACCTTTTGCCTCCCTGCAGAGGGGGGGTGTTTATCCTTCCATTTCCCAAGCGAAGGGGGCAGGAGAAAAGCCTCATTTTCAAAACTTGATAAACTCCCAGCTTTTGAGGCACTCGTTCAGAGCCCATGGGCTTTCTGCTCTGTGTCATCTCTGTGCCCCGGACTTTGTGCCCCTCGAGTGTATATATTAAAGGCCACTGGCTTCTGATTCTTTCTCCTCCGTTGCTACTCGGGTTTCTCCACCAGCTAAGGGTTATATGTAAACAGATCCCCATAAAAATATGTATTCTTTGTATAATTATGAGGAAGACCCAGGCAGCCTGTCTTTTCATTTGGTGGGGAGGGTGTTTCAGAAGCAATGCTTTGGAATTAGAGAAAAGGACAAAGAGAGCAGACCTTCAGCTCATTCCAAAGAATATGTTCCAAATTAAACAAAAGCTCTTTGATCACACCCATTGATTCAAAGAGCCAGGACCCCCCAAAAGAAAAGGAATGTTAAAATAAAATCCAGGGAGTTGACTTTTCCATAAAGGAAGTCTTTGAATTCAGGCTATAGAATACCGGATGCTTGTCTCCCAAATTTGTATGTAAACAGTACTCAAGGTTCAGTGTTGTATTTGAGGTGGACTTCCCAGGTTCTGGTCCTGGCCTCCCAGTCACTCGTTGAGGGACTAGCAAGTCCTTTGACTTGTTTGAGCCTCAGTTTTCTCCTCTGCATAATAGGGGTATGAATACCTGTCCATGGGATTGTTTGTGAGACTTGAATAAAATAACTGTCAGCTTGCTGAATAGCCTGATGAGGAAGAAACTGTTAGATCCTTCCTTCCTCCTACTGTAATGTTAAAACTGGAAGATTCCTGAAAACGTGATATGTCGCAATTTCTTCCTCTAACGGTCGAGGAAAGTTAAGACCAGAGAGGTAAAGTGCTTTCTTTACCCATAGTCACCCAGCAAGAACGGGCCCGAGACCCAGGTCTACCTTGGGGTCCAGGACTCCACCCCTTATATCAAGTGCCGGTCCCGACTACAGTGGCATGGGGCCTTTCAACCACATTTATCCACCAGCAGAGCAGTTTTTCTCTCCTACCCAAGTGGGTCAGCAGATTTAATTCTTCATTGAAATTGCTCCCTTTCTGCTTCACTTCACCTGAGGGATGGACAGTGTTCCAGCAGGGCTGGCGATGGGCTTTCTGATAGAGAGCCAAGGGCCCATTACAGGAGCGGAGAGCCACACCTCTAAAACATGGTCACAGGATCTAGACACTTTGAAGCTCCGCACATGCAGAATTCCTCCAGTTATTTTAGGTTATTGCTCTCCTAGAAGGGAAAAAGTGAGCTGGAAGGTTAAAAGAAAAAAAAAATGAAGAAGGCAAGTAAATGATCAGGTTTTCATAGTAATAAAAATGTTAAAACACTATTCTAGGGGCGCCTGGGTGGCTCAGTCGGTTAAGCATCTGCCTTCGGCTCAGGTCATGGTCCCAGGCTCCTGGGATCAAGTCCCGCATCAGGCTCCTTGCTCAGCAGAGAACCTGCTTCTCCCTCTGCCTGCCACTCCCCCTGCTTGTGCTCTCTCTCTCTCTCTGACAAATAAATAAAAAAAATTTTTAAAAATAAAATCTTAAAAAATCACTATTCTAGAAGTAAGTCTAGTTATAGAGAAGTACTGTGAGGAGCGCCTAGGTGGCTCAGTCGGTTAAGCGTCAGACTCTTGGTTTACACTCAGGTCATGATCTCGATCCTGAGATCGAGCCCCGCGTCAGGCTCCACACTCAGCAGGGAATCTGCTTGAGATTCTCTGTCTCCTTCTGCCTCTGCTCCTCCCCCCCATCTAAAATAAATAAATAAAATCTTTAAAGAAAGAGAGAGAATGAAAAGTACTGTGAAACTAGGGCCTGTTGTTTCTCCGGGGCACACGCGACCACAAGTGAGATGCACAGTGTGGCCTTGCATGTTCAAACCCCGAGCTTGCTGGGGCTCAGGGTGTTCGGCCTGACACGCTTCTGTTATGAAGAGTCTACCGTTCCTCCGAAGGTGGAAAAGATACTTGCAGTCGAGTGTGTCAGAATGCGGCCATTCTAAGTTCTGGAGCCTGCAGCCATAATACAGACATCAGTTTTAGGCTATTGAAAGGGAATTCTGTCCTTGATTTACCCCTGGCTGATTTTTTTTTAGTCTTTTATCAATTTTTTTTTTTTTTTTAGACCGAGAGTGCGTGCATAAGCAGGGGGCGGAGGGGCAAAGTTAGAGGGAGAGAAACCTGAAGCAGGCTCCACACCCAGTGCAGAGCCCAACGTGGGGCTCTATCCCAGCACCCTGAGATCATGAGCTGAAGTCAGGAGTCGGCCGCTTAACCGCCAGAGCCACCCAGGCACCCCTTTTATCAATTTTTATCGTCGGAGGTCTATCTCTCTGTTCCGTTGTGTAGGGGGGAGGAGAGAAACGTGCATGTGGATAAGCTTGGGGGAAGGACTTTTTCTCCCTAGCCTATTTTAAACCAACTTCGTTTCCCAAAGTAGGTGTATGCTTGCAAATCTGAGTTTCAGAAAATAATGTGCAGAGACAGTTTTCCCTTTGTCCACAGACCTGAGGACGGCAAATGGTTCGGTGTGCCCGGGGTCATGGTGTCAGCCCCACGCCTTCTGCTGGCCGTGACCTTGAACGAAGAAATTGAGAAAAGCATCCTTGAACCATTTGCTTAATAAGTGTTTCATTTTTATGTGTTCACATTTTCCTCCTTGCGTTTGGAGGGTGAGGTGGGAAGGGGTAGGAACTCCTGGATCACTCATTTGATTCAAGACCATTGAAAAAGGTTTATCTGCCTCATCCGAAAATTAAAGTATTTGGTCTGCCTCTGTAGTCTTTTATTTGTATTACTACCTTGAATACCTTTATAAGGAGAAAAATAACCTAGAGAATTTGAACTCTGATCCACCACAAAGTCACCTCCTATTTTTGTTCATTGACTTACCTATAATGTTACATATTTTGCCATTTCTGTGTGTGCTGTTCTGCCACCTTTTGTAGGCTGGCACTTTGGTGGGTCACCCCCATCTGCATGCTCATCACTTTAAATAGCTGTGTGGTATTTTATTCTAATGACACTCAGTCTCTTGCTTAGCCATCCCCCTGTTTCCATGTTTTCACTCTTAAAAACGGTGCTGCTGGCTGCATCTTTGTGGATGTTTGGGGTTCCCCCCCCCTTTGGATCCCATGCTCCTAGAAAGTCACTTTTTCTCTAGGGAGCTGTCCCGGGGTGGGGAGGATGCAGCAGTGTGGAGCCTGGGCATTTCTGCTGGTCAGCAGAGAAGGGGGAGGCCAGTGTGACTTTCCCAGCCCCAGTGTGAATGGTCCTATGGAAAACTCCAGCGTGCAGTTCACTGCTGATTCAGTCACGGGCCTTCAGGGCCGGGCGGGCTCTGCCAGTCTGCTGTCCCCTGCTGAGCCCCGAGCATGTTGAGTTTTTATTATTACAGAGAAGAAGGAAACTCGCTGCCAGTAGTTGCCGGGCGAAGCCTAGTTCTGATGCACAGGGGGGTGCTTTCAGATGGAGACACGAGGTACCACCTTGACTCTTTCCTTTCCTCTCTGCCTCGCTCTGTGCCTTGGTATGTCAGGACCGTCGGGGATACCCGCCGCCATTCAAAATGTTGAAACCATGAATGAATCATCCCAAAAATATTTAGACAAAGCAGCTACGAAAACCAGAACTGTAGTTGCGAATGAAACAGCCCTGGGGAAATGTGTGCCTGGTGGTGTGTTTACTTTCCTGCTGATGAATGTCTGCAAACAGATAGAGCTTCTGGGGATCCTATTCATGGAGACGCTTTAGAAAATAAACAGTAGCAGGTTTCCATGTTTCTATCCCCTTCCAAATATAGAAAGGTATAATTCACATCTCAAGCAGTCTAGGGGATCTGTAAGAGGATAAAAACCTGTATTTATCCACTCTGGTGATGGGGAAAATTATACTCACACCCAGAGTGAATTGTAAAAATTCATTGTGCACTTTCTGAGGTTTTTTACTTCTTCATCAAGGAGACAGAGTATTTTTATCCTGTAATGTTTTCTGGTATGAGTTGCTCTAGGCTCTTCAAGGACGTCTTTTTATATAAATAACCATCGGAGCTTGGTTGTAATTTTTTGCCCCCTGACTTTGTTGAAATGACTGAGTTGGCCTCGCACTGTGGAATTTGATGTTCCCCCAAAATGGGTCTCTAACCTAAGAAGTTAGGATCATCTAGTTTCTTCCTGATAATCAATGCTGTCATGATCTGTGTTCCTAGAAGGGATTTGAGCTTATCTGAATATGTCTGGGAAGAGAAGATAATGGTCCTTGCTCATACTGGTGAGGAAAGGCAACACGGAGAAACAAGAGAGATAAGGTTAGGAAGCATTGTAGTAAATTAACCGCCGGTTGCATTTTAGTGCACACTTATGAACACTTACTAAGTCGTTCTCCCAGGCTGTCCTGGTTAGTGCAGTCTTGCTTATCTGGCCCGAAGAACAGTGATTTCATGGCCAGATCTATTTTTTAAAATCTGTAGCCAATTGTGAAACACAGGATCTTTTAAGAGGATTTGGAACTTTTTAATTCACTGTTCTGGTTTATCATGAGCCTTGTACTTAATAGCACATTTCAAAACAAGAATCCTGTGTTTCTTCTCAGCATAGTAATCTTGGCCAAAGTCTTCAGAAAGTGAAAAAGGCCAAGGTAAAAGCTGGGTTTATCAGCAGGGAATTAGCAGAGGCAGAGGAGAAGGGGTGGAGTGGGGGGGAGCAGGTAGAACGGGAAATACTAGAATCTGACTTAAAAAAACATAGCATGGCCAGCTTTTATTTGCTGTGTCTTCCCATGCCTCTCATCTATACTTTGCAGAATAAACGGGATAATGGTTATGAACAGACCTCGTAAAACATAAAACACTACACAAACATTAACAATACTTGTTGCCAGTGACGTAGGGAGATAGGAAGTTGTTCCTCCACCGTTTGCACGGTTCGTCAGATTCAGGAGAAAGGCCGGCTTCCGTTGATCTAGTCCTGAAAGAAGCTCTGTGCGCCCTCCCTTTTGGGGTCTGTGCCATGGCCATGCACACGTGCTCCCGGATCTTCTGCAGAAAAGTCCTATGAACTTAGGACAAGGAGAATGGCCACTTTTAGAAGCTCTTATCTCTGGGGGAGGATCACCAGCTGAAGAAATGTCTAATCTGGATCTCTGAAAGCTTCTTAGTACCCCTCGTTCCCCAGCCCTGGGGGAACCTGCCGTGCGATTGGACTGTTGGCATCTTTCTGCAGTGGCTAATTAATGAGCACAATCTCTTTGGAGCCCTTGAAGCTCTTGCCCCTGTCCAATAGCAGTTGTTTATCTGAGGATCGGCCTGGCTCTGGCAATTGGTTTCCAAACAGATAGTAACTCTTTATGAGCTGCTGGTGCTGGGATTGCTAAGCTTCCTGCCCCTGACTCAGTTACTGCGCCACCAAGACCGTGCAGGGGACTCTCCAAACACTGCAAACGAGGCAGAAGAGGAGTGACATTTCCCGGAAGCATTTCGGTTGCGGTGTTAAAGTAATTGCAGCCTCCAGTTCTGTTTGCCTGGCACCCCTAGGAGACCTTGCAGGTTCCTCAGTAAGTTGTAAATCATACACACGACCCCACAGACAGTCTCACTGCTGCCGAGGGGCACCTTCCACAGGCCGCGCATCCCAAGGTGTATCTGGTTCGACCTTCTGGCCACAACCAAGGGTCCCAAAGGCTGCGCTCCTGTGGAAAGTGGTGTTTGACAGGAGAGGGCGAGCTGGCTCTTCTGCCCTGCATGGGGCTCAGCAGTGGAAGGTTAGAGTCAAGAGGGCCCATGCAGGGGCACCTGGGTGGCTCTGTCGGTTAAGCATCTACCTTCGGCTCAGGTCATGATCTCAGGGTCCTGGGATCGAACCCCACATCGGGCTCCACATTGGGCTCCCTGCTCAGTGGGAAGTCTGCTTCTCCTTCTCCCTCTGCCCTTGCTTCCCTCCCC
>NC_138374.1:15024679-15191905 GCF_054177405.1 Leptonychotes weddellii | reverse complement strand
AGTGGGTCTGGGCTCTCACCCCTGTCTGGCTTTGTGTTCTCGGACAAGCTAATGTCATCTTTTCCTATGAGATGGGGCCAGTGCTCTAGACAGTTGTTGTAAAGACCTTATGGGGTCATATGTACAAAGCAGTGAGTGTTCCAAAATGGTACTTACTATGACTGTATTTATTAATGCCGTTGTTATTGACACAAAGAGGAGGAAGAAGCTCAAAAGACTAGGGAATCAAGTCACATGTGAAATCACAGTGAAACACAGAATCATGGGCTCTCTCAGGAACCCTTTCAATGAGTAGCACAAAAAAGTATGGCTCCAGTAATCTTCAAAATAGGCCAGATAATGAAATCCATTTGTAGCAGGTGATTTTTAACTACTAAATAATTTGTATTTTAATCTTTTGAATAACTTATTCACATGTACTAAAAAAGAGATAGTCACATTCTTCCTCCTTCCTGCTGTTCTTGCCTCTGACCCCCTATCACACAGGTGACCACTCATCATGATATGCAACAAATACCATTAGTAATAACATTTATGTACTATCCACTGCAGGCCACACACTGTTCTAAATGCTTTGTGAATATCAACTTGTTCACAAGCTGTGAAGCAGATGGTGTAATTTTGTCCTTTTTACAAAGGAGGAAGCAAAGCATAGAGAGGTTAAGTAACTTGCCTGTGATCACTCAGCTATGTGGTGGGGCCAGGTTTCAAAGACCAGCAGTCCAGCCCTGGAATTAATGGGTTTATCCATTATGTCACCCTTCAAGAGTCTTTATGCAAATACAAGCAAACATAAAGATACGGTATTTTCCCCTCATTTTTTCCCAAAGGGTAGTATACTGTTCTCATTGTCCTGCCTCCTCTGTTTTCTTTCATGCTTAACCTACTTACTGGAAATCATCCCACATCAGGACACAGAAAAACTTCCGCATGCTTTCTTGCAGTACTATGTTATTCGGACTAAAGACCCTCCCCTTCATGGTTCAACCAGGAAGCAGGAACTGGATCTTTGTACCTGTCCTGCAGGTCCTGATTGCAGACCTCCAGTTCTGTTGAAAGGAGAGGGCGAGCTGGCTCTTCTGCTCTGCATGGGGCTCAGCAGTGGAAGGTTAGAGTCAAGAGGGCCCATGCAGGGGCGCCTGGGTGGCTCTGTCGGTTAAGCATCTACCTTCCAATCTACCTTGTCCAGTGGCCAGCTGGACAGATTCCTGCCAGCCAGGTCTTTTCATTGAGGCATGCTATTAAGGTTGACGATTGGAGGGGCGCCTGGGTGGCTCGGTCGTTAAGCGTCTGCCTTCGGCTCAGGTCATGGTCCCAGGGTCCTGGGATCGAGCTCCGCATCGGGCTCCCTGCTCCGCGGAGAGCCTGCTTCTCCCTCTCCCACTCCCCCTGCTTGTGTTCCCTCTCTCGCTGTGTCTCTCTCTGTCAAGTAAATAAAATATTAAAAAAAAAAATAAAGGTTGATGGTTGGAAGAGCAGCAGGGGAAAAGGGAAGAAGACTCGCCAGTCTACCAGCGTTTGCAGATAGCATTAGGTGTCATGCACAAGAGAAATACTTAAGCAAGACCCCTGCCCCGTGTGCAGAAGCAGCTGCTAGCAGCTACCCTGAAACGCTCTGCCTTTCGGAACTCATTCCTCTTCCCAAATGTGAGGTTCTCCTACTATCTCTACGGCAGCCTTGCAGCCGGAATTAGCAAAGTGGAAGTGAAGGCACTGCTCTCAGTGGGGTCTTGAAGGAAAAGTGGAACAGAAAGGGTGCTAATCCCCAGGACAGGGTGCTCAGAAGCCTCACAGCTAGTAGGGGGCAGACTCGGATCCCTTGGACTTGGATTCTAGCAGAACGTATCTATTATGTCGTGGACTTCGGGTCTCCTTCTTTTTTTTCCTGGTGCTTTCTGCATCTTGATAATCGTTTCTTCCTTTTGTTTGTCTCTCCAGTTACATGCTTTAGCCTGATCACAGGGGTTACTTACCCAAAGTTAAGCTACAGACGGAGTTTTCCCAAGGCTGGTGCCTCTTAGGAAGATGAAGTCAGTGGGATGGAATGGGCCACTCTCTAATACGCATCTGCGGTCTGGGAAGACCTGGGTTTAGCAAAAAGCTCTTTTGGTTAGAAGGAAAAACAAATATTGACTGACTCAAATCCAGAAAGAGGAAGCAGATATTTTATATCATTTTGAAAATGAGAGTTCAAGTTAGCGACAGGCTAGGTAAGGGAATTCCCTCCCTTTTGAAATATTTGCCAGGAATAAGAATCACATTTCATATTCAATTTTAAGGTACTTTTTGTAACCATGGAAAGTATTTTCTTTAAAGGGTGTATATCTTTGTTCCCCTTTTGAATTCCTTTAAAAAAAAAGTTTACTTCTTAAATCTATTTTAATAGAAGTGGAGTCCTTTTTTTTTTTTCATGTAACTTATAACCAAGCCAGTTTTTCTTATAAAAGATGCTCACCAGTTTTGTTTTGCTCATCATTGTGGATGGGCTAGTGGCAGCTTTAAAATATCACAGTTGCTGCTGTTGTACAGTTTGTTTCAGAATAACTCATATTGCAGAAGGTAGAAGTAGAGTTTTATCTCTTAAAGACCTCCAGCCTGTTAGACTTAATACAAGTCTTATTAGGGTCTTGGAGTGGCCTTCCATTAGCTAAAGACCTGTCCAGAGGCAATGAGAAAATGCAGGGAGAATTTTAACGAGGTCCTGGTCCCTCGTAAGCCCTGACCAATGTTAGTTGTTATTATAACCTATAAAATGCGTATAACAGAGCCACTTCCATCTCTTTCGGAGGCAGGGATTGAAGATTTTGTGTGCATGTGAAAGACCACCTGCAGATAATTTTCCACATGCACAGAGGACACCGTCGGGATGGGTCATTGTCAGGAAATTCAAAAGTAAATCCTACTTCCCCCATGCACAGCATGTCCTTGAACACTACAGAAGCTTGCTATGTTGATATTCATCTCCACTGAGCTTTTCTGGAGGCCCAGGAGAGGGAGAGGACTCCACAAGAGTATTTACTGCCCACGAAATCGGCCACGTCATTCTGTGACGGTCACAGAAGGCTCTGTTTTCCAGGAGAGGGGGTCAGGGCTCTGTGAAGGGTCCCGCGGGCAGATGCCTGAGTCCCAGCCCAGTGCTCGTTTGTGCTGCCTCCTTGGGGAAAGAAGCATAGAGAAAAGCTGGCATCGCACCTGTAGACCAGATGGAAAATGTAGGGAGGAAGAGTCTGGAGAAGGTGGAGGCTATTTCTCTTTTAAAAATCAGATGATAGGCGCCTGGGTGGCTCAGATGGTTAAGTGTCTGCCTTCGGCTCAGGTTATGATCCCGGGGTCCTGGGATCGAGCCCTACATCGTGCTCCCTGCTCAGCGGGAAGCCTGCTTCTCCCTCTCCCTCTGCCTGCTGTTCCCCCCGCTTGTGTTCTCTGGCTCTCTCTGTCAAATAAATAAATAAAATCTTAAAAAAAAAAAAAAAGGATTCTCTCCTTCTTCCTCTGCCCCTAAACGCTCATGTGCTGTCTCTCAAAAAAAAAAAAGAAAAAAAATGCGGGGCGCCTGGGTGGCTCAGTCGTTAAGCATCTGCCTTCGGCTCAGGTCATGATCCCAGTGTCCTGGGATCGAGCCCCGCATCGGGCTCCCTGCTCTGCGGGAAGCCTGCTTCTCCCTCTCCCCTCCCCCTGCTTGTGTTCCCTCTCTCACTCTGTCTCTCTCTGTCAAATAAATAAATAAAATCTTTAAAAAAAAATGCATCTATATTCATAAGGGTTATTGGTCTGTAGTTTATAAAAAATATTTATGGAGCAACGTATATGCCAGGCATTGTTCTAGGTATTGGGACTTCAGCAATTTTTCAGAACAGATCAAAAAACAATCTTTTCTCTCGTGGAGTTTCCATTCCTGTGGATGACCAGCACGGTTGCTTTCCACTCACACTTGACATTGTTTTCTGTGTCCTCTCAATGATGCTGCATGTTCCATCCTCCATGCCAGACTTTTGATACCTGGATGGTCAGTGTTGGGAGATTGGAAGGGGACTATTTCCTTTTTTAAATTGCTGTTCCTTGGGGCCCCTGTGTGGCTCAGATGGTTAAGCATCTGCCTTCGGCTCAGGTCATGATCCCAGGGTCCTGGGATCGAGCCCTGCGTCGGGCTCCTGGCTCAGGGGGGAGCCTGCTTCTCCCTTTCCCTCCCGCTCCCCCTGCTCATGCTCATGCTCTCTCTCTGGATCTCAAATGAATAAACTTAAAAAAAATAAAAAATAAATAAATTGCTGCTCCTTTTCCCCCCTTTTTAATGTAACTACTTCTAACCTCAGGTATTTGTGTTCTGAATGGGGGTTCTTTCATTTAATACTATTGTTGTGAGATTGGGTTTGTGTTGTCATGCTTTGTTCATTCTCATTGTTATATAGTTTCTCCTTATATGCATATTCAGCAGTTTATTCACTGCTCTGTAAATGGACATTTGGATTATTTGCTGCTTGGGGCTCCTGCTGAACAGCACTGCTGTGCGCATGCATAGATCTGGCCCTTTTGCAAACACATTTGCTCTGCTCTGGGGTCTATCACCGGGAGTGGAGTTGCTCTGTCATAGGATGCGTTTAAATTCAGTTTGGGTATATTCTGCCAGTTTTCCACAATGGAAGTACAAAGTAGATTCCCAGCAGCTAGGAGCGACACCTTGCAGGTGCCGTATCCCCCTATAGCCATGCTGGTGGGTGTGTCCGGGGATCTCATTGAAGTTTTAGTTTTAGGGCAGGAGATCCTGTTTGTTTTAAATACAATTAAACGGAGCCATCTGCCCACCTCGGGCCTTTTCTTAACAGAGATTACAGCTTTCTTGGGCACCCCTTCCATGCTAGCAGTAGAATCAGGAGGCCATTCCTGTCCACACATCTTCCACAGCCCCTGACTGGCTTTCTGTTTCCCCAGTAAGAAGAAGAAGAATGACGCGGGGAAATCAATCAAGACCGCCCAGGACCGAGTGCTTACATATCAGTATAACATGAATTTTGAGAAGGTGGGCAAATGCATCATAATAAACAACAAGAACTTCGACCAAAAGACAGGTCAGTGCTGTGGGCCTGGGCTGACCTTTCCTGTCCCCTTGTGTCATCTTCAGCTTGTATCAGACTTTGATTAGAGAAGGGCCAGGCCCATCTGCTGGGGCAGACAGCCGCCCACCCAGTGCTCTTTACGTGCCCAGGAAGAAGGCACGAGGGACATCGGGAGCTTCGAGTCTGAGGTCCCACCACGTGCATTCGCTGATGTGGGACTTGGACCAAAGGGCTACGAATCGAGGGGAGCTCTTTGGTCTCGACTGAAGCAGAGAGTTGCCGTGATGAGGCTCACCTTCTGTGGGCAGACTGAATGACCTTCTCCTTTGAGTTTGCTTCTTATCTCAGTTGCTCATTTCAACTCTGACCTTGGAAGCATTGAGACCGGAGCCCGCAAGGCTACACTTAGGGCCCGACCGGATGCGGCTAGCGGGCAGCACTCAGCCAGGAACTGCTCATCATGGCCTTCATTCCCACAGGTATGAGCGTCCGAAATGGGACGGACAAAGATGCTGAGGCCCTTTTCAAGTGCTTCAGAAACCTGGGCTTTGATGTGGTCGTCCATAATGACTGTTCTTGTGCCAAGATGCAAGATCTGCTGAAGCAAGGTGCGTGCCCGTCTCCTCCCCACACCTCCTCCCTGCTCCGGGATGGGCCAGCACGCCAGCGGTCTCGGGCGGGCGCCTTGGCGGGACACAGCGATTTCAGCCCGGGCAGCCTTTCCTTCCTCTGGGCTACTCCGGCCTAGGCGGAGGCCTTTCAGAACTTCCACCTCTCCCTAAAAAGATGAAATCAGCAACTAGTACAGCAAGTGATAGGTTTGGTATCTACAGAACAGTCTCCATTTCAGAAAGCTAATTCATAGGGAAGGAACAAGTCTGTATCTTTCTGTCCAGAACGGAGTTGAAGTGTCAACCTTTCCCTGGTGGCAGATAGAGAAAAATAATCTCCCTGTATTGCAGATGTTTATGTTTTAAACAGACTTTGCAGATACGGGAACTAAGGCACAAAATGGTGACGTAACTTGCCTGGTGTCGCAGGCCTAACAAACAGCAGGGCCTTGCCCATTCAGTGCCCCCGGACGCTGCCTCCTAGCAGCCGCCTGAACCCCTCCCACATGGGGGGCACACCTCCTCACGAGGGGCACACCTCCCCACGAGGCAACCCCATCTAGGTTTCAGACCGTGTGAGAATTCTAGAATCCCCTGTCTCTAACTTCTCTGCACTGGTCTTCCTTCTCTCCAGAGAGGTGCTCCTCCCTCTGCACACCTGTCTGACAGTCAGTGGCCACTACCAGGCTGGGAGGGAGCACCCTCTGGAGGTCCCACAGGACTTACACCTTAACCTTTCCATCCTCGAACCGCTTGCTTGCAGCCTCTGAAGAGGACCACAGAAATTCCGCTTGCTTCGCCTGCATCTTGCTAAGCCACGGAGAAGAAAATTTAATTTATGGAACAGATGGCGTGACAGCAATAAAGGACTTGACCGCCCATTTTAGGGGGGACAGATGCAGAAGCCTTCTAGAGAAACCCAAACTCTTCTTCATTCAGGTAATCCCTTTTCAAAGCCAGTGCCATTGAAAAAGGACAAAGAGGACAGAGCGATGACAGCGTGACTTGGGTTCTATCACCTTTACAGATGTACGCGCTGTTTCAGTTGGGGTTTGCAAATTTAGGTTTTGTTTTTCTATCCCTCCATGCTTGGCATCTGTATTTGCATCAGCTCAGCCGTTGTGAGGGTTTAAGACACTGTGATATTTTCATTTGCTTTGCTTGCTAATTTGACGCAAGCTTTATTCATTATGTATTTATATTTCAAATTCTCATTGAGCCGCTAATGCATGCCGAGCGCAGCCCCGGGCACCGGGACGCAGCAGTGAAAAGCTCACACGTTCCTATTCCCAACTCCATGGAGTGATCTCTGCTTTGGTACGTAGGCTTGCCGGGGGACAGAGCTCGATGATGGGGTCCAGGCCGACTCGGGGCCGATCAATGACACAGATGCCAATCCTCGATATAAGATCCCCGTTGAAGCCGACTTTCTCTTCGCCTATTCTACAGTTCCAGGTACCAGATCCATTGCCTGTGAACCAGACCATGCCATTCCACCATCAGAATGCAGGCTTGAGGCTGTATGCATTTCCTGTTGCTGCAGGGATAATTCCCCGAAACATAGTGGCTTCAGACCCACAAGCGTATTATCTTATGGTTCTGGAGGCCAGAGTTCCAAATGGGCTGGCAGGGCAACCCAGAATTCCAGAAGGAATATTCTGGCGGCTCTAGGGGGGATATCCACGTCCTTGCCTTTTCCAGCATGTTAGAATTCCCTGGCTTGTGGTCCCCTACCTCCAGCTTCAAAGCCAGCAACCTCGAATCTCTGTGACTCTTCTCTCCTGCACATCCCTCTCTTGAGGCTTGATTAGAAAGTAGCTCTCGCCCCCCAAAGGGCAGTGGGGAGTTCCAGAGTTCTTCTCAAGCATTTCCTTTGGAAAGCTCCATGTGCCCATTTGTCTCCTACACACTTAGGTATTTGGTATGTATCCGTGCAGGACACTGTGTTGGGCATCTTCAGGCAGCCTTCTAAACCTAAGATGTTTGCTCTCTGCTCACACAGCCTAAATCTCACAGGGAACTTGCATGCAAAGAAGAGTAAGATAATTTCAGAAAAGCAGGTGTGAAGGCCCCATATACCGAGAGCTCCTTCTTGGTGGCCCGTGGGGCAGCGGCCAACTCAGCTGATCTGATCTTCTCCTTTCTGTCTTGTTGAAGGCTATTACTCATGGAGGAACCCAGGAAGCGGGTCCTGGTTTGTGCAGGCCCTGTGCTCCACCCTGAACGAACACGGCAAGAGCCTGGAGATCTTGCATATCCTCACCAGGGTGAACAACAGGGTGGCCAGGCACTTCGAGTCCCAGTCTGATGACCCCCACTTCCACGAGAAGAAGCAGATCCCGTGTGTGGTCTCCATGCTTACCAAGGAACTCTACTTCTGAAAAAATAACCATTTCAGGGATGCGTTCGAGCTGAAAAGCTACGGATCATTTGTTCACGAGTCTTTTTTTTTTTTTTTTTTGATGCTCTTGAAATACCCAGAAATTCTAAAGGATTTTAATTCAGGAACATTTATTGATTCAACAGGAAAGAAACTTTCTGGTGCTGTCTTACGTTCTTATGTTTTTGGAGACTTTTTTTTTTTTTTTAATAATGTTACCTATTTGATGGCTTTGTAATTTCTTCTTCAGACTAACTTTCTGTTTGTATTTTTCTCCTTGTTGTCCTACTTAGTACATACAACAGAAACAAGCTCCGCAGACTCTTGGCTGTGTCCATCATGATTGGTGGTGACATGGCAGACAGGGTCTACCTGGCCAGGAGGGTTCCAGTGCTTGGAAAAAAGCAGCCTGTATTCACCTGTATTGCAGAAAATGGGTATTGAGTGCGATTTGAGTGATTTCTCATCGGCTTAGGGCAGATTCTCATGCAGAACTTCCCAGATAAGTTAAAGGGGGAAAAATATTAATGATTCTAATATGTCTGTCTGATAGAAAACAGAAACCATTCTAGGTATTTCAATAGAGGTAATTTCATAGAGGAAATTGACCTACAAAGATGATAAAAGAGAAGCCAAATAAAAGGAATCTGTGACCACCTAGGACTATGAAAAGGTGTGGTCTCCTTAATCCAGAAGCTGGGGTAGCTACCCACAGGAGCCAGCAGTGTGGTGGGGGCTGCCTGGTGAGAGCCAGGACCACCGAGGGATTGTGGAAATTGGAGCCATGGCAGAGACAAAGCCCCTGCCTGAGGTGGGGCAAGACCAGCTGGGTCAGATATGGAGAGATACCCTGGCTTCATCTCTCCTGCCCTCTAGTCTTCCTCCCGCACCTTACCTGGAAGCCAGATGACAAGGGCCCTGGGAAACGTGATTTTCTGCAAATACAGAGCACAGCAAAGCCTAGTGAGGCAGGACAGGAACAAGAAATGGATATCAGAATGGCCCATAATGTGAATATAAGTAATCCTATTCCCTGATGTGCAGCGACTCCTCCCTTCAATCATTTATTCACTGAGTTGTCAGATAATCTCCGTATTGCCCACTATGTGCAAAATCTTTTTTTAGCTTTGAAATCTACCTGGAACTTTTTAGATTATTCCAGTCCTTATTCTGAGTAAATTCTTTGTTACCTCTAATTCTCTATGGGGGAAAAGTTTATGGCAAAGATTTTTGCACTTTGTTTTCAAGGTTACCTTTTGAATTCTTGACTATTTTATTCTGGCTTAATAACTGGTTAACATACAGATGTTCATATTTATTGATTAAAATGTGATTGCTTAATTCCTAACCAGCTCAGTTTGCTTTCCTTCTAAAGTTTTTTATGGCAGTGGAAAAATGGAAAAACAGGATAAGAATTGACCCCACTGACTTTACCTCCACACAAAATATAACTCATGTCTCTTTGAAGCTGGAACACGAACAGAGCAGTAAGTCAATCACTTTGGAAGCTGAAATGCTTCACATAAAGGGTTAATTAACTTAACAAAGCTGTTTGCAATGAGCTACCATTTATTAATTTGGCGACAAAATCAGAGCGAGTAGAAGTATTTTCTTTCAATAAGAAAACTACTTTAGGGCCAGTTTATTAGACCTGTCCCTGGTTTCCTGCCATCTAAAATATACCAAATGTACAAAATTTAAGTGCAGATCATGAATCAAGAATCAACAAGCATCCTCCCTACCATTTGCAGAATTCACCAGCTCTTCTTTGGAAAACAGACTACCCTACTAAAGGAAACTCTCGTAGAAATAAATGTGCCTAAGTGCATTGTAACTGGAAGTAAAAATTACTGTAATTATTTCCCTTGTATGCTTCATTAAAAATCCCAAGTGGCAGGGTTTTGGGTTTCTTTAAAAATTCTCTGAGCGATCATAGGTACTAAGCTCACAAATAATGAATATTCCTTCATAGACCAGAGATAGAAAGGGCTATTAAGAAAGAGACTTCACCCTTGAATACTTCACTGGGCAGACACTCTTGTTTAGCAAGATCAGAGATCCTATTCCAAGTTGGGTATGTGCTCAGTCACACCTCCATTCTTAAACTTTCTGATATTTCTATAAACCGAAATTCCGATAAGAACTCAATCCTGGTGAATACACATTCCTATTAGAACCCAACCTGCCCCTTGCAGGAGTAACAGCCAAAGCCCTGCCTTGGCTCCGGAGAAAGCCAGTGCAGGCGTAAGCTATCCTTGCGGGAATCATGGGCTCAAGTCTGGGCTTCTCTTTGTTTTTCTCAAGGTGCCATTAGCCTATTTTAAGTGTTAGCTGTTAATACATTCACAGTCAGCCTTAGGCTCTGCCCTGAGCCTTTTCTCTGAGCAAATTTCCATAAACCAGCTAAGCCTATTGTGTTTATGAATTGCCCAAAATAGGTCTCAAAGTGCTGGAGTTCAGTGTAGTCACATGGTTTAAAACCTCCAGGAAGGGAAGGCCCCGCTGGGAGAAAGAAGATGATGTCTTCTGGAAGGGCACAGGCCCTACGTGACAAATCCTTTATTTTGTCCAGTCTTGCAGCCCATCGCCTGAAAATCTTGGCACCAGCTCCTCTGGGAACCAAAGATTGCCTTTGGACTCCCAAGGAGCAGACTCCTCCGTCCTTCTAGCTTTTCGCCTTTCATGCCCCTTTCCAGCAAATGTCTGGCCCAGTGAGAAGCTGCGATGGTCACGAGGTTAAAGCAGCAATTCATCTGCGTCATTAGCCGGGAGACAAGTAGCAGCCCAGGTGTCTCTAATGTCTGAAGGAATGGGATCCTTTAGGGTTCTTCAAAGATATGCAGATCAGAAGGTTTGTACATTGTTTGCCTTGTAGATATTTCGTATCTTGCAGCATCGAGTGTGTGAGCGTGGGCGCAGTGACGTCAGCATCCCCAGGGAGCTTGTCGGAAATGCAGGATCCCAGGTTCCGCCCCACACCTGCTCAACACAATCTGCACTGTAACCAGGTCCCCAGGGGATCCAGGTGCACGTTACAGTCTGAGAAGCTCAGTTTTGAGGGCAAGGAGCCCTTGTTTACACATTTTTGCTTGCCCTTTGCACTTCTGAACGTGGAACTGATTATAATAGAGTATACGCCTAAAAAGGAATTAGTGAAAGGACAGGTATATTGTGAAGCTTCCACAGAAGATGCGTTTTTAGGCATCTCTTAACTTTAATATTTTCTTGTGAAATGACATGTTGCCCTTAATTTACATGGGAGACTTTTTATGCCCTTCCCCATTTTAAATGAGCCTTCTGAGCGACATAATAGGATTGCTTGTATGTTCTCAAAGTGCCTTCAAATGTGAATTGCAGCCTTTAAAATGTCTTCATAAATAGAATGGGATTAAGGGAGCCAATCCTTGCATGTTTTTGTTGGTGCAGGAGCTGGTGTGCATTGAGGCCTCAGAGCTTGTCTCTTCCCAGCTATCCTCAGAGCCCGGGTGGACACCAAGAGAATTTTCCTTCTCCCTGCCACTGTGCGCTCAGGCCATAGATCACCCTTTGATAGACCTCAGAGCCTTGTTTTGGATCAGATGGCAAGTAGTTCTTTTTGATTTGTAAGCAATTAACAAAAACACACCAAGAACATATTTGGAAGGCCCCAGCTACCACCACAGTACTGATGTGGACATGGAAACCCCATTAGCTTGCAGGTTCATGCATGAATAGCCATTAAAAATTAGTTGGTCAACAGTCAAAAACACACAAGCCAAATATGACGAGTTGGCTTTGCTATGAGTTTTGATTTATAAGGCACTATAAGCATGTATGGCAAATTTCTAATAAGTTTGTTTTAAGCATTTAAACCCAAACCATGTCAAAGATTTAAATTTAGGCACATGGTGTTATAGCTGCAGATAGCTCTACAAGGCTGAGCACTTCTTGGGTTTTGATGGTCTGACCAAAGTCATGAAAGGCATGAGGTTCAGGGAGGATTTGGGAAAGAGAGGGAAGTATAAACAGTCTGATGGGTTTCGTCTAAATTGCTGGTTCCAGCTTAAGTGGTTTAAGCATATCGCAACCAGCACAGCATCATACTTATTTCTTAGGATGCAAGGTTAGCAAAGGTGTTTTAACCACTAGTGTTTTGAAATTTGGCTCTGAGTCCCATCTGAATTCTAATCCCAGCTCAGCCATTTGACCACCTAACATTCATGTGACTTTAGGCAATCCTTCTATTTCCTCATCTACACATGAGGGTAGTAACATCGTGGAGATTAAATGAGATGATGTATGTGAAGTACTTATTAGCACAATGCCTGGCACAAAACACTCAGTAAAAAGGTAGGTATCAAAGATGATGATGATGACAATGACATGAAGCTTGTAGAAAAGCAAGAAAGGAAGATGCTCCACTGGACCCTCCACTCACTGTTTTCTGCCTCAAGGACTGTTTCTTTGCTCATGTCTTCCAGTCTGTGCCTCTCAAAGTGAGGTCTCCCAGAAGTGCCATGATGACACCAAAGATTGATTTATGCAGCAACCATTGAAAGAGTCCTACTAAATGCCAGGTGTTGGGTTAGGGGTGGGGCTAAAAAGATGACCAAGAAATGATGCTTTCCCCAGAGGAGGTTAACATCACTCCAGTAAAATAGAGGCTGTAAAGGAGTTGTGCATACATTACTCCAGAATGCAGATGAGGGGGTGTCCCCCTCTGCTTAGGGATTCAGAGAGGGGTTCCCAGAGGAAATATCTAAACTTCTTTCATTTTAGCCACCCCAGAAAGGCTGAGAGGAGGCAGTACAGGAGGGGAAATTAAGGTCAGTAGGTAGAAGATGACATTTTTATTTAAGAGATTCTCAAGCTCTGGGTACTTACCTGAGGATCCTGGGGGATCTGTGTATGAAGCAGATTCCTGCATCCAGTATTCCTGGGATGGAGACCAGGAATCTGCTCATTTAACAAACCTGCCTGGATATTCTGATGTAGGTGCTTTATACTGATATCAAAAGGCTGGCTTGCAGATCAACATGAGTGACAGCAAAGCCTAAATTAAACAGCTGGAAAAAGATCACCAAAGGTCCAGCAATGCACTATTTGCGCACCTGGCTATTCAGAGTCTTAATCAGCTCAGGCTGCTGTACCATCACCGGAAGTGGGCAGCTTAAACAACAAACATGTATTTCTCACTGTTCTGGAGGTTGGGAAGTCCCAAGATCAAGGCACTGGCAGATTCCATGTGTGGGGAGAGTTGGCTTCCTGGATTATAGATTTCACCTTTTGCTGTATTCTCACCTGGCAGAGGGTGGGAGGAGTTGGGGGGGGTCTCTTTTATGAGGGACTAATCCATTCATGAGGACTCCACCCTCATGATCTAATCACCTCCAAAGGCCCCCACCTTCACATATCATCATATTTAGGGGCTAGGATTTCAACATAGGAATTTTAAGGGGACACATTCAGTCCGTAATACCTGGCTAGCCATCTTACCCCAAGATTGAATGGCAAAGGATCAAAGGCACAGACGTGCTCAGGACTCAAGAACACTTGCCCAGGAACTTCAGAGCCTGTCCAGGAGCTTCAAGGCCATGGCAACTTGTGAGGAAGCCCACGATGTGTAAGGGAGGAGCAGACAGCACACAGCTTACAGGGGATGGGTCCAGGTGCTCTGCTTCTCCAGCTGGTGTCAGCAGGCCCACTTCTTTCCTCTTCCTCTCCAATCACTTAGGCAATCATTTCTAAACAAGATGGGCCACCCATGTTTTTCCTTCCTCCAATACTTAATGGGTACCACAATGCAAAACACTCCCTTTGACAACATTACTAACATGTTTAAAGGAACTTTCCTCTACATCACCTTTCATAATTAGTATTAACTGGATTAATGTTAAGTAGGGAAGGGAAAAAATAATTTTCAAGTGAATGTTTTTTATACTAGGGTAAAGGACTAACTCTTTAAAGCTTAAGAAAATCAGCTTTTGCAAATTATCTTTTCTGAAGCTTCCAGCTGTATTAAATGCTGACGGTTTTTAAGCACCGAGATGAAAGAGACAAATTCTTTTTCTTTTGTGTTGCTAATTACAATTTTGCTTAGCATTATGAAGCCTGCTTTCCTCTTGAGACATTTGCCAGCATACGTTAATTGCACAAATATTTAGACTGCTAAAGCACGGGGGCATCTTCCACCAAAAAAGATACGGAACACTTGAAAAAAAGCCTCTCTGACACATTACATTTGTGACCAGCGACCCAGAATCAGTGTAAACTATCTGCCCCTTAGCCTCAGCAAATGTGTTTAAAGAACACTGTCCCTAGGTTGATTTAGTGTTTGCTTGGCTAGCAGTGGCCGCTGAAGTCTTTCTTCCAAAGCCTTCTTTTTCTCAGGGTTAAAAATAAGGTTTCCAAAAATGTATATTCATCTTATGGATTGCTATACTGTCAACACTTAATCTCTCAGGCCACCCACGTGGCACGGAAGAGGTCTATCCAGGGGTTGTTCCAAATGCCAGGAGTTTCAGAAAGCTAAAGTGAACAAGCTAGAAGATTTGACTAGCTACTCCACAAGGCTCTTAGAACCGCCTTGTCTTCCTAGCACGCTAGTTAAGAACCAGGGCTCTGGGGTCAGACAGCCCTGTTCAACTCCTAGCTTTGGCAACTTCCGAGTTGCATGACCTTGAAGAATCTCTCAACCTCCATAAACCTTGTTTTTCCATCTTAAAATGGAAAGAGTCCAATGTAGGTACCTAGGAAATAGTACCAACCTCCAAGAGCCGTGTAAGGAGTAAATGAAATAATGAATGCAGAGCACTTAGCACAATGCCTGGCGCACAGAAAGGACTGAATAAATGTTTGATTGCGTTTTTTAAACCAGCCTGAACTTATAAATAATTTAGGCCACAGACAGGAGAAAGGACAAGGGGGCAGGGAAAGGAAGGGCAAGTGGATTCTAATATCCAGAAGAGGCTCTTTCTGAGGATAATGGCTACCCATACAGAAGAGAGGAGGAACGTGGGCAGGAGCTCAAGCTGACGAGTTGCTAGGAGATCACAGGAAGGCAAGAGAATGGCAGAGCCACCAGCGTGAGCTTCAGAAGAGGAATGCGCCAATACAGGGTGCCCAGTTAAGTTAGAATCTCAGAACAATTTGTTTTAGTATATGGATGTCCCAAATATTGCATGGAACATACTTACACTAAGAAATTATTGTTTACCTGGACTTCCAATTTAACTGGGCATCCTGTTTTTGAGGGGTTTTGGTTTTGTTTGTTTTGCTCTGTTTTGTTATTCTTGTTTTGTTTTTGTTATTGTTTTTTTAAGATTTATTTATTTGACAGAGAGAGACACAGCGAGAGAGGGAACACAAGCAGAGGGAGAGCGAGAAGCAGGCTTCCAGCTGAGCAGAGAACCCGATGTGGGGCTCCATCCCAGCACCCTGGGATCATGACCCGAGCTGAAGGCGGACGCTCAATGACTGAGCCACCCAGACGCCCCTGTTTTTGTTGTTTTGTTTGTTTGCTCACTGTGGCGACCCTGGCCCTAACTTCAGACAGCCACTCCAGCTGCCCTCACCTCACCCTGGCCCCAAATTCTCACCTCACGGGGAAGTAGGGAGGAGTCAGGGAAATCGTGTGGGGGAAGTGGCTGTGCAAACTCCACAGAACTATAAAATCAAGTAAGGAGACATTTCTTTTGGTGGGTGTCGTTATGAAAACTCTGAATCATCAAGCAAAAGCCAGGTCTTTGTAAATTTAAGGAGATGTATGGAAAATTCCAAGGAGTTTGGGCAGTTTATTCAGAAGGGGAGGTTCTAAAGACCCCAATGACAGGGACTAGATGTGGTGATTCGCAACTGTGGCTGAACCTGAGTCTCACGTCAAGTGCTTTTGCAGTCCCCAGGCAGCACCTAGACCAACTAAGCCAGGATCTCTGCAAGTGGGACCAGGAATCCGTGTTGTTAAACCCCTCCATGTGCTTCCAATTTACAGCCAAGCTTGCAAAGCAGTGGTAGAATACACCTGTGAAAGGGAAGTTGAACGGGTCAGAAACCTTGGTCCCTGGGGAGGGTGCTGAGGGACGGTTACACCCTGTAGTGTAACCTTCCCTGAGAAGGTAAGGGGGGAAAAAAGAAAAACAAGGGAGGAGGGAATTTGTAAAGATAGGTATATTCCATCTGCTTAAAAAAACAAAACAAAACAAAAACATTTTAAACATTTTAAAGCAAGTACCAAGAACAAATGAGAATGGCTACTTTTAAAACCAGGAGGTTTGGATGTGAGCAAAAAGCAGTGGGTCAGATAAGAAAAGCAGATGAGAATTTTCTATAATTAACCCACCAACACCTAACAGCCACATACCCATTGGGAACAGTGGTCCCTCTCATTTGAGAGGGCAAAATGATCCGTTTGTGATTGAAAAGGGCTGTGTTGGAGGATTTGTACTTTCCATGAAATCACAGATGGCTCACAATTTTTCCTCTAACTTCTGACAGGACTTGTGGTAGCTGAGGACCAATTTCTCTTTCAGGCATAAAGATTTAGAAGTTGTGGGTGGTTATGTAAAAATGCAGGAATTCATGTGCTGAGTAAGTCACACCTACATGAGAAGCCAGCACTTGTCTTTGACTAGCTAACCATGATAGTCACCTACAGGGAAATAACCTTTCATATATATTTTTTTTCAATCAACAAATATTTATTGAACTATATGCTAAGCACTGTTCCTGGCGTTGGGGATAGAACAGGTACAAAACAGTCTCGGTCTTCACTGAATTTATATTTTAGTAGAAAATACAGATAGTTCCTATATTTTCGTATAGTGAGAAGTGTTATAAAGAAAGATAAAGCAGGATAAGGTGAAGTAGGAGAAGGGCAAGTTAAGTTAGGTAGAAAGCTGGGAAAGCCCTTTCTAATGCCTATATCTGAGCAGAAACTTGAGTAGAGTGAGGGGGCGCACCATGTGGGTATGTGAAAAAGGATGGTTCTAAGCAGAGCAAGCAGCAAGTGCAAAGGCCCTGAGGCAGCTACCACCTGGCCCTGTTTAAGAAACATCAAGAAAGCCAGCGCTGCAGAGCAGGGTGCTGGGCAATAAGGATGAAGGGCAGGCAGGGCCAGATCATGTAGGGCTTTCAACCATGGTGAGCACCTTGGATTTCATGCTAATGCAATAGGAAATCACTGGAGGGATTTGAGCAGGGAAGTGATAGGATCTGATGAACTACTGTGAAAGACACTGTGAAGACTGGATTAAAGAGGGAAAGAGTAGAAGCAGGGAGCCCAGGTGGAAAGCCATTGCTGTAGTTGCCTAGGTGGGGTGATGGCAGGTTGGAGTGGCCACGAGGTTGTGAAAGTGGTCAGGTTTGGGCTTTATTTGGGAGGTAGAGCCAGCAGGATTTGCTGATAGATTTGAAGTGGGATTGTGAGAAATGCTAGAAACTGAGGATGGCTCCCAGGTGTATGACACAAGCAGGTAGATAAATGGTGCCATTTCCTGAAACCAGGAACATGTTTGGTGGGAGGGTTGAAAGTGGTGAAATCAACATTTCTATTTTGCACAAGTTGTGTGAGCTATCTACCAGACACCTGAAGTAGACTCCTCCATTAACCCATCCAATATCCATCCTCCCTGTATTCATTTCCAATTGCTGCTATAATAAATGAGCACACATTTAGTGGCTTAAAAAAACACTAATTTATTCTCTTAGAGTTCTAGAGGTCAGAAATCTTAAATCAAGGTCTTGGCAGAGCTGTGTTCCTTCTGAAGACTTAAGGGGAGAATCTATTTCCTGGCTTTTTCTGGCTTCTAGAGGCTGCCCACGTTCCTTCCCCCTTGGCCCCTTTCTCTAATCTTCAACCTGGCAATATAGCATCTTTCCTCTCCTATGACCAAATGCCTCCCTCTCACAAGGACCCTTGTGATCACATCAGGTCTACCTGGCTAAGCCAGGATAACCTTCCCATCTCAAGATCCTTAACTTACATCTGCATGTAAGATAATATAAGGTAATATATTCATAGGTTCCAGGGATTAGGATGTGGACATATTTGGGGGGGGGACATTATTTAGCCTACCCTATGTCATGACTTTCTTTTCCTCAAAAATATGATTGAGGTCAAAAGAGCAATGTGCCTAACTAAAATACCACATTTCACAGGAGTATTTGCATGTAAAGGTGACTAGAGCATCTTGCCAATAGAAACTAGCACATACCGGTGGTGGTCACACCTAACTCCTTGTGCTCATCACTGTAGTGCAGGGGCTTACTCTCAAGTTCTTTCCCTGAGGAGTCCCTCTGGTCCCTGAGCCCACTTTCTACATGTGCGACAGGCCAGAAGTGCTCAGAAATTAATGTCCCCCTGATGATTGACAGGAGTTGGTATATAAATACCCCAACTCCCTCACCCCCAGATGAGATGAAAGGCAGATGTTGTGCCAGCTCCCAGAGTTTTTCAGTGGGATTCAGCTTCAGTTACCCTCAGTGGTAACTTATCTAATATCAAACCTTTTTTTTTTTTTTAAGATTTATTCATTTATTTGAGAGAGAGAGGGAGGGAGAGAGAACATGTGAGCATTGGTGGGGAGGGGCAGAGGGAAAGGGAGAGAAATCTTCAAGCAGATTCCCCCACTGAGCATGGAGCTCTACACAGGGCTCAGTCTCAGGACCCTGAGATCATGACCTGAGCCAAAATCAAGAATCGGATGCTCAACCAACTGAACCACCCAGGTGCCCCTGATATCAAAACTTTTATCAGCTAGTTTCCCTTCTTTGTCATAAAACAGGAAGAATAATATCTGCCTTGCCTCCCTCAAGAGGTTTTTGCATGAACAGAAGGAGACATTGCAAATGCTTTGTAAATGGTAAACTACAGAATCAGTTAAGGTGGCATTATGAGACCCATAGACTATTAGGGCTGTTAGGTACCTGGCAGTCATCTTGTCACCCCCAGCCCCCAGAAGGAGGAAGAGGACAATTCCAAGTTCTTCTAGTGAATTGAAGCAGACCACAGCATAAATTTGGTGTCCCAATTCCAGATCTAGTGGGGTTTGGCTCTATCATGATGTTTGTTACCCGGTTCTCTCTTAAATGATTTCTAAGCCTCCTGGGGCCTCTATTTATTCATGTGAAACATAGAAAGAATGACCTGGCACCCACACTGTCACTATGTGGAGTATTTTGGAGAGTCTTCAAAATCAGGGAGCTCAGCCCCTCTCATTAGAGGTGGGGCTTATGCTCAAACTCAGTTGCAAATTGCAGACACAATGCCATTGATTTATTTGACAAACACTTGTAAAGTACTTAATACCTTCTGAGGACTCTTATAAGCTTTTTACAAATATCTGCTCATTTTGCCTCATCTTAATGGATGAAGAACTAGATAGCTAGTACCATCAGGTACATGAGAGACATAAATTAAAATCTCTCAAGGATGATGTCACCTTAACCTTCAAGTTGTTTTCTACATATGATGTTCTAAATATTATCTCCAGTACCCAAGCAAAGGTAACTAGGCATGCACAGAGATAAAAGAGCATCTAATAAAAACTAACAGAGGGGCGCCTGGGTGGCTCAGTCAGTTAGGCTTCAGCTCTTGATTTTGATTCAGGTCATGATCTCAGGGTCAGGAGATTGAGCCTCATGTGGGACTCCGCACTCAGCTGGGAGTCTGCTTGATTCTCTCCCTTTCCCTCTACCTTTCCCCCTGTTCATGCTTACACTCTGTCTCTCTCTCTCTGCCAAATAAATAAATCTTTTAAAGAAACGCAAATATCTGCTCATTTAATCCTCATCACAACGTTATCAAGTAACTACTATTATCATTCTCACTTTCAAGATGAAGAAACTGAGGCATAGAGAGGTTAAATGACTTCTGTAAGTTCACAGAGCATAGCAATGAACCTGGAAAGTCTGACTCCATGATCAAAAATTGTATGCTATCACCTTTTTTACCATTCCTTTTTTATCCTTTGTCTCCTTCCAAACTCCCCCCCCTCTCTATCCCTGAGCCAGTTCCTAATGTTCAAATCATAACATCTCCCAATCAAAATGATTTCCATTTGCACAAGACCATTTAATGTAAATTGACTTAAATAGTCAAGGGAATATTAGTTTCTCCTAACCAATAAGTCCAGAGGTAAGATGGAATTCAAGCATGGTTTGACCCAAAGTTTGCCAGTCATCAAGAGAAATGTTCTGCATCTCTGTAATTCTTTCAGGTCTATTCTTTCCTTGTGTCAGCTTCATTTTCAAGTTGGCTTCCCTCAAGGAAGCAAAATGCTTTTTCATCCACACGTTGCACCACCCAGAGGAAGAAAGGGAGACTTTGACCCAGCATCCCACTCACAAGGCAGATTCCCTCTGCCTCTGAACCAGTGGGTGAGGCCAAGGCTGGGATCAAGACAGTGTCTACTATCCAAGAGTCACATGTGCCCCAGGGATAACTGGGGAGTGGGAGGGTAGGGAGGCTTCAAGACTCACCTGAGGTGTCACCTCCTCCATGAGATCTCCCTTTTGGTTTCATCCTTTTCTGTCTTTGGAAGAACAGGTCCTTCCTCTGAATTCCCATGACTCCGGATCTGCATTGCTCTGACAGCACTCACCACTTCATATTATTCATTTTGGATTCTTTTTGAATCATCTTCACTTGCTTCTCCAAAGAACTCTCCACTGTTCTCCATTCTTCTCTGCTATGTTCTGTACCCCAGCAGATGGACCATTTCTCTTTTTAACCCACTCCCATCAGATTTTTCTACTCTACACCACTCCACTAAAATAGCTCTCGCCAAGATCATGATGGCCCCCATCTTGCCAAATCCAGTGACCAGTTCTCAGTTCTCATCTTGCTCATCCTCTTGGCAGCATTTGGCGTGGATGCCCCTTCCCTCCTTCCAAAACATTTGCTTCCACTTCCAGATACCACACGCTTCTGTGTTGTCACATACTCCTCTGCTCCTTTCTAATCTCCTTTGCTGGCTTCTCCCCTTCCTACTCCACCTCTACCCAACCCTGCTCTCTCCATGAGGGCCATAGTTTTGAGAGTGGCCATTTTCGCCTTCCTACAACCACTGCTTCTGTGTGATGGCACCTCATCCACAGCTACCACTCTCATCAGAATCTGGAAACACTGCTCCCTCCTCTTATCCCAGCAGGCCTGGAGGTGGTAAAGACTTCCCACCATTGCTAGACACTGAATATTTCCCCACCCCTTGTTGGTTCTCTTTAACCAGCCAACACCTCTATAGATAGTCCCTTTAACAACTCTCTTCCATAAATCCTTGGAGCATGCTATTCCCTGCTAGGACCCTGAGTAACACATTGCTTGGTTTTGTTATGTCACTTAGCTCCCATATTAGATTATAAGGTCACTAAGAACACTGTCCATGTTTAATTCTTCTTTTATCCCCAATAGTGCTTGCTATCCAGTTGGTACCAATAAATACTGAAATAAAATATTCTTTCTTATTAACTGCCTTCAACTTGAACAGGAAATCAAAGTAATACAAGCATTAAAACACACACACACACACACATACACACACCTCCCAGGACAAAAGGCAAAAGAATGAAATAATGCTAAGTGCTGATTTTATGTGTTTTGCCTGATTCCTCAAATTCATAATTTATTCAAAATCCATATGGAACATGCTTTTTCTTCTCCAGGCCCAGAAATGAAAGATAGTTACTTCTGTTACAATAGAAATTGAAGTACAAATAAACTGAGAAGCAGGGAAGATCCATTGCTGACCAACAGGAGGATCTAAGAAACATAGGGTGCCAGGAGTTGCATCATATCTTATGCAGGAGATGGATTTTTGGGAAAGAAGCTACTCTGTGGGGTCCCAACTTTTGGGAGTCTCCTTCCTACTTTGCTTGTTTCTCTCTCTTCCTATTGTGAGCTATATTGCCACCCCTTCCCTACCAACCCTGATCCCACTGCCCCAATGCCAACCAGGTGGGCATTATAAGGACTCAGGTCAATAAAGGGAAAGGTAGAGAAGAAAAAAGAAGCCCCATCATCTCTCATCTGGCCCCAGTGGTGGTCTTGTTAGCTGTCTCCGTAGGCCACAATCTTCAGGCCATCCTCTATCACCTATAGACATTCCCTGTTCCCCAGAAACTGGACCCAAGAATTCTTTTGAAATAAAGAGGATTTTGACTTCAATCTTCTATGGATACAAGGGTCCTCCTTTGACATCTGTGTCTGCTTTTGCTTTTACAAATGAATTCAAGTATAAAAATAGACACTTGTGTATGTGTTGTGGGAGGTGGGTAGATGATTACCTTTATTCTCTTTGTCATATTTCAAAAACCTTTAGAGAGCTTCAAAAAGCATAAACTGGATGTCCACGTGGAGGACCAAACACCCTACCCTCTCAGTTCTTTGACCTCATCACCAATGACCTTCCTTCTACACTATAGCAAAGCCACCCACTCCCTACAACTGCTCTACTTTTAAGATCATCAGTCAGTCATGCTGACTCCAAGCATCACTTCTTACCTTTCCAGCCAACTTGCCCTATCTTTCTTCAATCTCACCAGTACTTCCTCCCTAGGAGTCCCCTTCTATTCTCTCTCCTCCATATGCCCCTCTGATTCCATGGTTCATCATTTGGGGCAGGCTTTTGCAAATATCCTAAGTTCCCTTGCTCCTTTGTCTATCTGTGGTATCTTCCTGGCAATAAATAAATAAATAAATAAATAAATAAATAAATAAATAAATAAAATAAAATAAACCAAAACACCATTAACCTGAAATGAACCTCACCCTTCAGCTTCCCCATCCTGTTCCCGAATAGCTGAATGTCACTAGAGAAAATCACACATCAGTCAGACAGGAATCTTGCTAAATTCAAGGGCACAAATCTCAAGAGACTCTCAACACTCCCAGCATCAAGAAATACTTGCAGAGTGGGCAAATATATAAGGAAGGAACTGGGGATTTTGAAATGAATGCACTGCATGCAGGTAGAGGAGCAAGCAAAGAGACAAACCAGAAGAGAACCAGATGAGAAGCGTACATTGGAAGCAAAGAGGAGAATTTTAACAAGGCTTGACTGCCATCGCCTCTTGTGAGCAAACCCTTTTTTAAAAAGATTTTATTATTTGAGAGAGAGAGCACACAAGCGGGGGTGGGGGGTGCTGAACAGAACTCTTATTTTTAGGAGTTGTTGGGTGGCCGTACGGGAGAGCCTGCCTTGTGCCACCCTGTTGAGGACAACTCTGTTACGGATGAAGAAGCAAATTGTCCTGGAAATCCTTGGCATGTGCAAGTGTGTTGGAGAAGTCAGGCTTTTGTTTCCTCATCTGGTACAAAGGAATCCCCCTACCTTCCCCGGGAGGACCTTGGGAGGATACGGATGGGTGGGAAGCAAAGGCATTATTTCAACAGTAATGAGTGTATGAGGTCAAGGCAAGGCTGACACTGTTCTCAATAAGAAGCATTGTGACTGTGAACAAAGGCTAGTGGGAATTTTTTTTTTATTTGTTTGCTTTTATTTTCTGATGCTAGACAGTTGGAATGCCAAGGGCAGTTCTGTGCCAAGCCACAAAAAGAATGAAAGCCCAGAACTTTCCCTAGGACAGCAACTGCCATACGAGCTAAAGGCAAGCATAAAATCTGCCCTAAGGTAGTCATTTAGGAACTTCCTGTTGGTTCACATTTCAAACAGATTGTATTTAATTTTCACCTTACCACTCAGAGCTCAGAGTGAACAGCGAGCGATAAGGTCAGGAGACCCAGGGACGGGGCACCTGGCTGAGAACTGAACCAGCGACCCCCTGGTTTCTAGTAAGTACTGCTTGGTTTGAATGTTTTAGGTTCTCAAGGCTGTGGTAATCTGAAATACTAATTGAGCAAAATTGCTGTTTTGGGCTCTCGGTTCCTAACTGTACAGTCAGAAGGAAATAGGACCTCTTGGTATCACGCTGACCAAATCCCAAATGACATTAAAATGAACAGGTTGTAGGCAATGATAGTGGGCAGATTCCTCTGAATGAGATCAAAGAGATAAATCTGAAAGGCTTTTTTGTTTGTGGGCAATGACAAGAAATGCAAGTAGAACTATGAAAAGGTTTAATTCTTCTTTCTTAAATAGGAGGAAAAGCAAAGTGGTTCAGACAACTCTCAGGTTAGAATTCTGGCTCTGCTTCTTTTTTAGTTACGTGGTCAAAGGCAAATTGCTTAGTATCTCTGATAACAGGTTCCTCATCTGTAAAATGGGTATTATACCATTGTAAAAGTAGTGTCAGTTTTATGGTATTATATGTAAAAATATATGTGAAATCTATATATTTTATAAATAAAAATATATATGAAATTGAATGAGATTTCATATATAATATATAATTTTGCTTATATAACATAAGCTTATGCTTATTTTGCTTATGTTATATAAGCAAAATTTATATAATAGGTTTCATATATAATGGATATACATTACTGGATTTCATATATGTAATACAAAATTCATATACATGATATGACATATATGTTATGTAGGAAGTCCAGTATTTATATACATATACAGTTGAATCTTGAACAACATGGGGGTTAGGGGTGATGACCCCCCACACAGTTGAAAATCCACGTATAATTTTTGACTCCCCCAAACACTTAACCACAAACATCCTACTATTAACCAGAAGCCTTAGAGTTGGTTGACACATATCTTGCATGTTATATGTATTATATATAACATGCAAAATATGTATAGAGGGCCCTTTCCCTCCTCCCATTTTCCTGGGACTGCCCGGGCACTGCCCTGCTTGATGCTACCCTCTATTTTGAGAGTTACTCTGATCACCAACACATGCCTGGTTGCAAAGATCTGCCCTGCCCCGAGGCCCTTTCTTCTGTGGGATCCCCCTTCTCACAGGGCCCCACGGTGGCCAAGGGATCCCGGCACAGCTGCCAGGAAAGAGCTCCAGCTCCCAGAGTCGGGCAGGTACCTGAGGCAGCTTAAGAACACGGCTATGCCCAAGTCCTTGCACTTCAGTTTCCCTCTGGAGAAAGCAAGTTCCTGGCATGGAGGAGGGCTTATCTTATGCTTGCTCTTGGCTAGACCTGCTTTCTCAGCTGCACTGGGTCCATAGCCTCCTGCCCTCTGCCCTGTTCTTGTCTCTCCTCCTCGGTGCTGTCTCCCCCAGGAGCTTTGTTGTCAGAGTCCCTTACGGAGCAGGAGCAGAGAAAGTCCAGGGAACATGGCTCTTTCTGTTGTGCTAGCAACAGCTCCACAGAACTGCCACTTGGTGAACACAAGTTGCTTGGACGTGTCCTTGTTACTGTGGCGACTATCAGCCTTGGGGACAGAATGGAAAGCGGGAGGCTGATAACCCATCACAGCAACATTCGCGGGCACCACCCCAATGCTCCACGACTGAGTGGCTAATCAGTGAAGCACACTGTTGTTTGAGGACTAACTGGCATTTAACTCTTCCTTTTGACAGATGAGAACAGACAGCCGTAATGGAACCCAAACCTCAGAAGAGTCCAGGTACCCAGGGGGTATTCTCTCCAAAGTAAAAAACTTTATTGAAAACAACGAACAATTCTGGTCAAGCTAACCAGGATGCAGAAGACGGTTTTAGTGAGGCTAAGGGGTCGCATTCTGGGACAGTGATTCTTGGTACGGAGAGTGTGGTAGGGGCTGCTGGATTCGGTTAATTATTCTGTAAGAGTTCACCTATCCAGAAATTTGACATTTTCTGATTTTCATTAACCAAATGTTCCATCTGTTGCTTGGAGATGGTACTAAAACAAATAATAGCTCAGAAAAGACTGAAGAGTATTTCGTAATTTGGTAGGAAATTCTCACTGAGAAACCGCCTAAATTGTTATTAGAGAGGTAGCTCGAGTTATATTATTCAAAGGTCCTTGTTCACGTTGACATAGTTCATTGCAGGTGGGTGGTTAGGAAAGCAGAGGGTAGGATGAAATAATTTAGAAAGCAAATTATCCAATTCAATTTAAAAATAGTTTTGAATATCTATTCAAAGCACCTATGATTAGTAAAGTCACGGTGCTTCATATTGCAGAGAATATACAGATTGAGTTATAGAATCATTGCTCTCCGTGAGTTTATAAATTTTGTTGGGAAGTTAAGTGAAACACATGTGAGTAGCTGTATTGAGAAGCTAAGATAAGCACAAATAATCAGGGTATGATAGAAATCAGAAGTGCGAAATGTTTTGGGAACCTAGGGAAGAGCATACAAGTAGTTGTGGGAATCCAGAGAGATTTTATGAGAAGGCATCTAAGCTGGACCCTAAAAGATGTGTAGGGTTTTAAAAGAGACTGGAAAAGAGCACGTCTCAGCAGAGAGGGATGGCATGAGCAAAGGCAATGCGTGGGTTAGAGGCAGGGTGTGTCAGAGGACAATGCATGTAGAAAGTAGGGGAGAGTAGAGGATGAGGCCCTGGCACTCTGCTGTGCCAGGTCTTGACCTCACATGACCCGGAATCCTTGAAGGCTTTTGAGCAAGAGAAAGGGGTCATTAGATTTGCATTTTAGGCTGGTCATATTTTTTTGAAATAGCTCTGCGAGGTGCAAATGACATACAATAAACTGCACATATTTAAAGTGTACAGTCTGATAAGTTTTGATATGTGGATATGCCTGGGAAACCATCACCACAATCAAGATTATGAACATACGCATCACTCCCAAAAGTTTTCTGTTATTGATTTCCAATTTGATTCCATTAGGTTCTGAAAATATACTTTGTAAACCTTGGATCCTTTCAAATGTATTGAGACTGGTTTTATGGCCCAGAATATGACCTGTTGGGTACATGTTGCATGTGCCCTTGAGAAGTGTGTTCATTCTGCTCTTGCTGAGTGTTCTGTAAATGTCAATCAGGTCGAGTTTGTTGATAGTGTTGTCCAAGTCCACTATATCTTTATGATTTTCTGCCTATTTTTTCTATCAGTTATGGAGAGAGGGGTATTGAAATCCCTGACCATAATTATGGATTTGTCTATTTCTCTATGCTGTTCTATCAGTTTTTGCTTCATGTATGTTGAAGCTCTGTTATTAGGTACATAAATGTGTAGGATTGTTATGTCCTCTTGATTAATTGACCCCTTTATCATTATAAAAAGACCTTTATCCCTGGTAATATTTTTTTGCTTTAATTTTAATTATTTTTTGCTTTAATATAGCCAGCCCAGCTTTCTTTGGACTGTTGTTGGCATAGTATGTCCTTTGTCTGACCTTTTATTTATAACCTATTTGTGCCTTTGTATTTGAAATACATTTCATACAGTTGGGTCTTGCTTTTTTGTCCAATCTGACTAATCTCTGTCTTTTAATTGGTTTAAGACAATTTATACTTAATGTGATTATTGATATGATCAGGTTTGAGTCTATCACAGTGTTGTTTTCTATTTATCTCATTTTTTCTTTGTTCACCTTTTCCCTCGTTTTCATCCATTCTTGAATTAATTGAGTACTTCTATGATACTATTTATCTCCTTTCTTGGCTTATTAATTATAACTGTTTGTTTTGTTATTTTAGTGGTTCCCTTAGGGCTAATAGTATATATCTTTAACATATCACAGTCTATCTTATTATAAGTGATATTATACCAATTCACATATTATAGAAGAGTTTTACAAAAGTATACTTCTATTTTCCCCTCCTGGCCTTCATGCATTTTACTTATTGAAATTGTATTTTTCTTACACATATGCTATATAATCCGCACAACATATTGTTAGTATTTTTGTTTGAACAATCAATTGAAGTTTTAAATGTTTTAAATAGTATTAAAACAATTCAAATAAACATTTACCCTTGCAGTTACCATTCAGTGTTCTTCCTTCATTTATATAAATTCAGATTTCCAGGGGCACCTGGGTGGCTCAATCAGTTAAACATCTGCTTTCAGCTTGGGTCATGATCCTGGGGTCCTGGGATTGAGCCCCACATTGGGCTCCCTGCTCAGTAGGGAGTCTGCTTCTCCCTCTCCCCACCCCCTGCTCATGCTCTCTCTATCTCTCTCTCTCAAATAAATAAATAAAATCATAAAATAAAATAAAAAACAATCATTACCAAAAAAAAATATTCAGATTTCCACTGGTACCATTTTTTTTTCCAGCCAGAGGACTTCCTTTAATGTTTCTTGTAATGCAGACCTCCTGTTGATGAATGCCTTTAGCTTTTGTATGTCTGAAAAATGTCTTGAAATTGCCTTTATTTTTGAAAGATATTTTTGCTGCATTTAGAATTCTAGAATGACTGTTTTTCTTTCAGTACTTTTAAATATGTTGCTCCACTGGTTTTTTGCTTGCATTGTTTCTGATGAGAAATCTAATGTCTTACGTATGTTTTTTTTTTTTTTTCCTTCGGCATACATATTCCAAACACCACCCCCCTACACACACCGGCTGATTTTAAGGTTTTTTCCTTTATCACCGGTTTTGAGCAATTTGATTACGATGTGTTTTAGTGTAGTTTTCTTCATGTACCTTGTGTTTGGGGTTCCTGACCTACTTGGATCTGTGGGTTTATAATTTTCTTTAAATTTATAAACTCTTCAGCTTAATTTCTTCAGATGTTTTTCTGTCTACCTTCCCCACTTAGGGATTTCATTACTTGTCTAGTAGGCCACTTGAAATTATCCCATGGTGCACTGGTGCTCTTTTACTGTTTTTTAATTCTTTTTTCACTCTGCATTTATGTTGATAGTCCCTATTACTTTGTCTTCACGTGCACTAAATCTGCTGTTAGTGCTATCTACCCTGTGTTTTTGTCTGTCTGTTGCTGAGACATTGTAGTTTTCACCTTTAGACATTCACTTTGGATCTTTTTTATATCATCCATATTGCTACCTAATTTCTTCAGTCTATAAAATACAGTTATAGTAACTGTTTTTATGGCTTTCTCTGCTCATTTAAACATCTGTGTCAGTTCTAGGCCCATTTCAATAACTTATCTTCCTAATTATGGGCCATGTTTTTCCTGCCTCTTTGCATGTTAGGTAGTTTTTGATTGGTTACTGGACATTGAAAATTTGACCTTGTTGGGTGCTGCATATTTTTGTATTTCTACAAATCTTGAGCTTTGTTCTGGGATGCAATTAAGTTTTTTGGAAACAATTTGATCCTTTTAAGACTTTCTTCTATGATGTGTTAGGTGGATCTGGAGCAGGCCCTGGCCCAGAGTTAATTATCCCTCACTACTGAGGCAAGACCTCTCTGAGTACCCTACCCAATGTCTTACCAGTCTTACCAGTCTGGCCGGAGGGAACAGGTAATTCTTCTGGTTCTGTATGAGTACCAGACATTGTTCCCTCTAATATTTTCTAATGGTTCTTTCTCTGGCCTTGGGTAGTCTCCTCACACTGATATACTGATTAAGACTCTTGAATACTTAAGAAGAACCTTATGCATGTCTCTGTGATTCTTTATGTGTGCAGCTCTTTCTTCTCTAGCACTCTATCCTGTGAACTGTAGTGCCTTGATCTCCCTGAACTCTTAGCTCTGTCTCCTCAACTCAGGAACCCACCTGGTTCCCCCTCAGTTCCCCTTTCCGGTGCTATAGCCTGGAATCTCTCTCAAGGGAATTGTAGGGCCCACCTTGATTGTTTCCTGTCTCTTAGGGATCAGTGACTTTAGTTCCCCAAGCTCAGTGTCTTGAAAACCGCTATTTTATATATTCTGTCTGGTAAGCCCAGTCCCTGTTAATCTGTCTTTGACCAAAGTGCTAGATCAGTCGGAGTTGGCGTTTAGTCTCAGGGGTATGTCAAGGATGGATTTGAAGATGTCAAGACTGGAATTAGGGGGTCAAACTGGACAGCTACTGAAACAATACAGTGAAAAACATATAAAGGTCTCAAATTCACATGACTTGAAACATACTGAAACGTTTGAAGGTCTTGAAGGCAGTGTGGGTAAGAACAGAGAAATAGGGATGGATCCCAGAAGTATTTGGGAAGTGAAAATAGGCATGATTTAGTCATTGACTGGCCATAAGGCTGATGGAAGGGTGAGAGTTAAGGTGATTCCTCAGCATCAGTTCTGGAGAAAACAGTGCCATTGCCATGGTCAACAAACACCGTCAGTTTTTGTGCCCTGGATCTGGTAGTCAGTGTGAATACTGGGCACACCCTGGGAATGCCCAAACTGGGCAACATCTTCACAGATATTTACCTTACTTTAAGATTCTGTTAACTGTAGGGGCACCTGGGTGGCTCAGTCGGTTGAGCATCTGACTCTTGATTTCAGTTCTGGTCATGATCTCAGGGTCATGAGATCGAGTCCCGTGTCTGGCTCCATGCTGGGTGTGGGCCCTGCTTGAGACTCTCTCTCCCTCTCCCTCTGCCCCTCCCCTCTTAAAAAAAAAGATTCTGCTAATTATATACAATGTTATCAGAGACTTCTAAGACCAAATTTTCATAAAATATCTACGTCTGTTGAACCCTCTAAATTTAATACCAAAAAAGAGCACCAATGTTATAGGCAGATGAGAGACTGGTTTATTCTGCAAATGATAAAGGCTAAAATTTCCTCTATTATTAATAATACCTACTCTTCAGTGAGCCTTACTGTGTGCCAGGCCCAGTCCTGAGAGGTTTCCGTGCATTAACTCCTTCAGTCCTCACCACAAATCTGTAAGATCTGTGCTATTGTCTCCATTTTACGATGAGGAAACAGGGAGACTTAGTGACCCAAGGTGCACTATAAATACTTGTTCAGTAAATAAATTTGTGACTATTGTCCAAGGCCATGCAATGGTTTTAAAGACGAGCTAATGGCAATATTGTTTCCTTCTGTTCCTGTGTGTGTGTGTGTGTGTGTGTGTGTGAAGGGATGAGTGGTGGGGAGCAGGCTGATTTGCTGCAGAGGGAAGAGAAGGAGGCAAGGTGAGGACAGCTGCCTAAGAATTACTAGATTCTAGTAATTACTAGATTCTAGGAAGAAGCTAAAAAAGCACCTGGCTGGCACGGTTGGAAGAGCATGTGACTCTTGATCCCAGGGTCATGAGTTTAAGTTGGATGTAGAGATTACTTAAATAAATAAACTTAAAAAAAATGTTAAAAAGGGGGCGCCTGGGTGGCTCAGTCAGTTAAGCGTCTGCCTTCAGCTCAGTCATGATCACAGGGTCCTGGGATGGAGTCCTTGCTGGGCTCCCTGCTCAGCAGGGGGTCTGCTTCTCCCTCTGCTCCTCCCCCTGCTCATGCTCCCACTCCCTCTCACTCTCTCTCTCAAATGAATAAATAAAATCTTAAAAAAAAACTATTCTAAGAAAATGTTTAAAAAAAAGGATCACTAGATAGACTGTAGCATAATGTCCCCATCAGCTGTGCTACCTAATCCTGATTCTGTTTCCACTTAGTAAAAAAACTCTAACTCTTTAGTAAAGGCTGTCTTTTATAAAACCATGGACAAATTAGAACTAACAGACTGGATGTGAAAGCAAAACCAAGCTCTTATTTTTTTTTAATAAATTTTATTTTAACAACATTGCATTTTTCTAGATAATTGAAAGTAGTGCAGATTTCTTGAAGACATTTTTGAAAATACAGGGAAAAAAAGCCCCTATAAATTTCAATATTTACTGAGAAGCAGTTAACATTGTGGACAACTTGTGACTGAACCACTCTGCCACCTCATTTTCAATAGCAGGTGGTTTTGCTTTTGTTTGTTAAGCCAAGGCAAGGCAGAATTATCCTGCTCCTCTGGCTGGTTCTTCAGTGAGAGTAGAGACAAACCTTTGCTTACATCTATCAAGCCAGCAACGTGCCCCCAGATGCTAGAGCTAGACATTAAGGAGCTTCTACATGTCATCTGAAGGAAGGTCCTGACTGTGGACGAAATAAGAACACTCTTGGTCCTTTGGCTTCTTTGTTTTCCTGGCCTATTATAGATGTTCTTTCCCATAATTGAATAATTTGAAGACCTTTCCAGAGGTAAATAGTGTTTTCCAATTGAAGCAGTTCTTTTCCAAACTTTACAGGGAACAAACTGAATCTGTTCACTTTCTTTTATTAGGCAAACAATTTACATTTTATTATGAAAATGAAGTCTGCAAACAAGATTACTTTATTAAATCACCACCTCCTCAGCTTTTCTTCTCTGCTGTAAGTATTCACCATGATTTAACAGCCTCCCACCAGGCTTATGAACATTTTTAAAATCCTTTCTCTTCCTCTGAGATTTAACTAAGATGAAAAATGTTTTCATTTTTCAGTCTTCTTGGAAAAAGCGGTTTTTCATTCTTTCAAAGAGTGGGGAAAGGAGCCTTCGTCTTTCCTATTACAAAGACCAACATCGTCGAGGGTCCATTGAAATTGACCGGTGTGTATCCAATTGAGAAAACGTTTATAGCAGCAAGTATTAACAAGGTGCATGCAAATCAAAATTTAAATCATTGACTGAAAGAACCAAAGACTTCACACTCAACAATATTTGTTGCTGAAAAGAAGCTAAAATGAGGAACATTTTTGAGTAAAAACATAGTTAAATCCTTATTTTGTATTGTATACTATAGCTCATAAATTATTAATTAATAAGCATCTAGTTACAAAAGATTTTGATTCACTTAACTTATGGATGAGGGCAGATAAAATCATCATTTCATAAAGCCAAGATGGATTTTTTTTTTTTAAGATTTTATTTACCGGGCGCCTGGGTAGCTCAGTTGGTTAAGCGACTGCCTTCGCTCAGGTCATGATCCTGGAGTCCCGGGATCGAGTCCCACATCGGGCTCCCTGCTGAGCAGGGAGTCTGCTTCTCCCTCTGACCCTCCTCCCTCTCATGCTCTCTGTCTCTCATTCTCTCTCTCTCAGATAAATAAATAAAATCTTTAAAAAAAAAAAAGATTTTATTTATTTGACAGAGAGAGATAGCGAGACCAGGAACACAAGCAGGGGGAGTGGGAGAGGGAGAAGCAGGCTTCCCGCCAAACAGGGAATCAGATGCAGGGCTCCATCCCAGGACACCAGGATCGTGACCTGAGCCAAAGGCAGATGCTGAACAACTGAGCCACCCAGGCGCCCCAAAACCAAGATGGATTTTTTAAAAGTATTTAGATTGGCTTTTTTTGTCTTCTCTTTAAGAAATTACGTACAAAAAAGAAAATTAGAAAACACGATACTTTGTAGAACAAAGACTCCAACTGAAAAAAGAATTTTTGAATTAAGTTTGAGGCTGAACAAAGTATTTTCAATCAGTGTTGAACCAGATCTAAACTTGTTTCCTAAAATTATGGGACAGTTTCCAAAATATTGATCAAGCAGATCTAAATTTTATTCAATTTGAATCTTAATATGAAACACTAGTCTTCGTGTTTGAATCTGTTTAATACTTTTTGTCTATATCTGACAGAAATTCCAGTGTAGAAGTTGGCATAAGTGGCCATGAAAAAATGCAGTCCGTACATAAGATGTTTAAATGCCGCCCTGATGAGGTGATGTCCATCCGAACCACTAACAGAGAATACTTCCTCATTGGCCAGGACAGGTAAGTCACAAGACAGCACAGAATGTTTCCCATGTGTGCAATAAAAAATAGACACACAGACAAATAAAACATTTTAAACCAATAAACAACATACTTTGAACAGAAGCCCATGGCCACACCCTTCAAGACCATCTTGATAGTCTTCCTTATTTGTGAAAATATCTTGAAAAATCCCAGTATTCGTTTCCTAGGGCGGCCATACCAAAGTACCCCAGGCTGGGTGTCTTAGAACAATAGAGATGTATTATCTCACTTTTCTGGAGGCTAGGTATCTGAAATCAGGGTACCCAAGGCCATGCTCCCTCTGAAGTCCTAGGGAAGGTCTGTTCCAGGTCTCTCTCCTAGCTTCTGGTAGTTCCTGGGCTTGTGGTGGCAGAATTATAAGGTTCACACAGCATTCTCCCTGGGTATGTGTCTCTGCATCCAAACTTTTTATAAGGACACTTGTTTTATTGGATTAGGAGGCCAGTATGATGTCATCTGAACTAAGTACATCTACAAAAACCCAGCCCGATTTCCAAGTAAGGTCACATTCTGAGGTACTGGGGGTTGGGCCTTCTACATCCAAATTTTGAGGGGACGCAATTCAACCCATAACCCTATCACCATCACCCCAGATGCATTTCATGTAAAAGGACCCAATACACAGGGATGCCTGGGTGGCTCAGTCGGTTCAGCACCTGACTCTTAATTTCGGGTCAGGTCGTGATCTCATGGGTTGTGGGAACCAGCTCCCTGCTCAGTGGGGAGTCTGCTTGTCTCCCTCTCCCTCTGCCTCCCCCACAGCTCTCTCCCTCTCTTAAATAAATAAATAAATCTTAAAAAAAAAATAACCAATTCACAAACATCTGTACAAGCTACCTATGTTAGGGAGGGGCAACGCTCATCCCTGAGGGGGGTCTTCAGTTTTTAAGAGGGGCTCCTGGTGCTAGCAAAGTGCCTAATGGATCCTTTATAGATGATTATCTGCTTGGCAGAGAGGCCAAGGTCAGGGGAGGGAGCTGTGAGAGGAGGCAGCGAATGCTAACGCCAAAGTATGAAGAACCTTGATCTGTTGCCGAGGAAACCCAAGGCAAAAAACTTTCTTTTTACATTGTCATGAAAAGTCAATAGAAAAGAAGATGTGATTTATATAAATTCATTCGAACCCATTCTTCATAAACACATGCCTTCCCCCAAGGGGTGGCATACCTGGATAGCTCCACAAAAGTGGTGCTGACAGGTTAAGGGGCTTACTTAAGAACACAAAAGAAATCAGTGTCAAAGCCAAGAGCTCCAAACCCTATGATTATTACTGTTATTTTCCAGTGTTCTTCCCATTTCCCTGAGCTCTCCTCATGGAGGTGGTGTGAAGATTAATTCTAGTGTGCAAGTGTGGAGGTGGTGAGGAGCCAGTGGGTCATTTAAGCAACTTCGGAAAAAAAAAATCTTTATTTCCCTGGTACCTGCTCCCACTCCCTGTTCCAACCTTAATAAAAGAACCCTTCCCTTGTTCAAAAGGAGTACAGGTTAGATTGTGGCCACGGACCAAGCTGCCACTTTATTCCTATCAACAGGGAGAAAATTAAAGACTGGGTCGGCTTCATGTCATCATTCTGCCGCCATGGAGAGCCAGCACGCCACAGTCCAGAGGTGACTCTACATCACTCATAAAATAACAGGGGCACGTGAGCACACCCTCTTTAATGAGGAAACAATGCTAGCTTTTTCTCTTCCTCCTTAGCAACTGGCACTAATCCGAGGAATAAATAAGTGAGAGAATGTACATCCTTGTTATTTCTATGATTAACAATAGGAAAAAATAGTTTTGTGTTTTGCAAGACACCCAAAATACAGACACTTCAAATCTTCATTACTGGGGTCAGAGGACTGTGGCATTTTTTTCAAGAGTAGCTGAAACTAGAGTATTTTCCATCATTGTTACGCAAGGTGCATAAAACGGCTACCTTTTGAATGACATCTAGGGTTTCTATAAAAATGCTTCTCCTATCTCTTGCATTTTCAATGTAATACCTCTTTAATGTAAAGGCTAGTAGCTTTAAGTTTGTCATTTACTTCCCAAGAACCTTCGCTAATTTACACAAGTCCTTTCTTAGGGCAGACCTTTATAAATGAAACTCAGTCTCCAGGTATTGTTCTGACATGTTTTCTAAGTTGTTCGATGCTGACAAAGAAAGCAGAGGCCAAGGAGGAGGGAAAGCGAGGCGTGTCTATGAGTATATTCAAATGATTAGAGCCAAGGGGCGGGGTGCAGAGGGGTACAGCCTTGAAAAGATGGGTGGAGGGAAACTCAGGACCTCTGAAGGCCAGGCGGAGAGTCCTCAAGGGTTTGGAAACAGATGAGAGGCACAATTACATCGATTACGTTGTGTCTTAGTGAGAGAAGGCTGGCTGGGGGTACAAATGTTCGTGGTAAAAGACTGGAGGCAGGAAGCCCAGCCACGAGGCTATTGTTTAATTCTAGGTAAGAGATCAATCGTGCCCTGACTGCAATATTCCTTTTCCATAAGCAGGAGAAATTCTCATTGGGTGGTAAAAGGCCCTCTTCAGACCCCAGCCCTCTCCTTGGTCCTCCCAGCACATCAGAGGCTGTCGGCCCCACCATGCCAAGAAACAGTCTTCCAGACATGGTAATCAGACTTACGTCTCTCTCAGGATCCCTTGCCTGGGGGTCAGCTGATGCTTCAAAAGTCTTACCAATGTATCTGACACCTTCCTCTAGGCCTAACCCACACAAGAATGATTCTTAGCCCTAGTGTTGATCTTAGGTTTAGTCTGTTTCTTATACCACAATGAGCCTTACTGCTTGCCCTGCCTACCTTGAAAGGTGTTCATTCATTCTGGGTGCTCCTCGCCCTGCATCCGGGTATGTGGGGTGGAGACCCCTCCAGCTAACTAAAAACCTGGCTGCCAACCTTGTCCTCCCTTTCACACAGAGGGCACAGAGTACCTCTGTAAAAAGATTCCTGAAACACCACTTGGTTTTCTGCCATACCATCTATACAGATTCTGAGGTAAAATCAAGGTTCTTATTAATAAATTTCCTTCATTTACCCAGATCAGTCTTGCTTCCCTGTGTGTGTGTGTGTGTGTGTGTGATTCCATCTTTCTTTCTAATGAAATCCATTTGAGGAAAAAATACATCTGGCCCTTGAAAGTGATTTGTGATTATACTCTCTGACTCTCTCAGATTTGCAATCTTCCCAAGTTTGGATAAGTGGGCTGTTGTTTGTTTGGCTTTTTCTTCTGCCATGGATACCATTTTGTCCTTTAGAGATGTAACCATTGACTTTCCCTACTCCCTGGGTACCAAGCACATCTTAATATGGCATAACCTCCTGTTTTATCTAGTTGGGAGCTCTCCAACTATTTTAAAAGCTTTTCTATAGCAGATCAAATTCACAAAGGCCAAACACCTCATTTGGTATTTGTAGGAAATGGGTTGCAAAAGATAACTCTTTTCAGTAAATACCTCTTGTTTTTCACTCACGATACGCCTTCACCCTAAAGATAACGTTGCTGGTCGTCTTGCTTTTTCACACGCTGTATTCCAATTCAGTTAAGAGTACCATCTGCCTTGTTGGGGTTTGCTGTTGTCGAAATTAAGTGGAAAGCCTTCTTCATCCCCAGCTCAGCATGGTCTGGCTTCATGATCTTGGTGCTAGAGAAATGGACACAGTTGAAAGGATTATGCTTTTTAAAATCACTTTCCTTCAAGGACTTCTTAGAACACATTCAAGATCTTTTCAAAACCCCCTGCTCTCAGGCATTGTTCTTAGAAGAATTAAGTTGTGCTTATAGCAATTTTCCTGCCATGCAAAGCAGCTACTTTAGTAGAGTATCTTATATCTACCGGGGAGGGAAGGCAGCAATTGGTTGAACCTACATTACCTTGAAGACTGTAATTCATACTATCACATGATCAACATTAGCAAATTGCATTGCTATGGAAACAATAGAAGTATGTGAGCAGAACACAAAAGAAGAATATTGAGCAGGAAGAGGAAAGGTGTGGTGCCTTGACCGTGGGCTAATTACCTTCTCAGATGGCACTGGGTGAAAACTAGTAGGTGGGGATGGGGACCTCTGTGGCAGAGCTTAGTGCCTCAGAATACTACCCCCACCCCCGCCAGAGTGAACCACTTGTTCTGAGTTACAGATCCCAATGGTAGAGAAAAGCCTGAAAGATGGGCTTATATTTTTACATCATCAAGGTGACCCAGACACAACAGGCAAGTCCAAGTTGTGTGGGCTTCTTCATGTAACCTTGGAAGATCCTCTGATCCTCTCAACCCAATTAATCTATTATGGCTTTTCCAGAGAGCATATGGTTTAATTCTGTCCCCTGCAAAAAGAAGAAAGAGAAAGAAAAAGAAGAAGAAAGAAAGAAAGAAAGAAAGAAAGAAAGAAAGAAAGAAAGAAAAGAATTAATTCTGTCTTCATCTCTTTATTCAGCATTTAATGGGAAAAAATTTTCCAGGACTCAGACAAGCCCATTTACTACATGATTTCTCATCAGAGACTACTGAAGATACAGAAGAAGAGAGTCATTATATTAGTCCTCAAAGTATTCTTTTAGAGGTAAGCCCTTCCATCCATTAATCCTTCATTTCTCGTACAAATATTTGCTGGGCCCTGGCTGCGTGCTCTTCCTGAGGTACTAGGCTGGGTTTGGTGGAACAGAGCAATGAATCAGGCGCAGGTGATGTGCTCACAGAGGAGACACTTGAATAAGAGGTGCCACGATACCAGACAGAAAGGGTTCCGTGCTGAGGAGAGATGCTTACAAAATGCATGGAGTGCATGAGGGAAGGAAGGCAGGGGAGGTAATTCCCAGAGAGAAGACCAGCTAAAACGAAGCTAGTAAGGCTGATAGAATGAAGCTAAAAGGCCATTGAAAGAAAGACTCCCCCCTCCAAATTAAGTACAAAACTGTGCAGGAGAAGTTCAAAGAAGGAGGAGATGGGCGAAGGCTGAGGTGGTCAGAGGGGGCTGTGGGACCTCGCAAAGCCTGAACACAGCTTCGTCAGGCCAGAGGGCAAAGGGGTACTCCAGGTGAAGCAAGGGCCATGAAAGCTGGCTCTGGAAGACCACCATTCATAGGGGAGAAGCAGAAAGACTGGCTTGACTGGAATGAATTTTTCCAATTATGGGTTCATGATTAATCTGTTAGGCAGGCAGCTAAAAGCCCTCAGGGTTTTTGAGCAACCATTCCCCCAAATGACTTAGTTGTGAGGGGCTAGTGGAGAGTCTCCTGGGGGACAATATTTTCTAGGACCTTTGCAGCCCTTTGCAGCCACTTGGTTAGCCTGTGAGCAGAGTAGCCCGAGGACAGCCCTGTGTTGTGTGGGAGTCTGACCCAGCCAGGTGACATGATTCTAAAGTAGCACCAGTTGGGAAAAAGTTCATATCATACCATTTTCTGATGAAACAGAAAAATAAATAGCAATTTAGTCCAATAAAACACCGTATTGGGAGCATGGGGGAATCCAGGAGGTGAAAACAGACTTTGAGTCAGAGAAGCTTTACTGGTTCAGTCTCCTAGAATGAGCACCACTATTCATCCAGTGGTGGATGTACTTACTATTTCAGGGCCCAGAACCATCATGGAAGGGGTATTGGCTATTGGTAGATTTGCATTCTTATGTCTATTCCTCTTGTCTATAGTTGGATACTTTTGTTGCTTCCAATGATTCTGGTGAATCTGCTGAAGCTGATAGTCCAGACCAGTTCTCCGAGAGAACTGAGAATCACTACATGTCAATGAAATCCTGGTATGTAAAATTGCCATGTTCTTAAAATTGATTTTTAACTAATGCACTTTTATAGAACAATTACTGTTGATATATTAATTCAAAAGTATTACCATAGACCAAGTTCACCATATTATTCCAGTAATCTCAAAACAAGAAGAAGTGAGAATGATTTCTCTACCCCTTGAAAACCATTTAGTGACTGCCTCAGACCCTATTCTGTCTCCTGGGGAACGGATTTTCTATTCTGAATTTATGTCTCACACTCTCCCTTTTGTGTTCCAAGTCCTCCCAATGTAAAGAATTATTTTGACGCCATTTCCACTTTCAGAAGGAAAGTTTGTCAAATTTGATTCTAAGTGTGATTCTGAGGGTAGGGCATACTTGAAGACCTTGTTAGTTTTCGCATGGCTCCTAGCTACTGAAATCTGATTCATACACCATAGAAAGTTATAAATAGATTTGCTGAAAAAGGGTTTTATATTAATTTCTTATACCATAGTTTTTTCAGAGAGATATCCCACAAGACTGCTGATAGCGAAGAGGAATCCCAGGGCCTTCCAGAGAGCCAGAATAGTGGGCTTCACTTGCAAGAACAAGATTCACGAAGTGACTCTTGTCTTCCACCTGCCAATATGGAAGCACAGACCATGAATGACAAAAAGCAGTCGGCCTCACTTACTGTTGTGCAATTATCTATACTACTCAAGTAAAGTTCTAATTTCTAAACCTCTGTGGGCCCTTAGAGCAAGGCAGCCTTCCCTTTTTACTTAGAATTCAAATTTTAAAGTAGTTCCTAAAAATCTCCAAGTCAGCCAACATTTTGACCAGCTTCCCCTTCTCACTGATGTGGTAGCCAAGGACAGTGAGTAACCGAGCTGGAAGCAAAGTGGTCCCCTGGGCTCTGGGTAGCATTTTCAAATATTTCTAAAAATTCTCCCTTGGCTAGTGCTTCAGGCCCTGGAACTTTGGATCACGCTGAACTAGGTAGTGTGTCCCCCAATGTCTACAGTTAAAATTATGGGCACATAAGTTGCATGACGTTTGGTTATAGAATAGGAGGGGCACGTTTAGGTTTTAAGTGATGCCAAGGTATTTGATGAGATTGTTCTCCATTTTCACTCTTTCCATTGTCATCTTCTATGGGATCATTTCCAGTGGAGAAATGAGCAGATGAATGTGATATATAATCAACTTAGTCCACTTTGTACTTCACTGTCTGCCATCCACTACCACATTCCAAGAGGGGTGGGGAGGGCATCAGTGAGTAACTTAAATTCATATTCTCCAAATTTGGGGGACAATCTTTAACTGGAAAATACCATCTTAGATGTAGGAGGCCAAAGTCTACTCAGGAAGTCCAGTTCAGAGCCAGAGACAGTGGCCTGATGTGACTTTTACAAACATTTTATCTCATAGTAACATCCCTGATGAAGGCCAAGTGGAGAAACTAAATGTGTTCCTTTCTCCTTCCGACATCATCAATTATCTCACTCTCATAGAAGCCGCAGGACGGATATGGTAGGTTGAAGATTTGAGGGTTCTTGATTATAAATGGGGTTGGGAGATAGGGAGACAACAATTTTATCTTGAAACTCTGTATGTGGCAAAACAAAGAGTTTGGACAGTGGTGTTGCTTTTATCACCAAAGGTCTTTGGTTGTGGCAGAAATAAGGGTGTACCTGTTGGAGCGTCAGCTGGGAGGTGGGTTGCGGATAGGAGGACCCAAAAGTCCAATAAGCAGCAAGTCTCCAATACTTTGAAGGTAAGGAAAAGCAGGAAGGAATAGGTATGGTCCAAGGAAATCATCCCCAGTCACTGAGCAATGACTATTGTATAAATGAATGAAGTTCGTGAAGTCAACAAGAATCTAAGGTCTAAAAGAAAAGGTTGGACCAAGGTCAAAGACTTCCAGACACCTCTTGTCAGGGGCAGACACAAGAGAGAAAATTTTCTTAAAGTCAGCACTGTTTATTTGGCTCTGTATCCTTTTAAGAACTTTGCAATTTATTTTGGTGGAAGATTACATTTTTACAAGGGAAGGAAGTCCTTTAAGGTAAAGGGATGACAAGTTCTGTAAGAGGACAGGAAACATAATCTTCCACTTTTCCAAATTTCCTACAATCTCAGAGGTTCAATAAATACTTGACTGAAACTGTAGACTTCTCTGTGCCTGAGTTTGCTCATTCCTCAATTCATTTATTGTTCATTAGATAGTCATTGTATAATCATCATGTGCTCCCTTTCAATAAATACTTATTAATCATCTTCTGTTTACTTGGAGTTGTGTGGCTATGAATTTTTTTTTTTTTTTTTGGAAGGTAGTGCTATACTTCTGGGGTCTCATAGCCTGGTGAAAAAGACAGCCACATAAACAAGCAAATGTAAAATGCATGTGATTTAAATATACAATAAATGGGTGTTCCCACCGTGCAATAGAAGCCCAGGGGCAAGGAGGGTCATTAAAGGAAGGGGAATGTAGGAGGACCGTGTAGAGGGTATGCTCAGAGTTGGTTTTGGAAGAAGGGGTGGAGTCCAACAGTAGTGACAGATGAGAGAATATTCCAACAGAAAATGGAGTTTGTCTGCTTCAGATGCAGTGCAACATGGCTGAAGAAGCTGGTGACAGTCATGAGGGAAGGCCAATGTGTCCCACGAGCACAGTCTCCCACTTGTGTTGAATGTTATGTCCCATTGCAGTGTGGCTCAGTGGCAAGGCCCCCCGCGCCTGGGATGCTTATTCTTTCACGGAGATCATCTTTTGGCCGTGAATGACCTGAAGCCTCACGACCTGGACGAGGCCTCATTGTTTCTCAGCCGGTCTGTCCAGAAGGAGGTGAGTCTTGCTGACCGGTCCCGGCCAGGAATAAGATCAAGGTCTCCAGTGGAATCTGAACAGTACATGCAAATACATGCAAATAACAGAATGTTGTTTTAGAAGCTTTTCAAAATTGCTTCATATAAAATAGGTATTTGGAGAGGCCGCCGGGGTAGGAGACCGAACATCGGGGTCCAGGACCTCAGACGGAGCATGAGGTGGCAGAAGGAGCGTGCAAGGGAATCACGTTGGCTCAGGGTGTGTGTTGCATTTTCTTTAGACAATTTGTGCCTCAGCTTTCTCTTCTGCAAAATTGGGGGTAAGGCTAATACTTGTTGGAGAATTAACTGTGATAATATGTGTCACATTCTTACAAATGGGACCGGCCCCCACTAGGCACTCCATAGCGTTTGCTGCTTTTGCTTCTCCCACTGTTGGCTGGGGAACATTGGCCAGGGTCAGCTTTTTTACTCTTCGCACTCCTCATCTCAGAAATTGGCCTCGCCATACCTTCCTCACAGAGTTATTGGAAGAATTAAACAAAACATGTGAGTGTGTATTAACGATGTATGTTTTCAAAGGGCTCTCCACGGCTCCGCCTGTGGGTACCAGCTCGGCAGGGCGAATTCCTTCCCTGGCCTATGTTTATTTCTAACACGCCACATGACCTTGGGAAAATCACTTTCTTTCTGGGCTTCAGCTTTGTCTGTCTACAGTAAGATAGTTGGTTTTCAACCTGTGCTTCTTGAACCCCTAAGAGACAGGGACTTGAGGAAGAGGTGAGGAAGGGGACAGTATAAGAGACTTCAACAAGAATGATCTACATTTATCATTTATCTGCTTTCTACGTTGGCTCTGTTAGCTCTCCCAGAAGAAATATTTCCTTGGCTTAAAATTCCTGAAAACCACTGTGCTAGATGATCTCTCCAATTTCTTCCAGCTCTTAGGGTCTATGATTCAATAGGTCTTATCTCTGCATTACACAGTAACCTCGTTGGTTAAACAAATGGTGCTATGCGTATTCTCTAAATGGGGAAAGCCAGCAAGGATGATGAGTTGTCTAAGGGACATAACTAGTTAGTGGCAGGGCAAAGACTTATTCCTTCATTCAGCCATTCATTCACTCTTTATTGAACACCTCCTGTATGCTGGATCTTGGGCTAAGTCCTAGAGCTACATAAATGGCCTCAGCCCAAGCTTAAGGAGCTCACATATTATGGATCAAATAGGCATGTTATGTGCTAGTTACAATACAGTGTGTGCCCTAGGATGTGAACAGAGGGCCATGGGAGCAGACAGAAGAAAGGAGTAAATCTGTATGAGGAAGGCCAGAAAGGTGTCTCAGAGAAGGTAGTGTCTGGCTTGGGTTTTGAAAACCGGGTAGGAGTTTGGAAAAGAAGTAGGTGTCAGGGGCTCAGACCAACAATCAGGTGACTATAGTATATTTTCTCTGCCAGACACCTACCCTGGGGCCAGGCGTTCAATATAATCTTCTGAAAGTTACCAAACAACATTCTGACCCAGAGATCCAGGCATCAGCTCTGAAGCCAAAAATAAAAAAAGGATTTTTGCCCGGGAGCAAATTCAGGACCTCCCCCTGGGCACTGCTGACTGCGGTGTATCAAGACCACCCTTCTAGACTGTCGAGTCTCTTGCACGGGAGGGGACAACAGCATTTCTCCTGCACTGATTCTGCCTGCCCCTTTCTATTGGCTAACAGTTAGGGGTGTTTGCCAACATGGTTATCTGGGAGATCAAAAACGTCTACTTTCCCATTCCCCCCCTCCCCAAATCCTGACTATTGTATGTTAAAATGAATGTCCAGTTCTTTTTAAAAATTCAAATAGCTGGTCCCTGGAAGGGAAAAGAATGTTGGAAGAAGGGGGATATGGAACCAAAGGAGGGGCAGCCAAGGGCCCTAATTGTTTTAGAGCGTTTGGACGGATCACATCTACTTTCCTTCCTGCTGGGCCGCAGTTGAGAGACAAGGAGGTTGGCTTGGGGACGGGGAAGGGACAGCGAGAGGAGACCGTGTGAGATTTTAAGAGGAGGGGGAGAAGGGGTGTGTGTTAAAAAAAAAAAAAAAAAAAAAGGAGGAAATGCTAGATTACGGGAGAGACACATCAAACTTCAATTTCCCCCTGATCTTGTCCATGGCTGGTTTTGTATGGTTTCATCTGGATGTTCTAGCTTCAAGAGGCTTATACTTCCTGGTACAACTGGGCCCCTCGGGCCTCATCAGCGCTCCCTGCAATCTACCCTAAAGGTTCAGGCTGGTGGCTGCCAGAGAATAAAAATCCACCCTCCACCTGAATATACAAGTCATCCTGACTTCCTCTGGCCCAGATTTTGTGGTTCATCGTAGGGTTTTTCTTCAAAACCAGCTTCAAAGGGTGTTGATGAGGACAGACTGAGAACAAACAACCGTAAGGATAATCTTTAGTCATTTAGTTTCCCTCATACTTGTGTTTTAGAAAATAAAACTCACCATCGGCCGGATCCCAAATTCAGAGAAATTCCATGCTGTCGCCTGTATGTGCTCCTTAAAAGATGAAGGTGTTGTACCTTTTCAACTGGATAGGTCTGGATCAGAGAAGACACTGAAGAGGAGTCCAGCCATTAGAAAGGGTCCGTCCAAAGGAAGTAGAGAGTAACATGCCAGGACCCACTGCAGAGGAGCAAGGATGGGCCCTGGACTCTGCAGGGGCTCTGCCTCTCACCGCTGTGTGTAAGATAAAACAAGTCAGCACAGATCTCTGATTTTCTGCATCTACATCCTAATGGCGGGGATAGCTCCCCTCTCTGGCTATTGCATCAGGGATGTTGCGAGGGCCCAGGGTGATAATGACTATGGAACACAGAGGAAATGGAAGGCCTTATTATCTTAGACTTTGTCCCACACAGCACAGAGATCGGATAAGTCCCTCATCTAAAATGCACTGTGTTCTATGAGGTCGTGCCCCACACAATCCCTTCTTTGTCAGGGAACATACAGTTGGAAATAAATGCTCATGCCAGGAAGGCAAGGTTCCCGAGAGATGCGATATCCTATCAGCCCTCCCAAACACCTCCTGCTCCTTGTCATGCCCCCGGTCCAAAATGCTGAGACAGAGCCGCCTCTTGGACTCAATAATTATCTTGTTTTCTCAATACCCAGTAACTATTCTAGAAGTCGAAGCAGTTTTAGGTCATATACAGCAAAGATCTGTTTTCTCTACAAGGAATTAAGGCAACGACTTAGCACTTCTAAGTTTGAAAGGTCTTAACTAACTGATACCATAATTCACTGATCCTACAAAGCCAGAAACATCAAATCTTTTTCCATAAACAGGAAAACAGAGGCAGAGAGCAAAAGGACTAATCATATCTGGGAGTGGTAGAGCATAAGGAGGCTTCAGAAAATACATCTTACCATGTTGTTATTTTGTGCCAGAAGACATTAAGGCCCCATACGTTTAATACAAACAAAACAGAAACAGACTCATAAATACAGAGAACAAACTGGTGGTTGCCAGAGATGAAGGAGATTAAAAGGTACAAACTTCCAGTTATAAAATAAGGAAGTCTCAGGGATGAAAAGTGCAGCATGGGGAATAGAGTCAATAATACCGCAATAACATTGTATCGTGACTACACTTAACTGTGGTGAGCAGAGCATAATGTACAGGATTGTTGAATCACTCTGTTGTACACCTGAAACTAATAGAACACGGTGTGTAAAAAAGTAACAATAGTAATAATATACTTTCTCTGTGGTTCCCAGTTGCATTGCCATTTAGTGGCAGAACCAAGAATCTAAAACCAGCTCTGAGAAACAGATGTCCTGATCCTCACTTTGTATTTGGACTGAGGTTTGAAAAGACCTTCAGCAGATAGAAGACACATTCAAATACAGATCTGTTATCCAGATTGTCTAAAAATTCTTACCTACTGTTTCTTTTTTAAGCTGGATGGAAGACTCTGCTTTCTCCCTAGTTTTATTGAAATGTAATTGACATACGGCATTGTTATCAGGTCAAGGTATACAACGTAATGATCTGATGTGTGTACAGTCACCTATGTTTCTACTTCCGGAAATCTGTCCTACAGAAATACTCAACACACAGATTGTTTTGCAATGTTCACTGTAGCATTGTGTAATAAAAAAAAAATTATTCAGGGATTGTTTAATTATGAGGACTTCATGGGATGGGATGCTCTGCAGATGTTAAATGTTCGGTTAAATGTGCAGTCACAGAAAATGTTTACAATATAGTGAGAATGACAAAAGCAAGTTGCGGGGGGCGCCTGGGTGGCTCAGTCGGTTAAGCGTCTGCCTTTCGGCTCAGGTCACAATCCCAGGGTCCTAGGATCAAGCCCCACGTCAGGTTCCCGGCTCAGCAGGGAACCTGCTTCTCCCTCTCCCTCTGCCACTCCCCCTGCTTGTGCTCGCTCTCTCTCTCAAATAAATAAATGAAATCTTTAAAAGAAAAAAGCAAGTGGCAGAACAGTAGGCATGACATTGTTATAGTCTTACAAAAATAAATTATTGGTATTTACATATACGTATGTGTGTATACAAAATTTCCCCAACCCTAATAAGAGAGAAATGCCTACCTCATCAGGTTGTCGTGAGGTTTAAATGGGTGATGTACGGACAGCAGCTAGTATGCTGCCTGATACACAGTGAGCACTCAGTGCTGGTTATGAAGCTGCCGCTTTGACAATGCTGGTTTTTTTTGGTTTTTTTTTTTTTTTTTTTTTAAAGATTTTATTTATTTATTTGAGACAGAGAGAATGAGAGACAGAGAGCATGAGAGGGAGGAGGGTCAGAGGGAGAAGCAGACTCCCTGCCGAGCAGGGAGCCCGATGCAGGACTCGATCCTGGGACTCCAGGATCATGACCTGAGCCGAAGGCAGTCGCTTAACCAACTGAGCCACCCAGGTGCCCGACAATGCTGTTTTGTCCAGTAAGAATCACCTCTGAGAAGTAGGAGCAAGAATGAGCATGTCACTTTTATTTAAAAAAAATACAAGTGTGGATGATAAATAAATTTTATATATTTATGTAAATTTGTGTTTATTAAATATATACTTATATAAATGTATATTTGTTATATAAATATATTTTATATATTTATTTATATTTATATATTACTTACATTTATTATATAAACACACATTTAAATACATATATTTATATAAATATATAGAATTTAGATAAATATTTATTTAAAAAAAATTTTTTTAATCTTTTTAAGTAAGAAACCCAAGCCACTTCAGGAAAGGAAATGCAAAACCATCAAGGTAAAACTGTCCAGCAACCAACAATGTGGGTGGATACACTGCTTTGAATCCCAAAGGTCCTTCCGTTGTTTGGCTCAGAAGTCCACACCACAATGCTAATAAAAGCTAAAATGAGATAGATGGACAGACCTTAGCCACCAGACACTAAGCCCCTCATGGGATGAACTAAATCCTTACCAGGCTCACGGAACTCCTAGCACCCAGCCCAGCCTCTACTCAGCACTCCAGTGTGAGGACAGTGGGCCCGCTCCCGGCCATCCCTCCCTCCCTCATGTTCTGCCTGTTGCTGAATCAGCTGGGGACCTCGTTAAGCAGGATCCCGCTCCAGATGCTCCTCCCACTTGAGGGCTTTGCTCCTAAAAGGAAGCCTCAGAGCACATTCCAAGATCTTCCCACCCACAACCCAAGGATTCTGATTCCAGAGGTCCAGGGTGGGGCCCTGGAATCTGCATTCTAATGGCCACTGCCAGATGATTCGATTAGGTGGACAAGGGACACTCGAGGGACATCACCCCCAGGGTCATGGGAAGAGGCACATGTGTCTTCTGAGAGGCGGCAGGACGTGGAATGAGCACGTGGGTGGTTCTGAAGGGTGAGGGCCCACCGTTTTCAGTAATTCTGGGGAAGAGGCTAATGACGGCCACCCCTTGCCTCCTCCTCCAAAAAGAACCCTGTTCCAGAGGTGAGAAGCCCAGTTTCGTTCCTTGCTCTTGGCCCCTGGGGAGTGTCCCAACCAGGGCTCCTAGAGGCATTGCTGTCCCGACAGGTGGGAAATAACAATAATTCTTTATTTTTTAAAGATCTTATCTATTTTTGTGAGAGAGAGAGAGCAAGCCGCACACATGAGTGACGGGGGAGGGGCAGAGGGAGAAGCAGGCTTCCCGCCGAGCAAGGAGTCCGACGCAGGACTTGATCCCAGGCCCTTAGATGCGGCAGGAACCCAGTGCTCGGCTGCAGGAGAAGCCATTCCTGCAGGCCGTTCCTCATCGTCAGGCGTCATTCCTCTTTGCCTCGTCTCCCAGAGCCAGGGGCCAGCCAGTCTCTGCCGGGATTCAGCCTGGGTCCCTGCCCAGCGAGGGGCCTTTCTTCCTCCCAACAAAGGTAGTGCCCCCAAGGAGAGCTGCTGACTGAACCGGCCCCGAAGTCTGGTGATCGAGGCGTGTGTCCCAGACCCCAGCTTTTGGAATCCTCTCTGTCGCTGGGCTGAGAGAGGCTGGAGGACAGTCTGCTGAGAGGCAGGGGCAGGTCTCCAGGCCAGGCCTCAAAAGACTTGTGCCTCATAAATATAATTTCCCCAGAGCAGAGAGGGTGGGACAGACCTCCTCACAGTGCCCACCCACCTCCAGCCACGTCCACACCTGTCCTCAGGGCATAATGCCATCTGTGACCTCTTTCCTTCCAGAGCTGCCTCGATGTTCATTCCGACCCAGTTCCAGGTGGATAAACGTGGGCAAAGGTGGGGCCGGGGACTGCAGAGTGACTGACCCTTGTCCCCATGGGGCAGCCCTGTTCTAGGCATACTTGCGGATGGAAGGCAGTAACAAGAATGGATTATAAGCTATTCTTGGCCATCATTTCTCGGGCCTGGTGCAGTGCTTCCATTCTGCTGGGGAAGAAACCAGAGCCCAGACATGGGAAGAGGCTGACCTGAGCTCCCCGAGGCCCCGGGCCACGCCTCCAGCTCCCAGGCCAACAGCTTCCCTGCAGGGCCTTTGCGATCTCTCTGGGCTCTCCCTCTTCTTCATGGCCTCGCGCCTCTGGAACCGACACCAGAGGGAGTCTCTGTCTTTCCACTCTGTCTCTCTGCTGGGGACACAAACGATTCAGTCAATTCTAAATAGCAGCTGGTGAGATATGCAACGAATGTGTAGGGCCAGACACATCCACCCCTACTTGAAGCTGCTGACATGTATGCGTGGGTTCCAGAAAGGCATTTGTGGTTATGTAGAGTGAGCCCCTGCACACTTACATATATGTACGTGTGTGTTGAGAGAGAGAGAGAGAGAAGACAGGTGGGAAATAACAATAATTCTTTATTTTTCAAAGATCTTATCTATTTTTGTGAGAGAGAGAGAGAGAGCAAGCCGCACACATGAGTGACGGGGGAGGGGCAGAGGGAGAAGCAGGCTTCCCGCCGAGCAAGGAGCCCGACGCAGGACTCGATCCCAGGACCCCGGGGTCATGACCTGAGCCGAACCCAGGCACTTAACCCACTGAGCCACCTAGGCGCCCAATAACAATAATTCCTTACTGAGCTGAGAAGCCCAAGCCCACAGTGTCCCCCGCCCCCACCTTTCTCTTCAGGGCTGATGCCAAGTGACTTCCTCTTAGGATGATAAGGAGAATTGAAAGTATCATAAACAGGCCCAAAGAGAGAGGCCTTTCAGATTCAGAATGTGGATTAATTCAGAGTTCTTTAGTGAAGTTGAATTTCCAGATATGCAAGAAATGTGTTTTATTGGAAAAACTCTTAAAACATTTGAGTTAATGAATTCTTTGTCTAATGATCAAGGATCAGGAAGGATCTCAGAAGCCATTCTCAATACCGTCTCTGGCTAGATGGTTCTGGAAAACTAAGGGTTGACGTGAATCTTGCACTCACAGTACTAGACTCTGGAGCTGCCCGATTCCATAGCCACTAGCCACGTGTGACTTTTAAAATTTGAACTAATGAAAATTAAATAAAATTTAAATTGCATTTTCCAATTGCACTAGCCACATTTGAAGTGGTCAGTAGCCCCATGTGGCAAGTGGCTACAGTATTGGACAGCATGGATAGAGACTATCATCACAGGAAGCCCTGGTGGACATTGGTGCTCTAGAACGTTAAACCCCCAAGAGGGGAGCAATTCACAACTGCCTTGTTCACCATCATGATCCTAGCACGTAAATACAGTGCATCACTCATGACGAGTGCCCAAGAGATACATGTTGAAGGAAGGAATCACTAAATTTGGGGTTGCATTATAATTCCTAGGCATTCTGTTTGATGATGTTTTCAAATAAATATTCACATCAGTGATTCTGATAACAAAAATTTTTTTGGGTAGGGGGTCAGAACCAAATTAATTTTAAAGTCAAGCTGCGGGCCTTTTTAATGTAATCTGTTTTCTCAATAGTTAACAGGTTTCTCTGAGTAATTGATATTGACTTGGGAGCTGTTATAGAGATACACACACACACATACACACACAAATACAAGATCTAAAACCCTTTCACAAGGGTTTTTGTGACATGGTGAAGAAGGGAAGAATGACTTGTGATCTCTGGTTTACCTATTATCATTCGAAGAGGCACTATTCCATAAGTTTAATTTTAAAATTATGTTAATCATCATTTTCCTAAAACTTGTTAGCACCTCCTTGCCTTCTTCAACTCTTCTTACTCGGGGTCACGGCTTGGCAGTCTTTCACTACACTCTGCGTATTTCCTAAGGAGTACTGAGACCTGGAAGACTATTTCCTCCTCTACCAAGTGACCCGGGACTGCCTGTGTTTATGCCGGGGCCTGGGGAAGCGGACGAGGCAGCTCGTTTTAAACCTACACAAACGGAGAGTTAATAGGCTCTGAGTGTGAGAGGTTTTGTGACTAAAGCCCACTCGTTTCTAGTACGGGGTTCAGTGACATTGATGTGGGGTGCTCGGTTCTCTTGACAGCGATGTCTGTGGTCTGATGTCTGCTGTCATTTGCTTGCCGCTTGGTTTCCAAGTGTGTTCCGGGGAGGTGAGACCACCAGGAAAATGATCGGAAGCCAGGTTCAATTACTCTGTCAGAGAAAGTAGAGAACAATGAACTACCAGACTGTGTGGTGACGGAGGAGATCGGAGAGGCAAGCGGTGATGGTGGAACGGAGCGCTAATGAGGACTTGCACCCGGCGTGGCCATGCTACGGAATCTTAACCACAGCTTCCTGAAACCAGAGCTATGGTCATCCCCATGGTGTGGATGGGGAAGTTAAATAACTCGTTCGTGGCTAGTACATGACAGAGCCAGAATTTAAACCAGACAGACTGGCTTGGAGGCCGCAAGCCGACCTCTACCCCGTGCTGAAAGCCTCCTGGAGGAGGAGGTGGCTCGAGCTCCGGAAGAGGATAATCCCCAAGGCACAGGGATGTAGACAGCGAGCCTGGAGCGCACTTCCCCAGTGAAAACAGGGAATGTGAGGAATGACTCAGTTTTCTCATCCAGCACTGGTTTCAAGAATATCCATTCATCTTCTGGGCCTCTCGCCCAGGAGAACGTTCAAAGTCCACACCGTATGTTTCAGGAACGAGGAGAATTCTCTGGAGGCTCCTGTCATGACTGTTTAGCATTTTTTACAGCTCTCCTTTTAGATGGCCATCTGGCTCCATATAACGTTCAAGTTAACAAGCAATTAACGCACAGTTCCAATGACAAAGGCTGCTAGGCTGGTCCCCTGGACAGAAGATGAGGAATAAAGAATCCTTGACTTTGCAAGCCTTATCCTTGGGTGGGGGTAATACAAACATATACATAGAGAGCTGCAAGGCAAGTCCATGATCCTAAATCCTTTGTTAAAGTACAAATTCAGTGTTAAATGAGTAAACAGTTTATTTTTTTTTAAAGATTTTATATCTTTATTTGAGAGAGAGAGAGCGAGCGAGAGAGAGAGAGCAGGAGCAGAGGGAGAGGGAGAAGCAGGCTCCCCGCTGAGCAAGGAGCCCAATAATGCGGGACTCAATCCCAGAACTCCGGGCTCATGACCTGAGCTGAAGGCAGATGCTTAACAGACTGAGCCACCGAGGAATCACTTAAATAAGTAAACAATTTAAAGACTAATCCTATGTAGTGGGTTTGGGAAAAGCTTCATAGGAAGGGTGACTTTCCTTTTTTTGCAGGTGTGGGGGGGTGGAATTTTACCTCTGGCCAAACCCTCATCACAATATGCAGCCATCACAATACAATTGTCAGGACCAAAGAAGTTCTCAAAATCCATAGTACAGAACTCCTTAATCCTTATGCAATTTGAGCCCTTTGAACGGTCACCATCAGTACTTTTGGAGTACTTCTTGGGTTTAGGGCACAGTGCCAAGCACTGGTGATATTAAAAGGAATAAAAGATGGGACCTCAGGGAGGTGATAATCTAATTAAGGATATGGGTGTAAAAATTGCTTAGGGGTAAAAACTTCCCAAATAGAACTGAGGTATATATTCACACAAAAACTTGTCCATAAATATTCATAGCGCCATTATTCGTAGTAGCCAAAAAGTAGAAATGTCCATCAATTGATGTAGGGATAAGTAAAATGTGATATAACCATATGATATAGATAAATATGATTTAGCCATAAAAAGGAGTGAAGTACCAACAAGTGATACAAATGGATGAACCTTCTAAACGTTATGCTAAGTGAAAGAAGCTAGTCACAATAGGCCACATGTTATATGATCCTGTTTATATGAAATGCCCAGAATACACATGATTGTACAGATAGAAAGTAGATTAAGGGGAGAGGGGGAAATGGGGGGAGGGTGACTGCTCATGGATACCGATGGGGTTTCTTTTTGGGGTGATCAAAAATTTTTGGAATTAGATGGCGGTGATGCTTGTAAAACTCCGAGAATACACGAAAAGCCACTGAATTGTACACTTTAAAAAGGTGAATTTTATGATATATAAATTATATATCTCAACAAAAATATATAAAAATAAATTTCACTCATAGACTCTAAACTGGGGTAGGGAAATTGGATACTAAGGCATTCCCCCCACCCCAACCTTGGAGATAGACTTCATTTATAGTTGATGAAGAATAAGGGCAGGAGCCGTCCTCCCCATGGACTGATTGAGCAGCCTTTTCTAAAACATTACCTCATGTGAAGATGGTAAGGGCATCCCTGTGTAAGAAACAGTTGATTACCTGATTAGTAAAAATCTTTAGCTCTCTTATAGGTAATAATTCTTATTACCATCAAATCTCAAAAGTACCTCGGGGCACCTAGATGGCTCAGTTGGTTAAGCGTCCGACTCCTGATTCTAGCTCAGGTCGTGATCTCAGGGTTGTGAGATCGAGCCCTTCGTCGGGCTCTGCACTCAGGGTGGAGTCTGCTTAAGATTCTCTCTCTCCCTCTGCCTCTCCTCCTGCTCTCTCTCTCTCTCTAATAAATAAATAAAATCTTTAAAAATTTTTTAAAAATAAATAAAAGTACCCCAAGGACCAAAGAAACTGCTTAAAGACTCATTCATACTAAGGTGTAAATAACTAGATGAGTCTTAACTTAGAGCAGAAGGATGGCAAGAGAGGCAAGATAGCACTCAGTACCTACAAGGGTAGGATATGCATTGCCAGACCACAGAAAAAGAGGAAAGATACCAATAAATCACCTAAGGCAAACTATTTCTCAAATTACCAATAGCTAAGTAGCTATTGCTACTGTCTAAAGGAGCTAGAAGTTATATTCCCTACTCTAAAGACTTCTACGAACTGTTTCGAAGACATAACTGCTATTTTTGCTCAGTCATATTTAGGACTGGTAGGATTTCTTGTGCTCCCAAGAAAGGTAACTCCTTGATCAAATGTTTTTTGCCTTATATGCTAATCTCATCCTGTTTTCTCGTGAACTTATCTTGCCACCAAAGAATAAAACAAAACAAAAAACCCACAAAAAACGAAAAACCAAACAAACTCACACAAAATTTAACACTGTAGTCGAAAGGTCTTCACAGAGCCTAAACAATGACCAAATCGTAAGGACCCAGTTAGGAGAGGAGAAGCTCTAGCAATGAGCAAAGCGGAGAAGGAGTGAGGCTTGAAGTCAAGGGAGAGATTTAGGAAGGAATCAGTCTTAACCAATTACAGATGGCTAGCAAGCTGCTGCCAGCTCAGATCAGCCTGCATGCTGTAATCCCACTTTTTCTTTAATTAATATCTCACACTTCCAAACAAAGTGGGTGAAATTGTAGAGAAGTCTGCCAGGACTCCTCTCAGCTTACATAAGCCAAACCTGAGCTGGGCTGTGGATTTATTAGGCAGTGCTGTGAACATTTTTAATGCAGTATTTATTTACTGAGCTGTATAAATAGACCTGATACTAGGGTCACCATCACTTTAGGAAAGATGCTTCTCTTCGTATGGTCTGACGGTGGCTGTGAAGCATTTGCACGTCGTTCATTGCTTCCGAGCTGTTCCATATCCACCCCTGCCTCCCGCAACCCTTCCCTCCCATTTTGCTGAATTTGAGAATGTAGACAACAACCCACATCATTAAAACCGTATCAGAACTGCCTGATTAACTCTCTAGGATTCAGGAATTAACGGGAAAAAATAAGAGTAAAGCCAATCCCCGTGCCAACCCCAGTGCTCCACTTTTAATGGAGCATTTACTCACTTTTACTCATTTAAACACTTGACCCACAAGGTCTAACCAAATGTCGTCCTTCTCTGTCTCTCAGGTAGAATTGATTGCCCATCTGTGTTTCCACATCACTTTGTACCTATTTCCTCTGTGGCACATAAATCTATTAAGGATGTTTGTCAGTATCCATGTTATTCCACGAAAGTCTGGATTCTTTGCCAGCAAGCTGTGTCTCGGTCCCTGTTACATTGTTAGCGTCTCCGAGAGCGCTCAGGCTAATAACAAAAGCCTGGTGAATTAAAGTGGAATCCAAGGTTACCATCTCACAATGCGAAGCCTTCCCCAAAGTGCAGCTAGCATGCCCACAGGACACAAAGTCTCCACTTGGTTTTGGCTACAGAGATGAGTTTTTAGGGCCCTATAGGTCAGAGATTCTTGGGATAATAGAGTTCTAACATTCCTCATTAGCAAATATCCCCCACTTTGCCCTGAGTCAATAAACAAGTATTTATTCAGTGCTGCTTAATACAGGCTTGGAGCTTAGAAGCTCTAGAAGGTACCTTCTTTATTCTTACAGTTATAGAAAGGAATGGAAAGGGTCTGATTTTTTTCTTTTTCTTTTTTCTTTTTTTTTTTTTTTGAGCATCTATTCAACAATGCTAGGCCCTGAACAGGGGTTTTATGTACATTGTTTCATTTAGCCTTTCAAACGATCCTTCAAGGTAAGTGCTATCATTTCACATATGAGAAACCTCATTTTGCAGGTGAGGAGAATGAAGCTCACAAAGGTTAAGTAATCATCCCAAGGTCACAGATTCAAACCCAGGTTGGCCTGGCTCCGAAGCGCATGTAACAGTCCCACTGACCTGTCACTTAGTTTGACCTTGGGCCTAGAGCATATACTTCACCTCTTGGGCCTCAACTACAGTTACATCTGTAAAATGGAAATAATACTACCTTTTTGGAGAAATGATAATCTAATCTTTTAAGGAACCCTGATTACCCTCAGGCCTATCATTCTAAATCCACTCATAAAGCTATGACTAATTATTATGAGACAAGTGTGTAATATAAGAAAGAGTGTATTTAAGTGCCAAAATTTACCATATAAACAACAAGCTATGCGGGATTTCAGAGGAAGAAGAGGTGCATACAAGCAAATGTCTAAAGCCCCTTGGAATAGACCAGGCTTAAGTTGGGACTGAAACGATGAATGATATTTGGACAGATGAGGGAGAAAGCAGGTTGAGCAAAGGGAGAAAGATGAATTTGAAATGAGCATGACAGTGAAAATATCACTGCACGTAATGATAATGAAAAATACCATTTTTTAAAAGATTTTATTTATTTATTTGAGAGACAGTGTGTGTGCGTGCATGAGTGGGGGTTGCAGAGGGAGAGGAAGAGAGAATCTGAAGCAGACTCCCCACTGAGCATGGAGCCTGATGGGGCCTCCATCCCACAAGATTATGACCTGAGCCCAAACCAAGAGTCAGATGCACTTAACCAACTGAGCCACCCAGACACCCCACGAAACGTACCATTTATTTTGTGTTTGCTGTACAACAGGAATAAGGTGCACTTTGGTAGCATAATTTCATTTAATCTTCACACCAATTTTAAGAGGTTACCTACCTCTTTGCTTACCTCCATTATACTCATGCGAAAACGAAGGAGCAGAGAGGTGAAATGATTTGCCCAGGGTCACATAGTTATTATGGTGCAGAACGAGGAGTCTGGCCCCATGCTCTTGAGCGACTGGAAAGAGTGCCCATGTTGCAGATTGGTTATGAGAGGGATATGCCAAGGGGCCTCTACAGGCACTGGGATGATAGATCTATCTGAGCTGATTGTCCCCCCAAAATGTTAAGAAATGCAAAACCTTAGCGACACCTCCCCCAAATTCCTAAAACTTGTCCTTCCTTTTGATCAAACAACAAATCCAACTCATCTGACTTGACCTTTTCTGGGTATTCCGTGTACCATTTCAGTTTTGCCAATGTCAGTAGATTTCATGTTTTGTTTTTATGTCCTGATGTCAACATAAAATCAAGGTGGCTCCCAGTAACTCCTTTCCCTTTGGAAAATGATCCTTTCTTCCCCTTTTTAAAGTTAATATCTAAAAACGTTTTTTACTGATTAAATTGTCTATTATTCCATATCGAAAGACAACGATGAGAGGTTGGCTGGCCAATGAATTAGCAGCTTTATTCCCTTAATCCCGACTGATAGATGGCAGTCACATGAATCACTTTTATAGAGAATACATCTCTCAGGGATTCTTTAGAGGAAATAGCTCTTTGTTTAAATTTCTTTGAATTTCATTACGTTTTATTATTATTATTATTATCTAGATGTATTTCTTATGTGCCTATTGGCATTTTTTTCCTCTTTTTCTCCCAGGCTTTTCACTCTCTGCTATTCTCCTTGAGCTGTTTAACTAAGACAACTCTTTCTATATGTTGCTATATCAGAAAATTTCTAGGCTGGAGGCTATGTTTGGTTCTAGCGTGTATTTGGTCCATGTGCTCCAAGCTATTCAAGAATTTAAAGCTAGACCTCTCATATAGAAATGATGTGACAGAAGTCACGTTCTCGCTTCCTTGCACAACACAGAACGATCAAAGGCTGTGACTTTGGGCTTCAGGGGTCAAGAAGTGATCTGGCTTCACATGAAGCCACCTTCGATCATGGGCCTTTTTGGTTCAGAAGAAAAGCCACTCTATTTATTTTTTCTTTATTTATGTTTTTACTACGTTCAGTTAGCCACTGTATGGTACACCATTAGTTTTTGATGTAGTGTTTACCCCTTCGATGACCATTACAGTTCGAAGCATCCCTACCTGCTTTTATTCATCCACAGGGGCAAAGATTCAGTCGACCTGTCACTCAACTTCACGGCATAAATGTTGTGCCTTCAAGTTGGAGCTCCCAGCTGCTGGCGGGAGTTTGTGGCCAGAGTGTGTGGCAGGAGCAAATCACTTGAAGCCTCAGTGCTCGTCAGGTGAAGTTGCTGCATTGACTCTCTCGAGACATCAATTCTAAAAACCAAACTGAATACCCAGCAAAACCGTAAGTCTTTTCAGATGGGAAAATTGGGGATCCCATGGCCCTAGATGTGAAGATTCCTACCTGGAAAGAAAGTAAAGGGTGTTGAAAGTCAGCATGTAATGATGATCACTGCACCTACTCTGAGGATTATGTATGGACAGGGGAAAATGTGTCAGGGAGGCGGGGAAGTGCGCTTCCTGTACCCTCTCCTCGGGTGCCCGACTCCCCCTGGCGCCAACCTGCGAAAATTCAGCCACAGGGTCTCACCAGACTCCTTCCTGGTTGGGTGGGGGCGGCATAGAGCAAGTTCAGCCCATTGATGTCAACCATCTGGCCCTTGAGGGGGCCTCGTATTGAAACACTTAACCAGAGCATCTTAATAGAACATAAATCTACTACCAAACCGCATGGAACATTCTGCAGATAGCACTTATTTTGAAAATGACTGGCAAGTGCAAAGGAGTTGTGCAGCATTTCTCCATATGTTAACTGCTTTTCGTTTCAGGTCTAGAAATAAAACCAAACTTAATAATTGCGGCAGGCCCAAATAACAATATGTCTGTGTGTTCAGTCCTTATGTCGATCGTTTCCAGGTTAACATTTGCCAAGAAAAATAGAAAGCAACCCTTCAGATGAGTTGCAACTCTACAAATATGTATTGAATACCTACTGTGTGCAAGACACCCTGAAGAGGGACAGGTGGAGGAACTATAACCCTTCTTTCTATTGTCATCTGGGGCATTGCAAGTCGTCAAGGTGAACACCTCCCTGTAAACATATGGGCTGAAGACTTGGAAAATAGAAATCAAAGTCAAAGCTGAAGTGCCTTCCTTATTCCCAAATGGATGATCAACCTCAACCTGAAAGTGAGACTAAGATCCAAGTATGAAATGCTCTTAAACCTTGGTAAATTCTCCCAAGTTTCCAGTCCTGGCTACTTGTTGGCCAATTTATACCTGGTTAAGAAAAGCCATTGGTTCAACAAATATTTCCAGCACCTATTATGTTCCAGGTACTATTCACGGCACCAAAGCTACAGCAATGAACAAAAGAAGCACCAGTTGCTGCTCTCTTGGAGCTTACATTTTGGTAAAATCATCACCTCCAGCATAGAAATTATAATGATAGATGTGTTTTCTATACAAGGTTGACAGAGACTATATATTTTCTACAAATTTTTCTCTTGGGACTGTTATCTGAATTGAAAATAAACTCTTCTAAAGAATATGCATACTGGTTATTACTTAATTATACCCAAATTTTAAAAATTAATAATGTACTTACCCTAAAATTAAGTATAGCTATGCTATTGATTAAATACATATATTTTTAAGTGTTTAAAGATATTAAATATACTTAACATGCTGACAATATCAAAACACTTTCATAAATGTTCTGTTATTCCTAATATCTTGGGTCTTGCTGGATTTTGGTTTCTGCTGTCAGCCTAATCTTGGTTGTCCCTGCCTGACAAATGTAATCTCTTGAATAACTTGTTTTTGTCCTGAGAAGTAGTAATCCCAGATGTGTATCCTTGTAAAGACTTCAAGTATTTTTCGCCTCATAATTTTGCTGTATTTCTGCAAGGTAGCTGGAATGGACCAGACATTTCCTAGCAACCTCTTTTGGATTATACAGAGCTCTGAATTTAACATTCAAATGATACAGTGCATCATTCAGAAGAAAGAAAAGAAAGAAGAAAGGAAGAAAGGAAGAAGAAAGAAAGAAAGAAAGAAAGAAAGAAAGAAAGAAAGAAAGAAAGAAAGAAAGAAAGAAAGAAAGGAGGGAGGGAAGGAAGGAAGGAAGGAATTGGTTAAAAACTTGCAGAGGTTGGCATTTCTCAAAAGAACCAAAAAGAGGGTAGTATTGCCAATGAACTCAACAGTAGGGTTCCCAAGGCAGCGGGGGGTTGGTCATCTGGGGCATTGCAAGTCGTCAAGGTGAACACCTCCCTGTAAACATATGGGCTGAAGACTTGGAAAATAGAAATCAAAGTCAAAGCTGAAGTGCCTTCCTTATTCCCAAATGGATGATCAACCTCAACCTGAAAGTGAGACTAAGATCCAAGTATGAAATGCTCTTAAACCTTGGTAAATTCTCCCAAGTTTCCAGTCCTGGCTACTTGTTGAACATCTGGATTTAGTCTGAGTTCCAACACTGTAACAACCCTAGATAAGTGACAAGCTCTCTGGTTCCCTACCCGCTCCATTTTAAACCTACATCTGGACTCCACATAATGAACCTCCCCTCCCAAACAAATTGATGTTTAAGTCAAGTAGATTGAATCTCGGTGAGTAATCCCATTTGGTTTTAAATAGAACCAGGTGGAACAATTCATCTGAGTGACAGCATTTTGGTTGATATATTGACACGAATCTCAGGAACTTAGGGCTGGCTGTCTACTTTTCGGTACCAAAGGGCACTGAAATTATTTCCTCCCATGTGCAAAATGATTTTAACAGAAGTTCAAAAAGTCACATTACTTCCCCGAGGTCTGTTCCAAGTGATCAGAATTAGATCTTGCCCAATCCAAAATTATAACATTAGGAAATTCACAGAACTACAACCTAATCCTATAGATAACGCAAGGATGAGACTGGGCTGGTGGCTTGTTTTCAGATTATTTCAAGATCCTATTTCCCTAGTTTTGCAACTCATTTCTTCAGCCATGGAAATAAATAATTGCACAATATTTTCAGAACTTAAACCAGGTTGAAATCAGGCAATAAGACTAAAACCAACTGAATTTACTCTGCTTTCTTCCCCATCTCCTTATTTTTCATAAGAGCTGTATTTATTGGAAATCTTTTAAGTTCAGTGGAAATTTCAGATTCATTTTACTGAGGAATGAGTTATATTATATAACTTTTTTTTTTCCAGTACAAATTGCCTTTGAGGTTAACAGTGACAATTCTCCCCCATTAGACTGAGAAAACACTCCCTAACAAGATTGTGAATCTTTTGTGTGTTCTTAAAATTTTTTAAGCTAAGAAGAGGCCTAGAAGCTGAAAGATAGTGGGTGGGATTTTTGGGTTTTGGTTCAGTTTTAGGCTTTGTTTTTTTTTTTTTTTTCCAGAAACTTCATACAGTGAAGGAGAAAATGCCCCAGGTGCAGTTTCCCTGATACCAGGGAGTCACACCTGGTAAGTGTGTGACTTAGTCAAAGGGTCAAGGCCTTACAGGTACAGTTGATGATTAAAGATTCTGATGTTAATAGAATAAGTATGCCATGTTTTCCTGTGGGTTTGGGATTGGGGTTGGCTATGGCGTGGAGACACTTCCTAACCTATTCCTACAGAACATCTCCTGGGAACACAGGATAAATATTTACTTATTCTAGCATATGTTCTGTGAATCACTTGTTAAATTCACTTCCAAGAAGATCAAACCCTTATTCCCACTCATTTGCAATTTGTGAAAATACATAAGATCTATACATGATGTGTGTATGGTGTGTGTGTGAGTGTGTGTTTGTTTAAAGCATATATTATTTTCTCCTTCTGCAAATTTCAGTTTTCTTCATGACGAACAGAAATTCAATCTCAGATAAGTTGCCTTTTCAATCTGCCTGTGTAAAATAGTAAGGAAGCCTCTGATTTCTTAGTCTAAGATGGACTATGTGGTAAAGGAATGCTAACTTTATAGGAACATGAATTTGAAATTCAAGCCTACCTCTCTGAATCATACATTTTTTATAATTCATTTTATTTTTAGCATTTGTTTATATCATAGGTTATAAATATGAAATGTGAGAAATAATAAAGCAGACTCATTTTAGGCTGGACTCCTGTTTAGTCATGAGGAAAATCCTAAAAGTTTGCAGAGAAAATAATTGATTTCAATTTTTCTTAATTCATAAAAGTCACATAGAGTTGAAACGAACTATATTAAGGGTATGAAATAAATTAGAAAACTGGTCTAGATATGACAAAATCAAATGCATATTTTTCATGGTTACATTAACCTTCCTAATTATCTCTGTACTAAAGTGACATTTATAGATAAGGTCAGTGGTTCTCAATCCTGGCTACATATTAGAATTCTCTGGAGAGCTTTTCAAAAAATACCAAAGCATGAGTCCCCTCCCAGACCAAATTGAATCAGAATCCCTAGGTGGGAGAAGGGGGCCTTGGGCGTCAGTATTTTTGGAAACATCCCATATGATTCTAATATGCAACCAGAGTTGAGAATCACAGATTTAGGTCTTAATGGAGAAACTGACCCTAGAAACATGAATGATCACTTGGCGTATGTTCTGGAAGATGCCATTGCAGACCTACCACCAGCAGGTAGCAGTAGAGGGAAGTAAAAAAACCAGGCCAGATGCCAGCCCTGGTTAAGAAGCTCAGCCAATGCACAGTAGGCGTCAAAAGGAATCTTTAAAGACTGAAGGACTTCTTAAAAATTATTCTCAGGGTGCCTGGGTGGCTCAGTTGGTTAAGCGTTGGACTCTTGATTTCAGCTCAAGCTGTGATCTCAGGGTCCTGGGATGGAGCCCGATGTCCATCTCCCAACTCAGCAGGGAGTCTGCTTGAGGAGTCATTCCCTCTCCCTCTGCCCTCCCCGCCCCCCCCCACACACTTGTTCTCTCTCTCTCTCTCTCTCAAATAAATAAATCTTTCAAAAAAAAATTATTCTAAAGGTTGTGTTTTTTGGCTTTTTCTGAAGCTTTTACCTGGGTACGGTATTTCAAAAATTCAACATATGAACCAAGGCAAGGTATAGATGAAAGCCTGGAAGATGGGGGATGCAAAGGGAAAGAAAGCAAGAACAAAAACCTGTTCTTTCTCAAGGACTTCCTTACCTCCCAAACATGCAAAGTTATTGGGAGCAATATCTCTATCCATATTTATGTCTGTACTCATCTATGGTTTCAACCATCAGGACTTTGGAAAGAACTATGGAATTAAAAATTAAAGGTAGAGGAATCTCGATGCCCTGACAGTATGATCTTGGGCAAGTTAATCTCTGCGAGCCTCAGTTTCTTTATTTGTAAAATGGCGTTTAGGTAGAAAAATAAGGGAAATCCAAACCATTTATACAATTTTCAAGTGTACAAGTGCTAATTATTTTCTTTCATTAAAATTGGCTTTTGGGTATATTGGAATTTCAAGGTCATTCCGTCAGCAGTCATTTTCGAGAGTCTCTCTCTCATGTGTACAGCTTTCCCTAAGGGCTGTGGTCTATTGAAGACCCTGACCCATTGTCAAGTATGGCTGAGAATACACATCCCAAAATGTAGCCATTTTTTTAAAATACCTGTACATGCCTTGACTTTTTCTCAGTGTCTCAAGAACTAGCTAATAAGGAGTTAATGGTTCAATTAAAGTTACTTAAATGTGACTAAAATAGGACATTCTCTTCTCAGCAACTGGAAAGAACATTGCTGCATTTTAGACTACAGGCTTCTGGAGAGCAGCCGAGTTTTAAAATGTTTATATCCCCATGTCCTCCTGCCCCAAAAGGCTTAATAAAGATTCTGGTTGGAATTAAATTTATAATATGGTGACTGGACATTTCATTTTTACTGAAATGTAGTCTAATCCCCTTAGAGTATTGTATTTCATCTATGTAAATAGCTACAATTTGCAGATGTCTGTCCCTATGCCAACAAATTGCAAAAGACTATTGATGATATTTGGCCTCCCCAGAGCTCACAAATTTGTTTACAAACTATAATCAGTATTATTTTCAAGCTTTGCAATCAAAATTGTGAGCCTCAGAAGTCAGCTGCTCGGGCATTTCATAACACATAGCCTGAGACTGATAAACTTGACTCTTGTTTGTATGCCTGCTCTCCCTGACTACACCATAGCTATTGATGGGCGGGCTCCAGGCCTTCTGTTATATGTCTCCTTCAGAGCAGACACTCAAAGATACTTCCTCCTTGGAGTCCTGAAGCTAAAGGGAGTGGGGGATGCCATCAAATCTAACATTCTCATCTCCAGACTGAGGTTGAAAGTTGGGAGGGGGGAAAGTCGAATGACCTGCCCAGGGTAACTCAGTTAGTAGCAAAATAAGAACTTGAACCTAGGACTCCTAACTCCCAGATTCGTTGGATGAATTAACAAGAAGCACTGAAAAGCTCACAGAAGACTCAATGGTTTGGAAAGGCTGACACTGAGAAGGAGTGAGAGGTGTAGAGTCACCCTATTCCCCCAGCACCCTGCTGGTCCCCTATGATGGGAGGACACTAGGTTACAAATCTGAGTAGAATACATGAAAGCAGCATTGGTGGCATTCAGGGGGATATAAGGATACAGAAAAAAAGTAGGTGAGTTCTTTTTTTTTTTTAAAGATTTTATTTATTTGACAGAGAGAGACACAGCGAGAGAGGGAACAGAAGAAGGGGGAGTGGGGGAGGGAGAAGCAGGCTTCCCGTGGAGCAGGGAGCCCGATGCGTGGCTCGATCCCAGGACCCTGGGATCATGACCTGAGCCAAAGGCAGACGATTAACGACTGAGTGACCCAGGGGCCCCAAAAGTAGGTGAGTTCTTCTACCCCAGCCAGCTCCAGGAACTTTCCCAGCTCATCCAGACCTGGTTCTTGAAAGAGAACAAACTGATTTACCAAAGCCCTGAGTCAAGGCTCTCAGGATATCTGCCCATGACCTTAAGGTCATGATCTCATGATCTCAGGGTCGTGAGATTGAGCCCTGTGGTGAGTTTCTCTCCTTCTCCCTCTGCCTGCCCCCCGCCCCATGCTCTCTCTCTCTCTCTCTCAAATAAATAAGTAAATAAAATCTTTAAAATGCAGAGTGACCACACTTGTTCCTGTCATCAGGGGAAAGGCCCAAACTGCTCACAGGGAAAGTCCCTCACCATTTCCTCACTCTAATGTATGTAGGAAACACATATCTTTCATTGGATTGAAATCCACACCTGGCTAATATTTCAAGGCTGAAGGATATCAGAAGGATAGCTTTGCGAGTGATTCCCGTGTAATTTGGTGATTTCAGGCATTTCAGCCCTTGAAGTTTATAAAGTTAAATATCAATTTCAGCTATGTTACTTAATTCATGACAAGAAATCTCTGGGGTATAAAGACATTAAGACAATTAGGATTGCAACTTGTGTCCCTAGGTGAAGAGCGAGCGTGCAAGTTGGCACAATGCCCAGCAGAGGAGAGTTAGCAGAAGAGCTGATATGGCTGTCAGAGAAGATGTGGTGTCTCCAGTCTGAGGTCTGCCCTTATTCTCAAGAATGGTTCTCAGGAGCTAAAAGCTAATTGTGTAAAGAGTCAAATCTCAAATACAGATGGAATAGCCATCTGAAGTTAACATGCAAATTAGCTTGGGCCCATGGCTTTAGTCCTAAAATAAAATAAATCCAGACCAGAAGAACTGGGAACTCAATCAAAGATTAGGGATAGATGGATGATTCTTCTCTAAATAGAAACTGCCAATATTAGTGACTTCTTAGGAATGTGTGCTAGAATTAGTCCTAAATTTTTACAAATGACCCAGAATTGGAATCTCCGAGTTTGTACATCATGCTAAGTTTTTCCAGAAGCTGAATGCCAAGAGGATAAGGATAAATGGTAGAAGGGCTTTGCTGAGTTCTAAGAGTGGCCAGACTGAAAATAGAAAGTTTCAAGGTAGGCAACCATGCTTCAATAATCATGGGATCCAGCTATCACTTTGACTCCTGCGAAGTCGTAATGGAGTATTCGGAAAGCATGGGCTCCCATGCTTGAAGAGGGGTCAGAGCTGCATGGGAAGGGCCTGGGGGGCTGCCGTGTCTGGAGTCCTAGAGATGCAAGCTTGCCATGGTGATGACCCTCTGTAAAGTCAGAGCCAGCTGGAGCCGATCAGGACGAACGTTCTAGACCGCTGACGTGCCAGCTCTGTGCTGAGCGCCTCGCACACACCCAGCTTCTCATTTGTTATACACAGGCACCCCATAAAGTGGGGACTAATTATTAGCCTACTTTGCAGAAGAAGGGATGAGGCTTAGAGACGTTAAACAACATGCTAGTAAGGGGTAAGTGTTGCACCCCAGGCTGCCCGATTCCCCAGCTGATGACTACCGTAACCTCCTGTCCTTAGGCTTTCCATCAAGCTTTAATTTCCTTTCTCCTAAGGAGGCCAGGCTACAGCTAGTGAGCCGTGGCTCCTTTTTGATTGTGTCTGGATGGTGTCCCCCTCCCCTGGGTGTCCTCCTCATCAACCCCTCTTCTGGGAGTGTTGTTGTCCCTCTCCTTGCAACATCGCCCCAGGAGGAGGGGGACACAAACTTGGGTAGAGACTGAGCGTAGAGCACGAGTGACATTTTGAAAGTATAATTTAAGGAAGTGAATTTAAGATAAACACATTTCCAAACACCTATAAAATCAAGAAATTCCTCACCCCACTAAGAGGCACAGGTTAAAAGCATAAATGAGCTCAACAAGGGTTTAAATAAGTTCCTGAATGATATACCCAACGGATTATTAAACGACACCGGGAATGTATGAGGGACATATCTACTCCTTTGGAAATGGTACAGCATTGAAATCACATTCCCTCTCAAAGGTGATTTTTTCCCTCTCATTTTTACTCTCAAAGGTCATTTTTACACTGGATGAATTAGGGTCACATCGACCTGGAAAATTTTTATCTAAGTTTCTTTAAGTTTCTGAGTGTCAACAGTTTTATTTGGGAGAGTATGGGGGAGGGTAGTTTTGAAGCTGGGCTTCTGAAAAATTGATGAATGGGCTGATTACCAAAGCAACAATAAATACAGAAATGGCAAGAAGTGGCGACGAAAGTGATGATATTTGGAAATACGATGGATTTTTCTTTCAAAATACGTTAAGTGATGAATGATCAGTAATCTTTGTTTTATTTATTTTTTTTTAAGATTTTATTTATTTATTTGAGATAGAGAGCGAGAGTGAGAGAGAAAGCATGAGCGCGGAGGAGGGGGCAGAGGAAAAGCAGGCTCCCCACTGAGTTGGGAGCCCAACTCAGGGCTCAATCCCAAGATCCCAGGATCATGACCTAAGCCAAAGGCAGACGCTTAACTGACTGAGCCACCCAGGAGCCCTGGTCAGTAATCTTAATGGAGCCTGATAACACAGGAAAATTTAAAAAGTAAACAGATAAAAAGCTTACGTAGTGAGGAATATTACAAATCATAAGCAGTGACTTCATGTATGTAGTTAACTCAGAAGCTCAACACCTATCTCATGACAAAGTTTTCTGTTGTTTCCATTCATTGCGTTCATAGCCTCCTTCATTCTATCGCCTTTGATAATGTTTTACAGACATCATTGATTTATATTCCTTATCTGTGTCTTTTCCTTCCCAGACAGAAGTAGAGTGAGAACATTAGCAAGAAGAAATCATCGAGCATCTATCATGACTTGGGGTCCTGTGCTGGTTGCTGGCTACGGATGTTTAGTTATCCCCAAAGTGTGATAATTGTTTTGAGTACAGGTTACCCCCGCTATCAGAAAGTAGAATGCTCCTATGAAACTCTTCGTGAGCCAGTGTTGTAAAGTGAGGAGGTAATTACCGTTCATTTATATGGAAAATTTTTGAGCATTTCCAGACTCAAAAGATAACCTCTCTTAAGTTTTCCTTTTTTTTAAGAGAGGGAGAGTGGGGGAGGGGCAGAAGGGGAGGGAGAGAGCAAATCTTAAGTAGGCTCCATGCCCAGTGTGGAGCCTGATGTGGGGCTTGATCTCACGACCTTCAGATCATGACCTGAGCCAAAATCAAGAGTCGGACACTTAACTGACTGAGCCACCCAGCTGTCCTTTAGGCTTTTCTGATACCTTAGGACAGACACATCTTGCTAACGGATGCACAAGATAAATGGAGACAAGCCCAGGTGCTCACAGACACAGTTCAGAGCTCAGGAGGCCTCATGCTGAGATGCTGAGTGTCGTTCGTTCGCGGGGAAGGAGGTTGGCAGCGCCACCCTCTCTGCTCGGGTGTGCAGCTCCTGTTAAGGGCTTGCAACAAACAAACACCAAACAAACGCTGACCGCTGTTTTCTCTTTCCATCTTTTTTTCCCAAAACCAAAATCCTCTCTGGATTTCTTACAGTTAGTGAAAGCAGGTACTCACGTAGGTCCTTCGGAAAAGCAAAGTGGTAGAATGTGAATTTTCGAAAAGTGGGGGGTACCTGTATTTACTGCTTTTAAAATAATACAAAGTCTAGGGGCACCTGGGTGGCTCAGTCAGTTAAGCATCTGCCTTCGGCTCAGGTCGTCGTGATCCCAGGGTCCTGGGATCGATCCCCGCATTGGGCTCCCTGCTCCGAGGGGAGCCTACTTCTCCCTCTCCCTCTGCTGCTTCCCCCTCCTTGTGCTCTCTCACTCTCTCTGTCAAATAATATAAATAGAATCTTTTAAAATTTCTTAAAAAATAAAATAATACAAAGTCTAATCAATTAATTGTCAGCAACACGTAGTTGACCAGCCAAAAAAAAAAAAAAAAATCAGGATAACAACAAAATACGGACTATTATATTTTCCTCTTAGTCTGCCTTTATTTATTGCATATTTTGAGAAACAAATTCACATCTTTTGAACATGTGGATCAGGTCACTCCCAGCGCCCTCTGACAGCATTCCATCACCCACATGGAATCCAGTTTCCCTCTCACCATCACCCAGGCCCCAAGTGATGGCACTCCCACCATCACGGTCCGTCACTGTCCCTGAGCTCCCCGCACTCCAACCGCTGGTTTCCATTTAGCACCTGAAAGGCTCAAAGTTCTTCCCAGCTGCAAGATGTTTGCACATTGTTGTTCCAGCTTTCTAACAAGCTTTTTCTTCCTCTGCCCTTGCTGGCTGCATCTTTCTAGTCACTGATCTCTTTAGAACCCCCCCTCCCAAAAAAGGATATAGGGTCAGTAGGTAAGCAGTATTTATCAAAACCTATTAGGATTAAGTGAAACCAGAGAATCAACATAAACGTTTATAAATAAAAACCAGAATTGTTTTCTTTCTTTTTTTAAAAAAGATTTTATTTTTAAGTAATCTCTACTCCCAATGTGGAGCTCAAACTCACAACCCCAAGATCAAGAGCTGCACGCTCCACCAACTGAGTCAGCCAGCTACCCCCAGAATTGTTTTCCATTCAATTCATCACTTCACAAAATGTTCACTTAATCCACTCAAAGTGAATGATTGACCACCAAAAATCTTTAATACTAGAGACCAAAAGTAAACTCCATTGACTGTTTTCTTCTCAGAATGTTTGATTCTTCAATCTCATTGTTTATTTAATGATTCTATTTTTGATAGATTTAGTTTGGTTTAAGTTTAAATGCATACAGGAATTTCTTCGTTCAACTCCGACCCATGAAAAATGAAGTCTTCATAGGGGCTTCTATGTTTTTGTTTTGTTTGTTGCCTTGAGTATTCTAGGACACCAGGTTTTCTTTCACCACACCATTGGCAATCTGGGCCCCTCTTCGTGATCCTTACCTCTCTCTGCTTTGTGGGTCATTCACGAGTGTCTTCTGGAAGCTCGTGCACCTGGAGCCCACCAGAGAAAACGTGGCAGCATGGGTTTGTAGGATGGGGGTAAGCCAGCCAACTGGCTAGGCACTAGATCGTGATGTGTTTCTGCCTTAGATTATAGTAGCTGGCCCTACAGCCCACAGACTGTGGGTGCTGAGCCGTGTGCCCTCCAAGAGGCGGTGAAGAGTGCTTCCATGTGCTAGAAATTCACTGCAGTGCAGCCTGTGAAGGGATCCTTAGCACAGCCACTTCCTTATTGGAGCCTGGTTTTCAGGTGCATCGTCTTTCTCCGGATACGTGACCTAATACGTGGTATCTTCTCTGCTCTCTGACTCTGTGTCATAGCGATGCAACCACTATTTTCTCTTTCAGTATTTGTACACACATATTTCTTTAATGCTTCAGGATGCTCCAAGCTAAGCAACGCCCACATGTCTTGGCTGATGATTCAAATGCTAAAAAACTGTTAAATGCTATCTTTTATGGAGAGAAAAACAGAGCTCTGAGTCCTATGGATTAAAGCAGTGGTTCGTGAATTTTTATCGGCATTAAGAAGCATCTGGGGCCCTTCCTCCTTAAATACAAAAACAAAAACGCCTGAAGATTGCAAATTCCCAGAATCAACTCCTGAAGATATGATTTAGGTCCAGGAGTGTGTCCTTTTTTTTTTTTTTTTTTTTAACTAGAGCCCTAGGTGACTCTGGGAAAGGCCCACAGACCATGCTCTGAGAAAGCCTAGAACGAGGGAGAGCTGGTTTAGCTCTTCCCACCCACTTACTAAGCTGCCATCTGGAGTAATTTCTGTCTAAGCTCAGAAAGAAACCCATGATGAGTTAAAAAACCCTTTCGTGAGTGAACTAAGCATTACGCAGTAGGAAGTTTCTGGAAGCCTTGGGAAGAGATAATGGCGAATGCTTTTTTTCAAAAACTGGCCTCATTTCATCATCTGGTAACCTTCCCCTCCTCCCTCCCCTTCTTCCCCTTCCTGTTCTCCCCACTCCCCCCGCTTCTCCTCCTCCTTTTCCTCCTCTCGCTTCCTTCCTCCTCTTCCTCTTCCCTTTCTTCTTCTCTTCCCCTCCTCTTCTTACTCTTCCTTTTTTGGCTTATTTAGGCACTATATTCTTTTCTCCTCTCACCCAACTTCTTTTTCCAGAAACTGTTGCAAACTCTGTCACATGACCATTTTTAGAAGACATAGTAGGTCAGTATCAACTCCTAGCAGAACTTGGAGGTGAGATTCAGAACTTCTGAAAAGCCAAGAGACCACCCTCTCCAGCAGCTTGGTATTGGCTGGGAATAAATCCCCTTTCTTATGTTTAAGATAACCGTGATACGTGTGATGCAAAGTGGCAGCAAAATTCAGTAGCACACCTTGCTTAGATCCTAGCAAGGGAGCATCTCCCCCTCAACTCCACTCAAACTCAACACCCCACCCTACCCCATCACCACCATTACCAGGCACAGGCACACCTGCCTCAGGCCACAGTCACCTGTCCCACCACCTTCAAAGCCATCACACACAGGTGCTAAGACGCTGCCTCCATGGAAACCTCTAAGAGCTGATTATCAAGATTAGTCACCAGGGTAACATAGCCTAGGAAGGGAACAGAGCTTTTGAAGTAGCTGTTGGGGAATGTGAGGGTAGCAAGATGATTTAAGAGGTTGCTAACACAGACAAAGCTATTTACAAGCAAGGGCTTTCATTCTTTTATCGGTGAAGCAAACCAGCTGCACTTCAGTCTTGACACTGTAATCTCACCAGTAAAAATGGCAGCTGGTTAACAACATCCTCTCTCACCAAGCCAGGAAATGATGAAAAAATGTCTCCATGGACCCTTTAGGGATAAACAGAAGGAAATGCTTATTATCTCTTGAACATTTAGCTATGTGGTTGGGAAGAAAGGAGTTGCAAGAATGGGTGAACATTCACAGTGGGGTTTGAACCCTGGCACTGTTCGTAGCCATACTTTTTGTGGTTGAAGAGCTGCCTCCAGAGAATAATCGGGAGAAAGAAAAGAGAGGGAGACAGAGAGAGACACACAGAGAGAGAAATGGAACTTTAAAAAACTACTCTTTTTTTTAAAGCAGAAGAGCTCTGTCTCCTTGTGCTCTCACTAGGGGCCATCGCCCAGTCTTGCCTTTCCCGATTGGGAATAGACCCATTTTCCCTCCGGAAACCTGGCTCTCTTAAGCCTATAGAGGGAATCCTGCATGCATGGAAGGGAATGAGATGCAAAAGTTCTCTCCTACGAGTAAAAATGAGCAGTTCTTACTCAGGGCCATTCAACTTCTATATTCAATTTCCGATTCTCCCCATAGCCACCTCAAGCCTTTAAATACATCCTTTTCTTTGATGCCTCTTGGACCATCACTTAGTCTATGTGCAGGGGAGGAGCAGATACTGCAATGTGTTATCCCCCCATGGAATCATCAAAGAGGTTCCATAGTTCTGCCAAAACCTGTTAATGCAATGCATCACTAAGTGATTCTGGAAATTGCAGTTCTGAACCATAAGTCATCATTTGGCAATTGATATAATACATAGGTCTTACCAATTATCTGTAGCAACACCTTATTTATCAAAATGAATAATCTGCATCTGTGGGTTTGTTCTGTTCCTGTGTGTTCACTATACCCTGAGAATACTAAAGAATGAACGTGCTCTGCTCTCTTTCCACCACTTACTGGCAGGCTGTTCTGTTGCTGTGGGCACCTGGCCCTATTTTAGAGTTAATACAACCATATTACAGTTAATACCATTATAAGGGACTGATTTCTCATTGCTCCACCTCTGTGGTCCCATATCTAAGCTGGGGAAGTTCTGCTGTTTATATACAAGAAAGGTAAATATTAAGTGAGAAATACACAGAACATTTTCTAATCTGACATATTTTAAAACTGTAGAACAGATTCATTGTAATAATTAGCTTGATAAATACCATTATGTCTAAGCCCCAGAAAAGCATGAAACACTCTGAAAAAAAAAAAAAAAGAAAAAGAAACTGGGCTAAAAGACTCACAGAATTGTAGAGGCATGATCTAGAGAACAATCAGCTCTCTCAACTGTAGTAGAGGAAACTGAGACCGTGTTTCATTAATTCAGAGAAGTGAATTAATTTGCTAAAAGTCACAAAATTAGTGGCAGAACCAGGCCTAAATTATAGTATCTGGACACAAAGCCAAAAGTTTTCATTACCACATCTGATGCATAAGCAATAGTTCTTCTCAAAGAGCCCTACATTAATTACAGGTTGTAGGATGATGATTTTTGCAGAGCTAACCCCTGGCCCCTCAGATCATTAAGAAATGGTGTTAGCATTCCCAGCTCATCTGGCTAATTTTGCCAGGCTTAATTGGAACTGAAAAAATCCCCCTCTTCTTTTGGTTGGTGGTCATTCCAATCAAGAGATGTTCATCATCAGAGAGCCATGGTGGAGTGTTGGGTGCTTCATCCACTTATGTTCATCACTAAAAGATACTCAAGACCTGCCATTCATCACTTCAGCTGCTCTTATCTGGGCTGCTGTAACAGAGACCACCACTCCCCCTGTGGAATGCCACCATGGCTTTATCTCCAGGATTTTCCAAGTGTGAAGACTAATCTCATCTCATCCTGTCCCCCAAACCTCCTGTCAGTGGCTGCTTGAGGTTTCTCATTCATTCACGAATTTATTGCATAGTTGTTGGGGCTTGTATTTGCTATTGGTATTTACAGCACATATGTGGGACCCACCGCCCAGAAGGTGCTCAGGAAAGTGTTTTTTAAATGAATATTTTGATGATAAAATAGGTAGTATATAATTAGAAGCATTTAGTTTGAACACAGTCCCCTCTACCACAAAACCATCATGCCCTTAATATTCCTATGTCATTTTCCAAATCACTTACTGCTTCCAAAAGTTATTACAAAGAGAAAATCATGAAAGGAAAGATGAGAAAGATGACAGAGAAAGATTTCATGTTGTTCAAGGAGAAGTAAGAGACAGGACAGGTTGATTATAAAGGAGAAGTAATAATATTTTGAAGCTAGGATAGAAAAAGAAATAATGGCTTGAGGGATGAAAGAAGAAGGGGAAAAGGCTGTATTCAGAAAATAGCCATGGGCTGAGAATATCCTGGGCCAAGAAAGTTAGGAAAATACACAATGCAAATGTCAATCAATAATCTAGAATATGGTGGCAGTGTAATTTTTAATGTCACAAAGTCGATTATCCTTTTTTGGATTTGTGCATATGTGTGTGTGTCTTTATTCTAGGAAAGATACACAGGAACTATGGTATAATCATGCAGCAGGGAGAGCCAAGTACTTGGAGGACTGGTTTTGTGGCACCACATTCGGAACCACCACAAACAAATCCCTGTCAGCCTCCTGATAGTGCACAGAGTACCAGTGTGACCAAGTGGAAAAACCTCCCTGCTGCCAAACTCGTCACTGGAACGTTGATAAGAGGGTTGACAGTGCAGCAGTGGGTACAAGTTCAGAGACTCATTCAAAATAAAGGGGGAAAACTAAAAAGGAGGAAAGGTGGGAGATCATTCCATCAGTCTCCTTAACACAGTAAAATGGTTCCCAATCTCCAATTGCCCTGTGCATCCTAAAAGCCCACTCGATGTCACCAACAACCCCTTTGTTCTAAACACAACAGGTGTTTTCCACCGTGGATCTTGATGCTCCATTGACAACGTTCCTCACTGTCGGCTCTCCCCTTCTTTTGTGACACCCGATTTCCCCTCCTACCTCTCAGGTCGCTCCTTTTGATTCCCCTCCTTGGCCAGCTGTCCTTTAATTTGGGAGCTGCTCAGAGGGTCTGTCCTATCTTCTCTCACCCGATATACTCTTCTAATGAAGTATTATTCCCTTCTCTGACTCAAGGTACCATCTTTATGCTGGTGACTCTCAAAACTATCTGGAGCCAAGATCTTACAGCCCTGGAGGCCAAGCTGTTCACTGGCTGCCTTCACATGAATGAGCACCAAGAATTATAACGCTACAAGTCCAAGCTCCTCCCTGGTGTCCTTCTACCCACACTGGCCCTCGTGTTCCTGCTCAGCGAACACCCCTTCCCTCACCCAGGTAACCTCGTCAGACTTGTGAGCCTCATCTTTGATTCTTTCCTCTTCTTTAGATCACAAATATTTACTGATGTCAGTAGGTACCAGAGACTGTGCTAGGTGGGCCCAGGATGGAGTAGTAGATGAGGTCAGAATGGTCCTTGCCCTCGGGGAGTTTACAGCCTCAGTCATTTCTCATTCTCACCGCCTATCCTGCTAACACCATCCTATTGTTCTTGAGACAGCCCCCTTCTCTCTACCGGACTGCTACTCTCCCATGATAAGGTTAGGTATCCCTCGATTTTTGCCCTGATTGCCTCAACTGCTTCCTAACACATTTCTGTGAGTCAAGGCTTGCCTTTCCAAACCATTTCCACAATACAGGGGAGAGAAATCTGCCCACGACCAATTTTTTCACACTAGCTCTGCTTATACACTTCAGTGGCTCCTCACTGCTCTTAGAATAATTAGCCATCATTAGATGGCTAAAAGCAAGGGCTTGGCCAAGGCCTGTAGGAACATGGTATCCCTTCAAACCTGAAGTCTTTAAATATTCATTCAACATTGTTAATCAGGAAAATCTGATTCTATTAATAAAAAATTGAGTATCCACTTCCATCTAAAGTTCGGAATTTGCCATATACATTGACTATAACATGGTATTTTTTATGCATATGTGCTCAACACATATACAAAACTGGATCCTGCTCTACATACTGGTATGTTATGTAACCTACTCGTTTTATTTTCATGTCGTGGATGTCTTTCCATGTCATTAGACATTCTTCTACCACATCATTTGATGTCTCCACAGTGTTTTATCGATTTATTTTTAAATTTGACCTTTTCCAAACTGATATATGCACAATTAAAAAAAATCAAATTGTATTAAAGCATTTATAATAAAAAGCAACAGCACCCTGTGCCACCTGTCCCCATTTCAGTCCTGGTTTCCAGAAGCAGCCATTAAGAATATTTTAGCTGCTGTTTCTCCAAATTTACCTCTGTATTTCCAAATAATATGGGTATGACACTCTTTTTTAATTTTTTTTAAAGATTTTATTTATTTGACAGAGAGAGAGAGACAGAGAGAGAGAGACAGCGAGAGAGGGAACACAAGCAGGGGGAGTGGGAGAGGGAGAAGCAGACCTCCCGCGGAGCAGGGAGCCCGATGCGGGGCTCGATCCCAGGACCCCGGGATCATGACCTGAGCCGAAGGCAGACGCTTAACAACTGAGCCACCCAGGCGCCCTGACACTCTTTAAAAAAAAAAAAAAATGATTTATTTATTTATTTTAGAGAAAGAGACCATGAGTGGGGGGAGAGGCAGAGGGAGAAGAAGAAAGAATCTGGAGCAGAATTTGCACTGAGCGTAGGGCCTGACACAGGGCTCAGTCGCACGACCCCAAGATCACAACCTGAGCCGAAACCAAGAGTCAGACGGTTAACCTACTCTGTCACCCAGGCGCCCTGACACTTTTTTTTTTTAATTGATTCATCTGTTTCACCTATCAGCTTGCAGTGTGATGTAGTCAGTCATTCAACAAATATATTTTCTTCACAGTGCCAGGCACCATTCCAGGCAATGAGCAACACAAACAAGATCGTTACATTCATGAAACTTATATTCTAGGAGAAAGGCAATTACAAAGCAAATAACTAAATAAAACAATTTAGTATACTGTTACGTGTTATAAAGAAAATAAAACATGGTAATGGAGATTAAAAAGACTGACTTCAGTTAGGGTGGTCAAGAAACCTTCCTCTGAGATGGCATCTGAGTTGAGTTGCATTGTGAAGATCTACAGCAAGAGCTGTATTAATTAGGATATGGGTTGGGTCCATGTCACAGACCCTGTAACAATGATTTAAATGAGTGAAATCTGTTTTTTTTTGCCTTAATTAACAGCCTGAGGGTAGGCCTTCCAGGGGTCCAGGCTCCTTCTAGTTTCTTGCTCTACATCTGTATGGTCCAAGATGGCTGCACCACATTTATGTTCCAAATAGTAAGATGGGGGAAGGAGAAGGGCACATACCCTCTCTATCAGGGCACAATTCAGCAATTTCCCACCTCTTCTGCCTATATACTTTTGGCTAGAATGTAGTCACATAGACATACCTAGCTGCAAGAGAAACTTGAAATGTGGTTTCTATTCTGGGCAGCCGTGAGCTGAGCCAAAGTTCTGTTACTATGGAAGAAGAGGAGAATGGGTATCAGGGACTGACTTATTCTCTGCCAAAAGAACACTTCACACAGAGAAAAGATCAAGGACAAAGGCCTTGAGGAGAAAAAGACCCTGACTTGTTTAAAGAAGAGAAAGAAGCCAGTGCCACACCCTGGTGGTTGCAAAAGGGAGAGCTGGAGGATATGAGATCAGGGAGGCAGACAGGGGCTGGATGATGTGGGGATTTCAAAACCACAGCAAGGAATTTCACTTTTATTCTACCGGAAGCAATGGGAGAGTTTTCAGCAGGGAACTGATGTAGACATTCTCTCTCACACCTTCCCCTTTCCCCATTCCTTAATAGCATCCTAACATTGATTTTGATTGAATCACTCATCACTATTTACATCATCATGAGTATGTAAATATTGTTCATTGCAGAACCACGCAGTATACTAAGGTTCCATTTCCTTTCTTGTACAGCTTTTAGTTTTCCTCAAGTTAACAACATCATTGGTTTTTCACTTATATCATTATACATACACAATGCACACAAATACACAGCTTCAATTCATTCCAGATCCTCTATCAGACTATCTAACGTCTATTCGGTCCAGTTTACTTTTTTCTGTCTTCCGGACATTTCTTGTTGGAATCTCTCATCCACCCAGGAGATTATTCTTGTGAATCGGTTCCTTTTTAATATCTTCACTACCCTGTGAAGGAATCTTGGGATAGAGAGAGAAGAAAAAAATAAGCATGATCTAGCCACCAATTTAATTGAAATTCCATTAACATTTTAACTTAAGAGCTCTCTCCTTTGCAATAACTTTTAACTTGGTAAAATACATTGAAAATGAGACTCCCCTTCTGACATTTTTGTGACACCGCAGGAAAGATTCAAAAGGCTTCCGATTTGTCTTTGTCAAGTTGTTCCTTTGAATGTGACTGAATGCCAGAAGGGGATGATGAGCTGGCTTGGCTTTCATCGGCTACACTCCTTTGTCCTTTGACCCCCAGCTTGGACACTGCCTCTGTCCACACCATCCCATTTCCACTATAATGTATTATAATTTATCGTTTGCTCTGTGTATTTCTCTAACCCTGGAAAGGCAGGCATCTCTGTCTTGTTGTTTTTGAACTGCTCGGCTTATTGCCTGAACGACTTTGGTGGACACTTACCTATTTCTTGGATGTGTGGATGCTCTCCACCTCTTACTTGAGAGGAAGGATCATAACTATGTTTGATTTTTTTTTTTTTGAGATGTAAATGCTGCTCTTAGCTTTATCTTCCCTCTGAGAATCCCAATTTTACTCATGTTTAAAAGCCCACTTTGAAAAGCTACCTGGCCCCTGAGGACTTCCCTAAGGAATCCGAACCCCTTCCTCTACTCAGCGTGGTCAGCGTCTCACCCTTAATTAGCATCCATTTTATGATGACTTCATAAATAAATGAAGTCATCCAATGAGAATTCAAATACACTTTTTAATATTGTGTATTTTTAAAATTTCCAGCTTCTATCGTTAAATATTTAGCAGCTGACAAGCTAGCATGGTTAACATCAAGCACCATTCCTAGCCTAGATGCAGACATGCAAACAAAAGGATAGTTAACGTTTTCTTAGACTGTTTACTTGGCACTGCAAAGCTAATGTAATCAAACCCATCTGTTTCCTCTTGTCCGGGGATTTTGAATGGTGACAAAAAGAACTTTATGCTGAACTTCTAATGACTCCCAAATTATGTCACCTGTTCTTTGTCAGAAACTTGTTAAAAATTTTAATACAGATGAATAAATTTCTAGAGCACAACCTGGAAGAAGTATAGAGTTCTTACATAAAAGTCAACAGCTTTGAAACAAAAAAGATAAGTTTCTTGGCTGATTATTCTCATGACATATGAATAGCTGAGTTGTTTAAAACAGTATGCTTTTATTATGTACTTAAAGGAAAACTTGATGTTAGCCAGGAATTATATAATTATGGGATTTGGGGCTAAACGGGACCCAGATAAGTTATTTATTTCATTATCTAGCTTTCAGAGAAGATCTTAAATAGCATGCTGTAATTTTAAAATTTAAAATCTGGGTGAAGATGTACGGTTATATATCACATCAACATTGTGGGCCATTTTTATAAATGGCTTTGTTTATTCAAGGTCAGCTAGTGTTATCCACCCTGATATTTAAAACCCTCCTATCTTAAATCCTCCTAACTTATAATTATGATCGTTTTTGCTTCCTTTCTGTAAGCTGAGGCAGTAAGTCTGTCTTACCTGCACTGCATATAACCACTTCATGATTCCTGGAATGCTGCTACACATTTTAAATTTGTCCTTAAAATTCTCATTGAACCAAAATCACAGGCATGTAATTTTTAAACACCATCATTTTCTAGCAAATCAAAGCCAAAGTCTATAAAACTGATTATTTTGCTTAGGCTTAATAATACATTTTTGAAAAAAAAAATAATACATTTTAGAACTTTCATTGAACTGAGCTTTCCGTATCGTGTCTTCTTTCAAAATAGTGAAAAGATGCTCAATATAAGTCGTCAGTAGGGAAATGCAAATAAAAACCACAATGAGATACCACGTCGCACTCACCAAAATGGCCGTAATAAAAAAGACAGACAATAACACTTGTTGGAGAGGATGTGGAGAGGCTCGAAGCCTCCTGCATTGCTAATGGGAATGTAAAGTGATGCAGCACTCTGGAAAACAATTTGGCAGTTCCTCAAAAAGTTTAAACACAGTGACCGTATGACTGACCCAGCAATTCCATCTCTAGGTATATACCCAAGAGAAGTGGAAGTATATGTCCACACACGAACCTGTACAAAATGTTAATAGCAGCATAATTCATAATAGCCGAAAAGTGGAAATAACCCACATGATGTCCACCAACAGATGAATGGATGAACAAAATGTGGTATTTTCTAACAATGGACTATTTTGGCCATAAAAAGGAATAAAGTATTGATACATGCTACAACATGGATGAAACTTAAAAACATTATGTTAAGTCAAAACAGCTAATCACAAAAGAATACATATCCTATTCCTTTTATGTGAAATGTCCAGAATAGGTAAATCTATAGAGCCGAAAATATTAGTTGCTGCCTAGGATGGAGGAGGGGGGTGGAGTGATGGGCAGGGAGGGGAGGACTGGGGAGTGACTGCTAACAGATATGGGGTTTCTTTTTTGGGTGATAAAAATAATCTAAAATTGGTTGTGGTGATGGTTGCACAACTCTGTAAATATACTAAAAACCACTGAATTGCACACTTTAAATGAGTGGATTATTTGGTATGTGACTATCTCTCAATAAACCTATTAAAAAACCCCAAAACGTAACAGAGTTGAGCACTCTTTCCATGGATAAAAGACAGGAAGTCCCTAACCGTTCTTTCAAACAAACTTAAAAAACAAACAAAAAAACACACACAAAAAAAACCCACTGAAAGAAAAAGTTTAATAACATCTGATAGTGTACTAAAGCAAAGCTTTGATGCCATTTTATGATCTGAAGCTCTTGCTTTCCATTTTGAAATAACAGAGGGGCTTATACGGATAATGTAATTTGACTTTACGAAACTCTTTCTCGTTGAAGAAGACGTCTCTCATACTTAGGACGAACCAAACAGTGTTCCTGGGTGTTTTTAAATCCGTGTGTAATCTACAATAGCTCTCTAGGGAGTTAAGCCATAGAATGCAGTCCCAAACATAAGAGCAGCACTCATATAATCAAGTTTCATTTAAATTAAATGAGCTTTTTAAAGAGTTCGATTGATCACTCATGAATTATTTACATACTGTGTTTTGTGTTGCTAAATTAGTTTCTCATGTATCCTCTTTCACCAAGTAGCTCCTACAACTCCAACCGACCCCAATCTCTCCTTTCTCAAGATACAAAACTGCACAAATCTCTCTCTTAAGTATTTTACAGATACTAGTTTTACTCAGTCCCCTATGGAAATTCTAAGCTTCTCCAAGGCAAGGACCTTGTCTTAAACACCAACACCTTACGGAGACCCCATAATTACAATGTGTTTGTCAAGGTTCAAGGCTTGGCCTAGTTCTCCTGTTAAGCTCTAATTCATATACTTACATACTATTCGATACATGGTGTGTGTATCGATATTTAACTCACTTTTTCATTTCCAACACATAAATTTGTGTTGACTGCCCCTGAATCTTCAAGAACTCTTGATTTCCTTCAGAATAACTTCCAAACAGCTTAGTATGGCTCTCACAGCTCTTTGCCATCTTCCCTCACCTACCTTTTCAGCCTGAGCTTCACACACCACCACCAACACACCAATGCTCCAAGTCCTCCCCCCGACACACGCTCTACTTTTCACCCCTCCAGGAGGACTTCGTGGTCTCTTGGACGGCTCTCCAGTCTATGAGAAGTCTGTCAATCTTTTAAGGACCATGTAAAAAGTCATCTTCTCTATGGTCTCTTCCTTATGAGAATTTATTTTTCCTTTTTAAGTGCTCCCATGCACGTTGGTGTTACACCACTTTTCACAGCTTGCCTTTTACAGTGCTTAGGGGCATGTCTTTCTTCCTAATGTTCTTTGATGTTTGAGACTATTTTATTCATGCATTAAGTCCCCTAGCGGAGCAGGTTTATAACCCCGTCCCCCTACACAGAATAATCACTCAATATATGCTTGCTAGGTTGAATTTTTTTAAGATTTTATTTATTTATTTGAGAGAGAGTGAGAGAGAGCATGAGCAGGGGGGCGGGGCCAGGGGAGAGGGAGAAGCAGAGTCCCTGCCGAGGGAGCACAACTCGGGGCTCAATGCCAGGACCCCAGGATCATGACGTGAGCTGAAGGCAGACGCTTAACTGACTGAGCCACTGGGGTGCCCCTAGATTAAATAGGTCTTAATTTCCATACAACACCAAAAATAGTGTGGAGCACATAACAGTTAATCAACAAATAATATTGATTGATAAAAGTTCTTGGAAGGAGGATTTAAATGCTCAGTGACTGATTTTAGTGACAAACTCAAGTGATACATCTTGACAAAGAAAAGTTTATTCTCTAAATTGTTCCTGCACTGAATTGGACCTAAGCAACAGATAAGTTCTAATGTACCAAAAACAATCAACTGAGTAGTTTCAATATTTTTATTTTCAGTGGTTCTTCTGGAGTGAAACTATTTTTACCTGAGGAAAACACGTGAAAGAATTTTGGAAGTCAAATTCTTAGAATGTGGATGGATTTTTCACTGTCTATTCAAGATTCATTTAAGCACTTACCGTTTATTAGAAATGTCTCTGGACCCAACACTGAAAAAGGTGCTAGATCATAAAATGAATATGATAAGCCCTGCCCCGAAGGTGTTTACATATCCTGGAGAACAAGTCTCAGAGAAATCTGGGTTTTGGTGCCCTAGAAAAACGAGGACTAATTAGCTCTATGCTGATTAATCTGGAAGTTCTTTAAAATGGACACTGTTCCATTTAGATTATAATATTTATGTTTCAATGTATATTAAAAAACAAAGTTATAACAGTATTTTATTTAGAAACCCACTTTGGATTCATCAAGACAGCAACACGTAATCAGATGCTATGAAGCTGGGCTTGGGAATAGGGTAAGGCAAGAGAGTTTCCTAGTGTAAAATGTAGGGAGGCTCTCCCTCTCCAGGTCATGCAAATGCAGGGTCAGCCCTGAGAACCAGTACCCCCTTTAAATCACACACCCTAACCTCTCCTGCCTCACCCTAGTTCTGGCCCGGCTACGAATATTTAAGAAAATAATCATTTTGTGTTATACTCAGTTTTGTAGACTTGGTACACTCTATAACAAATGTTTTACAAATTATTTCTGGCTTACCAAAAATGGAACTGTGAAATCATGGGGGGAATGAGACCTATGCAAAGAGTAGGTCTACTTTTTGGAGGAAGGGGTAGATACTAAGGCAGAGGCAATATAATTAGCATAGTAAAATGCCTGCCAAGTTAAAAGTTTCCAACTATTCAGATTAGAAGTAATTCTTATACCTAAACTGTTCTATTATCTATAACTATTAACTTATGGTTTTGCTGGCTTCAAATAACTTTTTTTTTTTTTTTTAAAGATTTACCCATTTGAGAGAATGGGAGCGCAGGGTCGGTGGGGGTGGGGGGGAGGTGGAGGGGGAGAGGGAGAGGGAGAAAGAATCTCAAGCAGACTCCCCACCCAGTGTGCAGCTTGATCTTAGGACCCTGAGATCACGACCTGAGCCGAAACCAAGAGCCGGACGTTCAACCAACTGCGCCACCCAGGCGCCCCTCAAATAATTCTTTATTGGAATTTTTCTAAGATCAATATCAAGTGAACTGAATGAACAGTAATAAAACCACCAGGAAGGTTACAAGCCAATACAAGCCAAGAGAGATTATTTCGAGGATTAGTACTTGAAGATGATTCCCTTCTTAGTTCCTTAGTCTAGTTATTGATGGTTATATAGGACCAAATAAGGAAATTCTGAATTCATTTGGTTTCTAGGACTATAACGCAGTAACTGAACACACTGTGAACTTAAATTTGTTGTTCTGAAAACCCGTTTCATATTTAGGTACATTAATTAATACAGAATCAGGGATAAGTGATTTAGAATTAAAAGGGCAGTGACATCAAGTAGAAAAGATTTTCCCGTGACACTGAAGTCATGACAACTTGGAATCAGCCCACCAAGTGTCACTGCTTCTGGGAATTCAATGTACAGTGTCAGGTAAGGTTGGGAAGCAGCTTTCTGAAAAGTTCCAAATACAGATAGAGTAAAACATTTTCCTCTGGGCTGGCTTAATTCTATTTCTTCCCTACACGTGTTTAAGATGTTCAAGAGCTGTCATCCATTTATTTGGGGTTGATGGTAGATTTCTTCTTCTTTCATTTCACTTTAAAATTGAAATTTTTTATCTACCGATGCGTGAGGTGTTGGAACTAAGAATTTCATATATAGTTCTCGCCTGAGCCTCGGAAAGTTTGGCTGTGATTGTGACTTATATTTAAAACTCTTTGGGGTGGTCCCTAAATGAGTTTCTGCGTATTCTGCAGCAACGGCAGCAAACGACACCATTCCGAGCTGCTGTAAATAGCGCTGTTTGTGTAGAAAGAGGTTTTCTGCATTGGATAATACAAAGGCTAAGGCTGCCCTTAAATAACATGCTTGGATTTTCAAAGTCAAACCTCCAAAATCATGAAAAATCTTTTTACCAATGAAAAAGGATAACTCTAAGAAAAGACCATTACTCAAATAATAAACTAAAATGACCATAAATGACTTGACCATCTCCCCAAAATGCCTGTTTTTGTGGACTACACAAACTTTTTCTAATTGTAACTTGTAACAACTTACAAGTTATGGAAAGTTCAAAACATCAAAAGCCCAAACAAGCTAAAAAATTTTAAATGTGTAATTGAAGTCAACTGAGAGTACAGTTAAACTGGATTTATTACCACTGTGCCCCTAAAAGCTCTTCCTCCCTTAAATGTGATCCCTGTAACTCCTACCTCCACAGCAATGTAAAATTCAAGCTTGTGAAAATAAAGTTCATGGAGAATACTATCCTTACTAAAATCATTCCTGGAAATAATTTTCCATGAAAACATTTATTAAGAAATTCCCCACATAATTTCATTGCTAGAGGTAATGCAAGAATGTACATATACACACATGCATACGTGCATTATACTTGTTCTCTTATTTAAATCCCATAAAAACATTTTAATATGCATTGGCCTTCCCAAATTTTCATTTTGGATCAGTTACTTTGTGTTGGAGACATCAAGATTCATAAATAAATTATATAATCTCACTTAAAAAAAAAACAATGTTGCAATCTGAATTTCCACTTATCTGATGTCTTGAGTAAACAGTTCAGAGAAACATCTATTCGTGCAAACTTTTCGCCATCCTTTATTGGGTGATTACCTAGGCTCTTTGAATCCTCTTCCTTAGTGTCAAGTGTTGAATTATTTTAATTGAAATTTTTTAAAACTGCATGAACATCACAGTTATAAATCCTAAAAACCAAAAGACACTATGGCAAATTTAAGATTAATTTTTTATTTAAGTATCATATAAAAGTTATTTCATAAAAATATGCTCCATATTAAATAATTTTAAAGATACATAATTACTTATATATAATGCTTTCAATGTCATTTATCTATTATCATGAATCCTTTGGTCCCTAAGGCTGCCTTTTCTGCCTCTCCTGTGGCCAGATGCAGAGTATACCTGCTCCTGAGGGAGGAGCAAGAATCAAGGGCGCTTGGGGGACCAGTCTCCATCATTACTGATGATGCTGAGAGATGCCTGGCACCATGAACATGCTATTCAAACATAAATGAGAAAACAAGCTATCCGAGCAGCCTTCACAAGGTTTTCCCCATACAGCATATTTCATATCACTAAAGATTTAACTAGTAATGAGCTATACCTAAGTTACTTAACTAGTTCTGAGTCCTTTCAGGTAACATCAATATCCAGCTTCCAATTTCCACTCTTTAAAATATTTCTCCATTGTCCTCTTAGATTTCAAGGTGCCAACATTCACGGTAGGTATGATTTTCTGGGGCTTCAGCCACTGAACAAACCGTTTCATTTCTAGGTAGCTGCTGTGTTCACTATAAGGGATTCCTGCAACACAAAAGAAAAGATATTGCAGACAAAAAAAATCCAATTATTTTAAAAAATGCACAAGCCCAAAATAAAATAAAAAAGGAAAGCAATCCAGAGTATTGCTGTCAAAAACTCCTTGGTACTTTATTTCTGATAAAAAAAATTTGTTAATAACTTTTATGGAGAATAAAGATTAAAACATTAAAACCATACTGAAACTTTGAACATTAAATAATTCTACTGCTTTTCTATGTAGACACTTCATATGTATTTCTATAGATTCTTATTTTTAATTAGGCTTTCTTTTTAAAATAGGTTTTTCTCTTTAGGCACTTCACTCAGCTATGGATTTCAGGAATATCCTGGAAAAAATATGAGTAAAATGTGAAGAGTGACAAGCAAGAGACTCTTGGTTTCCAGAGCAAGTAAGCAGATTCCAGTCCCTGAGCTTTGCACACATAAAAAAATAAGCATAAAAATAATAAAAATAAAATCTTAAAAATCCCTTTATCTTTCCTAAAGATCAAGTGCCACAGAGAAAGGGAGAAGGGGTCCTGTTTTAACGGGGATCTTTAGGGGCTGAAATTAAGTCACTAGTCTAGGGACATAATAAAAAACGTTTCCATCAGCCACGATTACAGTAAGCAATTTCTGAGGACAAAGGTAAACCTCCTCCGAGAAATGAGAAAAAGGAGTCAAGTCTGTACCTCTTGCGTCAGGGCATCTAATCCGGTCTTTCTTCCCACTGGCAGTCTGACCATGGCACTTGAGCTTCCAGACCCAAGTGCACTGCCCGCCCCTCCTCTATGGGTTCCTTCACACAGCACCGAGCACGCAAACGAAACCATCTGTACTAGCCAATGTCTTTTTCCTCCTGTCACGCTCCTTTCTATCAGTTTAGGACGTACTAAAGATACAGCTTTAGAGTATGTAGAGCAATTAGAAACTCGATTTTTAAAGATTCTTTGGTGCCTGTTTTTCTTGGATCTTATTTTTACAAAAGCTCTTTCTAAAAAATGTCATAACAAACATTAAAAGTGAAAAAATTTCATAATTATACCATATATTGAAATGTTTCCTTTGGTCTGGGGAATAATGTCTGCTATAGTCGTCAACTTGTTAGAATGCGTCCATCCTGTAGGTCGAAAAGCCAAAATCTGATCATATTTTCCACCACACTTCTTCAAATGACTCTGTAAAGCCTGTTCAGTAAAAATAGGATATTTATTTAACAGTCAGTGAAGGTGGGTTATGTGGAATAAAACAGAATGATCACATTGATATAGTGTCAGGGAATATGCAGTTGGTAAACATTAAGTTGCAATAACCTAGAGTCGTACTTCCAGAAAAAATAAAATCACGGAAAAAAACAATTTTTCCTCTTATCTAAAGTTAAACAAGCTTAAGTCCAGTCTGAAAAAAAGTAAGGTGAGGCAACTTTAAACATAAAAATTATGAATTGAAAGATTACAATTCAGATAGCTATCAGAAAAGGAAAAGGAAATAAAGAAAGAAAGAAGGGAGGGAGGGAGGAAGGAAGGAAGGAAGGAAGGAAGGAAGGAAGGAAGGAAGGAAGGAAGGGAGGAAGGAAGGAAGGACTCTCCAAATCCTACTACTATTAGGATATTGAATATACTGTTAGGATGTTAGAGATACCAATATTAACACTGGTAAACAGCAGCCCAAACATATCCACATGCATACGTACAACAGAAGACTGACAGGTGGATAGAAAGATGTGAATAGTTCTATGAATGGTATTATACTCAACATGCACATACATTTCAAAGATGCACACTAGCACTCTTCTCAGGGTCTTATTCCTTTTCACTCTTTAAACATGAACTAGAATACCGGCAAAATTTTTCATGCTGCTACAATTGGGAGTACTATGCTTCCCTAATAAATCTTGAGTAGAACTTTCCAAACTAAAGTCATCAAAAGTGATGACATTTGATGAAATCTGAAAATCAACGACCAAAGTTCAATCTTTGAAAGATAAGAAAAGTCCAAATAAAGACAGTAATGGCACAAGAGATACCAAAAGTCTTTAACTTTTTTTGGTCTTTAAGCAAAACCCACAGTGTCAAGGGCTTAGTGTAAATTTATAATAAAGTTCTAGTTTTATTTAAAATAATAAAAAAAAATCTAAACTGCACATGGTATCATCTTAGATTTCCAAAGGTCTCTTTTTCTTCCTTCATCATCCATACCCTGAACTATTAAAGTGTTGTAGAAGATGCTGGTAGAAAGTTCTGAAGAAACCAAAGACAAATCCATGGATCCATCTACTCAGTCCTCATCTAATACATGTCTGTTCCAGGATTAGGCCATGTCGGTGGTGTCAGAGTAGTGGATATGAGACACAGCCCTTCAACCTTCTGGAAGCTTAGAGCCTAGCAGGGAGATGGTCAATAAAACCCACTTTCTAGTTCTTTTCTTTTTTTTTTTTTATGGAAACCATATGCCCTTTCTTAACTTTTTCTAATTCTCATCTATTATACCATCAGCAACTAGAAGCCTTGCAGATTGACCTTTTCACAAAGGACTCATTTTCAGTAGAAATTTCTAGAAATGGGATTATTGAGTTAAAGGATTTACCCCTAACTTCTACTTCTATCCAAGTGGATGAGAGAGCTAATTTCTCTAAATCACAGCATAGAAATATTACCCTTTAAAAAAGTATGCCAATTTGGTAGGAGACAAACATATCCTTGTTAGTTTTATGTTTGATTACCAGTTAGAGGCTAAACATTTGTTTGTGTTTATCAGATATTTATATTTCACTGGTGAATTAATAACAATCTTCTGATTTCTCCTTTGTGTCAATGATCTCTTATTAATTTAAATACCTACCATTTATTTATTTTTAAGGATTTTATTTATTTATTTGACACAGAGAGAGAGCACAAGCAGGGGGAGCGGCAGGCAGAGGGAGAGGGAGAAGCAGGCTCCCCGCTGAGCAGGGAGACCGATGTGGGGCTCGATCCCAGGACCGTGAGATCAAGACCTAAGCTGAAGGCAGACGCTTAACCGACTGAGCCACCCAGGCATCCCTCTTTCTATTTTTTTTTTTTTTTTTAAGATTTTATTTGTTTATTTGAGAAAGTGCACAAGAGGGGAGGAAGGGCAGAGGGAGAGGGAGAAGCAGACTCCCTGCTGAGCAGGGAGCCCGATGCGGGCAGGACTCGTCCCAGAACCCTGGGATCATGACCTGAGCCGAAGGCAGACGCTTAACCGACTAAGCCACCCAGGTGCTCCAACAATGCTGATTCTCTTTTTTCATGTTTTTAGGCCATTTAGACCTTCTCATTCACTCCTTAGCCTTCTGCCATCTGGCTCCTTCCAATATCACTTCACTCAAACATTTCTTGCGCAGGTCACCAAAGATATTCTAATTGCCAAATTGCCATTCTTTCCTTATATGACCTCTCTGCAGCATTGGGCACCTTTAAAAACTCTTTCATGAAAAGTTCTAGTCCTTCATTTCTATAAAACTCTGACTCTTCCATCCCCATTATCCTCCTAAATACATCATTTGTTCAAATGGAACAAACTAAGTTAGTAGGAAATAAAACTGTAAGATAAAAACCATTAAAAATATGCTATACCCTCAAGATATCAATGTTCATTTTATAATTAACACCTCATTAGCCTCCACACAAATTAGATACCTCCCAAATTTAAAATATGTTTCCAAAGATGGGTTTAAAAGGACAAAATTCTGCCTTGATTATCCCTGAAATTTTTATGAAGTGCATACTCAGGAAACTAGGCCATAAAAACTTCACCTTAATCTCATGAAGAAAGGAGTTCTACCAGTTACAATTTCCTTACAACTCCAGGGATAGAGCTAAAATACTCATTTTATTAATACAGATTAAGTATTATTATTTATAAGACACACACAGTGATCGACATCCTATGCTATTTCAAAAAGTTCCATAAAAGTTAGTTCATGAAATTATAGCAAAAGTGAAAATACATTCTTTGGTGTGCATTATGTTCTGATTTGTTTTTAATACACAGGTCTGATGTATTCCATTGCTAGGTATCCAAATTTAGTAAATGGAATGAAACTTAGTTAGTATACAAATAAATCTGACAGAGAAGTCCCCCAAATCACAGTGATATATCATATATCTTTTTCTAACATATATCTTTTTCTTGTTTATTTGTTTTTAAGTAGGCTAACATATATACATATATCTTTTTCTTGTTTATTTGTTTTTAAGTAGGCTCCATGCCCAAGGTGGGGCTTGAACTCACAACCCTGAGATCAAGAGTCTCATGCTCTACCGACTGAGCCAGCCAAGTGCCCCAACCTCTCTGTATCTTAATCTATACCTCAGAACTGATACGAGAACTTGCTCTTAGGATACACTTCCACTATTTCACTTAATCCTCACAACAAGTAAATTTCCAACATATATCAATGTTATTGGGGATTAATATTAATACAGAAAAGAGCTGAAGAAAAGTAAGAACTCCTTGAGTTCTCTGCTCATTTCCCCACTCAATGGAAAAAAATGGAAGACAATCTCAAATACAGAAGATTTGAATGACCAGATAGTTGCACACTTTTCTATTTTTGTTTCTTTTATGACAATTCTCTAGTTCTGATGGGCCTATGAATTCCTCTATACAGCTGCACACACAACAAATAAAAACATTTTAAATTCCACTTAAAAGATCTTCTAGGGCAAGGTTTACTATGACCCCACTATAACTGAATTCCTCTGTGTTAAATGCAGGTAAGATAGGATTCCAGTTTATAATCGTTGTATTACCTTTTCTAGTCCATCCTAAAAATACGTATCTCAAGAATGCTTACCTTAAAGTTAATTTGCATCATTGGGAGAAGGTGAACCAGTGAACTGCACATGTCCGTGGTGATGAAGGAATTAAGTTCTGGTATGTTGAGGCACTGTAAGGTTTTATATTTTTCTTGGGACATGCCCACTTTTGAACCTAAAACATCAGCAATGGCTACAGGCAAAGGAGAAGGTTAAAAATAGTAAAACTACAGCTTATGAAAAAAATAATAAAGTTACAACTCAATCAAAACTTAAAATAAGAATGTACCAACAACAACAAAAAAAGAAATTCAAAACATTCACACTTTTGCTATATTTCAAAAAGGCTAAATACTTTTGTTGGTTAACTGTATGGAGTAAATTATGAGAAATTCAAAGAATTTCTTTTTAAAGACCTAGTGTTTAAAAACTGCAAAAGATATACAGAAAGGGGTAGAGGAAAAGCAGCAACCAAATTCGAAGGAGTTAAAACCCTGGCTTTATCACTTCATATCTTCATGGTTGACATGATGTGACCACAATTAGGAAGAAATGGAAAGTATTTTGTGAAACAGTATAATGCCATCTAGACAAACTACAATTACATATCCAAAATCATTTATGTACAAAAACCAAAACTGTTCTCTAAAATAATTAATTGATGGTTATCCTCAAAGAAGGCAGCAATACGACTGTGCATTCGTCATTTTTCAAAGTTCACTGAAATACTAGCGTAGCGCAGACATGTGCTCTGTAAACATTCTGCAGGTGTAAAGGCTACCATAAACGCACTTACCAAGTGTTTCCATTAAGCTAAGCCTTTCCAAGTTTAAATGAATCCAACTCTATCAAATTTTTCTTCAAAGGTAATACTGCACCATTTCAGGAAATAAGTATCAAGTGCAAGCATGCAGACTGAAAGGGCTTTATGCAAAAGAGAATCTGATCTTTATAATATATTAATGTAAATTAGATACAGCTACCACCCACCTAGGAAGACTTTCTCTTTTCCAATAGAATAAGTGCCACAGACAACAAGAACACGTGGGTTTAGAGTTACTGCCTCAAAGGCAGTGTTGATGGCAAACTGGATAACCTCTTGCTGAGACGGAAAGGAGTATTCTGGGCTGCAGTATCTGTAATACGGAAATATGGTACTTATTAAATGAGCAACAAGAAAGCCATAGCATTAAGGTAGATGCTATTTTAGAAGCCAACCTTTAGCAAACTTATATACAGTGGTAGTGTAATATATTAACCCCACTGCGGTTATTCCACTGCCTATGGTTAAAATATTTGTGACAAGCTATGGATAATTTATGATGGAATTCTATGTTTCCAATATGTCTTGTACAGTGTATTTCCTTTATTGCCCTCATATAAAGAGATTGCCTCTTTTTCTTTTTTTTTTTTTTAAGATTTTATTTATTTATTTGAGAGAGAGAATGAGATAGAGAGAGCATGAGAGAAGGAGGGTCAGAGGGAGAAGCAGACTCTCTGCTGAGCAGGGAGCCTGATGTGGGACTCGATCCCAGGACTCCAGGATCATGACCTGAGCCGAAGGCAGTCGCTCAACCAACTGAGCCACCCAGGCACCCGAAATTGCCTCTTTTTCTTCAAGAACAGTTCTAGCTAGCTATTTTAGCTGTGAATTGTAGACCTCGGCATCTTTTCGTTTTAACTCTAACACCATCAAAGAAAATACTAGTGACAGGGATGATCTTTGAACTAAAGAATTCTGATTTAGTTTAAAAAATTCTTAAAATAATGAAACCAAACACGAATTTAATGAAGCAGTTTTAAATCAAACAGTAAGTAGTCACATGGTTATCTGCTCTTCTGAGGAGATACAGAAATATATATAGTATTACAACAATACAACAGATCCCCAGTTGGGTCTATCTCAATACAATAACACCCAATGAAAAATTAACCCTAAGACTACTAGCTACCTAGCTCTATTTGGGATGAAAATTAAGCATTTTTTCACTAAAAAAGAAGTCATAAAGTACAAACATCAAAGAAACATATTTTTCCACATTTTCAAGACTGTTTTTGCTGGTCAGCCATAAGAATAGAGAAAACACTTGTCTTTTCTCTGATGAAAAACCCACAAAGAAATTCAGAATTCTATGTAGAGAAAACTAGGCAAAAAAAGTGGGGGTGGGCTTACTTGTTATTTTCTTAATTTATTTAGTATTTAAAGTACATATAAAAGAATGGAAAAAGTAGCTATAATGTTGGAAAACTGAATGTGGAAAGCCCATCTTTTACTAAAATATGCCATCCAAATTCACTTCTTAAAACAGGTTGAAATAGTTGACATAATTCATTTCTAACAAATTGATGAGGTATTTTAATATATAATAAAAAAATGGCTGGTACCATTATGTTTATAACATTTAGAAATTCAAAGCTGTCACTTATAAATTACCTTTTGAAGAAAGGAACAAAGTAATTTTAAATATTTAGAAACAGAATCACATTTTGGCCTCTGTTTCTTCTTCACAATTATACTTAAGAGTTACAAAGGTACTTCGAAAAGATAACCTAAAAGGGTGTTTTCCTAAAGCTTGCCCCCCAATTTTTCTTCCTTGTTTCAGTAACAGGATTCTCACATAAACCAAAGGAAATCACAGAAAAGAAAAAATTGAGTTGTAGTTAAGACATGTCATCCCAAATTTGTTCTTAAGCAAGGATGTGTTTTTCCAAACAGTAGTTCTCTGATGAATGATCTTAAAATGGTAATTGACAATAAACCATCATTTTGATTTACCTAAGCAACTGTGCAAACTGTTCATAATAAGCAGGGCAAATATTGTCAGTGGGAAAAGGAAGCATACAAACAAAGCCTCTCTTACGTTGTATCTAAGTAAAGCGTGTGGACTTTCTGGCCTGCAAGACGAGAACGTTCCATGGTGGGGTCTGCTCGGAAGTCGCCGGTGTGTAACAGGACTTTACCGTTAGGAAGATAAAACAGGATCATGACAGCACCTGGACAGCTGAACACAAACATTTCTAAGGAATAGTCTTAACACATGGGAGGCAGCTGAAGGAAGAGGACTTCTTCACTGTCAGCAAGGTAATACACTCTGGTAGCGACCACATGACACAGCACTGCACTACAGAGGAAATGCAGTGTTGTAGGAAGTTTACATCGTAATAGAAAAAAAAAGTGGTGTGCAGGAAAGGATTAATTCAGCAGGCCAGTTTGTTCGAACTCCACACTTCCCTACCTAAGGCCTGTCTTTAGGACTAGTCTTTGGCTGGTCCTCGAGGGAGGAGTTGAACTCTTGGAATATTCTGCCCAATAAGAGTGCTTTGTATGCCTGACGTGTGGGTCTGTGTGTTACTAGGTTGACCAGATAGTCACCGTAGATGACATCGTTAGCATAAACTATCTGTTTTGCTCTAGGGGACTGGAGTCTGAGGAGCTGAGGCAAGTCACATGGGTGTTGCATGTGTGCATGCCTGGCCCTCAATAAAAGCCCGGCTGGACTCAAGGCTCCGATGCGCTTCCCTGCCTGCCATATTCTTGGCATGTGTGGTGAACATCGCTGCCGGGAGAACCAGTGCTTCTGTGCTATTCGGGAGAAGAGCGTCCCTGGGAATTTGTGCCTGCTTTCTTCTGCACTGTGCCCCCATTTGCCTTTTCCTTTTGCTGATTTTAATCTGTATCCTGTCACTGTAACCATGAGTACAATAGCCCTTCCGAGCCCCGTGGGTCCTTCAAGTGAACCACTGAGCCTCAGGGTGGTCTTGGGGATGCCTGACACACTGGAGCTTGGAAATTACTGCCAAAACACATGGCGCTTTCATTTTGAATTCTGGGAAAACATTGGAAATAATTACTTTTTAATTAAAAACTTACCCTTACCGCCCCACCCCAAAACTGCAGACTGCAATGACTTTACTGGGGAATTCTATCAAACACCTAGGGAAGAAACAGTCCCAATACTATAGAACATCCTTCAGAATGGAGTAGGAGGGAATAGTTCGTGAGGCCAGTATTACCCTAATATCGAAACCAGACAAAAGCATTATAAAAAAAAAAAAAAAACAAACTACAGACCAATATCCCTTATGAAAACAGACAAAGAAGTCCTTAACAAAATATTTAGCATATCAAATCCAGCAATATATATATATATATTTAAAGGATAATCCATGAAGACTAAGTGGAGTTTATCTCAGCGAAGCAAGGTTGGTTTAACATTCGAAACGTCCATCATTATTATTTACCCTGTTAACATTATAGAGGAGAAAAATCATATGATCACCTCAGTAGATGCTGAAGAAGCATTTGACGAAAGTCAACACCCATTCATGATTACAAACTCTCAGTAGACTAGGAATGGAGGGGATTTTCCTCAACCTGATAAAAGGCATCTATGAAAAACCCACTGCTAACACCAAGCTAAAGGGAGCAAGACTGAAAGCGTTCCTCTTAGGGTCAGGAACAAGGCAGTATCTGCTCTCACCACTCCCATTCAACACTGTACTGGAGGTCTGAGCGAGGACCATGAACAAGAGGGGAAAAAAGCACTCTGAATGGAAAGTAAGAAGTAAAACAAAATTGTCTATATTTGCAGATGACATGATAGTACATGTGGAAAATTTTCAGAAATCTATAAAAAACCTACTACAACTAATGTGCAAGTTTAGCAAGGTCTCAGGATACAAGGTCAATACACAAAAATCAGTTGTCCATCAAGAGGTGAATAGATGAAGACATCGTAGGGTGCCCATACACTAGATACTACTCAGCAATAAAAAGACACGAACTATTGATATACACATCAGCATGGATGAATCTCAAAAACACGATGAGTGACAGAAGCCAGACGCAAAAGAGTAGATACTATGGGATTTCATTTCACTGAATCCCTAGGAAAGACAAATCTAATACATGGTGATAGGATACAGATCAATGGTCCCCTGGACTAGAGTCGGGCTTGGAGATTGACTGGGAAGGAGCCCAAGGAAACCTTTTGGGGTGGGAAAATTTCCTGTATTTTTCTGTAGTGGGTATTACATGAGTGTGTATTTTTGTCAAAATTCAGCAAACACTTAAAATGGTCTATTTTATTTATGTAAACTGTACCTAATAAAGTTGACTAAAAAAATCAGAACTTGAGCTGTTGTAAGCATTGACTAAAAAAGGAAGCAGCAGCAGGGACGCCTGGGCGGCTCACTCAGTTGAGTATCTGACTCTTGGTTTAGGCGCAGGTCATGATCTCCAGGTGGTGAGATCGAGCCCCGAGTCAAGCCCTACATCAGGCTCTGCGCTCAGTGGGGAGTCTGCTTGGGATTCTCTCTTTCCCCCTCTCCTGCTGCCCCCAACTCCCTCTTAGAAAAAAAAGGAAAAAAGAAAAAAAAAATCAGCAGCAAAGTTAGCAGACAAAAAGTTAAAAGCAACCTGAAGACAGAGCATGGGTCTGGATTTTCGGAGACCTAGTCTGAATTTTAATTCTCGAAGCATCCGTGATAGCTAAAATCCTACGAAAAGTAGGAAGAAGTGTAGTTGACAGTTGCATTTTGGTAACAGGATACTGACAGTGCTTTACATTACAGAGAAAAAATGAGGGAAAAAGGGAAGCCACTTCGAAGAAAAAAAAAAATCTTCCAAGTTTTTAGTATCAAAAGCCTGAAGGATTTCTTAAAAGGGGGGGGGAATCCTCTGCTATCTGAATGGAGTGCAAGCTGTTAACTTACATAAGCGATATTAAAGAAATTGGCAAAAAAAAAAAAAAAAGAAAATGGCAAAAGGTTAGCTCTTCTAAAAAGCGGCAACATGTTAAAGTATTTTTTTAAAAAATAAGATGGAGTCTCATATGTCAAGGATGGTAATTTAAACTGCATTAAAAATGAATTAGATAATATTTAAAGGATCTCTCAGTACATTTAATCTCTGATTCTGTAATTGGGTACATTATTTTTTTCAAAAGGAGAAACATGTCTTACTCAAAGTTTTAAAAATATCAACCATATTAGTTCCAACACAAGAAAGTTCTTAAATAGACATACTAATATGTTTTTATTTTAAATAGTTTTTAAAACGAGGCTAGTCTGAAGGTAACTTTAATACTTACTGATTGGCATCAAGCAAAATAACTTTTACACCATTTACTATACATTCCGTGTCCATTGGCAATGGATGGATGTATTGTTTTTGTACGTGAAGTTTGCTCTTCAACAAATTGCCAGTTATCTGCAAAACAGAATGTGCTTATTGCTGATACAGTAAAATACTAAATAAATCTTTTACTTCAGATCTAGTTTAGAAGCAAGTATCTTAGTCTCTCTGTTCTCCCACTTACTTACATTCATGGAAACCCTCCAGAATGCCAGGAAGAACTTCCTACCATGACTATGTCACAACTCTGCTTAAACTTGGTTCACTGGATCTCCCTCACCTGTGAAAAGTCCCTCATCCCCAGATGACCTACAAAACCCTTCATGATGGGGCCCCTGCTCATTTCTGCAGGTTTATCTTCTGTTATTCCCTATCTCATGGTTAGCCGTTCGGAATTATCTGAAGAGCCTGCAATGGGTAGATTTCTCTGTTGTCTATGCCTGTATGCAAACTCTGCTCTCTCCCTGGGATGCCCTCTCCTCCTTCCTTCGCCTGGTTCTGGAATCGGACAGACCTGTGTTCCGATTCTGACTCTGGCATTACTGGCTCCATGACTTAGGGCACATCACCTAATCTCTCCCAGCCTCGGCTGCTTCATTAATAAAAAGAAATTCACTTTATTTCAATAAAAATAATTCAAGAATGCTTGAGGATTAAACTGAATTCTAGCGGAAGCCCTTGGTAGTAGGCATTAGAAGAGTCACTGTTTAATAATTAATTCAAGGTATCTCTTGCACCATGAAACTTTCTCTAACCTTGGCCTGGGCCAGAATAAAGCACTTTCTTTTCCTACTTGCTGGTGTTCCGCTCAGTTTTTGGTCATAATACCAATTCCATCGCAGTGTATTTGTGAATGTGTTCCCTGAAGGCTGTGAGCTCCTTGAAGCTAGGTATTTCACCTTGAATGTCTTTTTGGGCATCCATAAGTGTTTACTGAATGGAACTTAGGTGTTTCAGTTACACTGTGAAGTAGTTTACTGTTTCCATATACTAAAGCATTAAAAAAAAATGTTTTGTAACTATTGACAATAACTCATTTTAGACTCTTAATGTGGAATCTGTTTTCTCACATCTTTTCTAGTAGAATGATAGATCTTACAATGTTATTCTTTTTTAACCAAATTACTTAGAAATTCACTGCATTCCATACATTTAGAATTTAGAAGGCTAAAACTTACCTCACTACAATAAATTGGAAATGTGAAGTTTTTAGACAATCCAGCATAGTGATCAGAATGAAAATGTGTGAGAAAATAGGCTGTGCACCCTTCAACCAGTCCGTACTGGAAGGCATCAACTGTAAAGCCAGTCCCTGCAATGAGAAGAGCACACAGCTGCTTGAGCAAGAGCCAAGAGAGTGAAAGAGTGAAAGATGTCCGATTTGAATGTAAATAGGAAACCCCCTATTCACGTCTTTACGTCTCAATTCCAACTGAGCTTCATAATTTAAAAACTTATGCCACATAAATTCAGCAAAAGGGCATACTAGAGATGAAAATTAGTCTCTTAAGTTGGCTCCATGGCCAGCGGGGAGCCCAACTCAGGGCTTGAACTCATGACCCTGAGATTAAGACCTGAGCTGAGACCAAGAGTCCAATGCTTAACCAACTGAGGCACCCAGGCGCCCATGGCTTTTTTTTTTTTTTTTAAATGAATAACTGTACCAAAAAAATTAAAATACTAAGCTACAAACCAATTATTTCTTTGTTTTACTGACCTAAAATCCTGTACTTCTGCGAAACAGCAAAAGGAAAATGCTAACTTTCTTATTTTATTCTCTTGTGGCAATTGATACTGGGGGCACAAATGATTGAAGGCCCAAATAATCATACATATTACAGTGGTTGTGGCCCTCCACCAGGTCACAGTACAATAACAGAGGACAGCATATCTGTAGTATTTGAATTTCATTGTGGGGGATGGGAGGTGGGGGAGGAAGAAGGGAAACAAGAAAGTAGCCCAAAAAAGGCTACCTAGAGGAGCAATAAAGAAAAAAAAATGGCTGAGCTGTTCTGAAAAGTGTTCATGAAAGAAATAACCAAGAGTGTGAATTGTGATGTGCAAGTCAATAAGCACACCTTCACAATCTCACTGAGGCTTATCCCCACATATGGCATACTGGTCTCAGGCTCACTTAAAATACAGAAAATTCATCACCATAAGTATTAAAAAATATAACTGATGCTATGATGTACATAAATGATAATCCCTACATAAACATTTTGAGCAAATTATGGATTGCGACTATCAAAGCACTTTAAACAATCTTTCTGAAACCAGGTATATTTTGGCAGATTTTATATTCTTTTCAGAAGAAGAATTATTGGTTTCTTTAATAATAAAATTCATTTTACGACACATTTTTCTAACTCATCTATGAAGGCATGTGAAATTACAAAATACAAAAAAGGCTGAGAAACTAAGTTATGATGGGGTTAAAAATGTTTGGCATTTATTATGACCTATACAATCTGTTAATTTTCCTTCTTTGAAGCTATTTAGCACTTTGTATTTCTCTTAAAGCCTTAGAGACTCTTATTTTATTTTAATTAAATTTTATAATTTGTATATAAGTTTTTATTATAATTACTTATAGAGAGCCTCTCCTCCTTCCCTATTAAGCTGACCTTTACTCATCTGAGTCAAATCTGTAAAATCTACCTACTAGTATAGTATCTTGTACACAAAATATATTTAATAAAAGTTTGCTGAATTGAATGGGGCAAAAACATTTAAATAGGCAAAAAAAAAATCTATGTTACACGTCAATGAAGTATAAAAAACAATGGAAATACATACAAAAAAACTGCTCTGTACAAACACACACAACATGGGCAATAAACATGAAATTTTTAAAAGTCAATTCTTTGTAGATATATTAAGCATTGGTTTTTCAACTTACCAGGTATTTTCTTATAGAATGGACATGTCCTTGTTCTTAATTGTCCTGCATTAGGTGACTCCGGGATTTTCGTGTTCCCTCTCTGCAGCCCGCCACAAGGTGATTTTATGAAGACTTTGTCTTTCCTTAAATTGACTCTTCCAGATTCTGTCCTGTTAAGGTGATGTGACCTCTTCTGATGTGCTCCCTCCTGTAGTGAAACTGACTTTTTAAGTCTCTTTCTTTGATGCTGTGACCTCTCACTAGAAAGTTCCACAGAGGGCCGACTCTCACTTAAATTCTTTGCATCGAGTTCTAAGTCACTTAAAGATTTTTCTGCTTTCCTCTTGCGCTGCCCCGACCTCTTTTCATTAGGACTTACAACTGGATTTAAGTTCATCCCTTCCACTGCACTCCCCTCTAGCAATTTCTCTTCTTTTCTTTTGGGTGGTAGTCCAAAATAAACACCTATATCCATTTGCTTCATCACTTTGGAAGAAGGCTGTGTTGCAGGACACTTGGGACCAGATGGTGACATTGTCAGAGACTCGACAGCATTAAGTGCACTGGAAGAGTTCTCTGTATTGGGAACTGTAGCTTTACTGTCTAGTTGACCACCTAATGCCTTTCTGCAGACACACGCTGAATTAGCATTGTTCTTTGCATTGAAGTTCTTATTTGATGATTTTCTCATTTTATTTTGGGTTGGATGGAAAGAAAGATCCCCTTCTCCCTGCCTTTTGAAAGCTCTTGGCATCTCACTAGTAAGTGATGTAAGGGAAATCTGATTGCAAACAGCTGATTCTTCAATTGCCTGTTTCTGTTTATTTGATTGAGATGGGTGACATTCTGGCTTACCAGGTTTTGCTTTAGCGGCCTGATAACTAGAAGTAAGCCCTTGTGCTGATGCAGATGGAAACAGCGCAAAATCATTACCAGTATGTGCTGGATCATCACACAGAATAACACCCTTATTTTGGAAAAAAAGTTGAGATGAACCAGTGAGAGTGTTGTATTTATACAATACTTCTTGGTATTTATCCTGAGTTAAGAAGCCATCCACGTGGGGGCCATTCTCCTGCTGGTCCTTCAGGAACCGACCATGGGGTTTTTGAAACAAAGAGCACCTGTTGTCATCTTCTTCCAGGCTGCCATCTTTAGAGCTCTCCGTAAAGAATAGCTCCTGCTGCAAATCACCCAGGTTTTCATCCATACTGTAAGTTTCCTCATCAGTCTGAAGTGGAGAATAAGAGATTTCACAGCTACTAAAGTCATTTTCTGGCAATGGGGAGTGTCTGTGTTCTGAGTTGCTTTGGCTGTCTAGTTCTTCAGCAAGAGGCAAACCGACTCCCACCAGTTTGTCATTATTAACACATTCTGGAAATTGTAGGTTTTGTTGGGACGGTTGGATATTTGTTGAAGAAGAAGAAATCTTTTTATCGGTTTCAGTTGGAGACTGCGATTTCTTTAGACATGGTGTCACTAACGAGGGGTGAGTTGAAACATTTCTTAAGTTTTCCATTGGCTTCTGATGCACAGACCATCTTTCCTCAAGGCCACAGAGAAAGCCTGAATTAGTCTCACTGAAGCAATCCCTTGGCCCATGTGGTGGGCTGCTGAAAGGACTACTGCCTGCCCTGCTCTGAGCAAGCAGGAGGTGAGTGTATCTTTTGAAGTGAGAAGGAATTGTTGAGGTGCACAGAAGACCATCAGGACACTCTGAAAAATTTTAAAAAGTAACGCAGGATCAAAGCACAGACAGCGTTAAAACCTAAGTGGAAAGTCATCAGTGCTACTTTGAGGCCTTAGGACCGTAGCTATCTTTACACAAGCAAAAGATCCAGCATAAAATAGTAATAATCCAGTATGGTTTTGCAACATGCTAGTTATTATTTTTAAATCAAACACTTTAAATTTCTTTTCAGATAATCTTTTTTTTTCAAATATTTTGTAAGACTAACACCTTTTCCCCCTTAGTAACTCTCACAAATATGAGCCTCTTCAAACTACAGTTCATGTTTACACAAGGTATTTATAGGTGTTCACTAGTTCACTATTGCTCTGGCAATAAAGAATGAAAAAGACTAGTGTGTCTCTCAGAGAACTAAAGTTCTACCCCAATTTTTATCTTATCAAGTAATATGGATTTGTGACAATTAGAGTACCCAATTAGGGTCCATTATTTAATATTTACACTGTATACAATAAGAGTAATAGCAATCTTAATTAGTTATAGCTGTTCATACACTAATAGTTTAAATTCTAAGATTTGAAATTCAATTTGATAAACTGGTTAATATTAAGGCTTTAATAATAATCTGGAAACTATTCCCCATCATACATTATAATTGAGAAACAGTCTTGGCATATACCCTTATATGTTATTTTCCAGGTTTTTTTTTTTTAAGTTTTATTTATTTAAGCAATCTCTACACCCAATGTGGGGCTTGAACTCATGACCCCAAGATCAAGAGTCACATGCTCTTCGGGCTGAGCCAGCCAGGTGCCCCAATTTCCAGCTTTATCAAAAAATGACCCACTCTCCCTCCTAAAAATGATGTTACAATAAATTAGAAGGCCTTGTTGCTTAACTTAATTTAAAACCACCTCATAAAATTATTTGTTGTGGCACAGAATTCAACTCAAGAAGAGTCTATATGAAATTCTATTCAAAGGAGTTTAGTGAAAAACCAAAAGAAAAATCTCTTTGAGGTGGCTTCATCATAAGACATTTCACCCTGAGCTGCTCACCATAAGACTCCAACTTCCATTTCTGATTTTCAAGCCACTTAAAAGCAAATTAGCAGCCTTTGATGAGACTTTTCACTTTATAAAAAAAAAGCTAGTGCCAAAATTTTTTTAAAGTTCTTTTGCATCTTTATGCAGTACTTTAAAATAACTAGAGGTTAATAATAAAATGTCTTCTGAATCATACACAACATGAAAGCTATACTGAGTAGTATTTTTATTTTGCTGAATTTTAATTCTTTGAGATTTAAAAATCCACATATGGTATTTATAACTTTGAAATATAGAAATCATCATAACAACCCATTTTTCATATACTCCAAGTAGGACTACCTACATGTTAAATGTGGCATTATATATCTTAAAAGATAATAAAGCATAATATTACTTCAGTTATCATTTGGCACATTTTTAATTCGAATCTTAAAAATCTAAGACTCCTTCCCAGATCTTCTTCCTGTACAATAGCATGATAAATCCAACATTTAGAAGACTCGACTATATGGATAATTCCTTAAATTTGTTTCACAAAAGATAACAAAAGGGCAGTTTAACTTTTAAGAATGCTCATCTGTAAAACGTCAATACCACTTATCTTTTTGCTGTCATTGAGAGTCAAGTAAGTAAACAGAGTGAAAGTATCTAGCATAGTATGTGCTCAATTAACATTTATGAAAAATCATTGTGATGTTTAGGAACTTCCATGAAATAATGAAATGCATTTCAACTGTTTTCAAGTTTGCAACATTCTTTACAATTATACCATTGACTATGATCTCTTTACCCTTCTCAAGAATGGTTTCCTTGTTTCCTTCTAGGGTAAGACATTTATACTTTAGTGTCTCATCTCCCTTTCATTTTACTGATCGGACTGATTCGTCTGGCCTAATGCAGGCTTTTTAGACTACTTAAAGACTACTCCCTTTTTTGTCATCTTACCTGTTTCAGAGACTGATGGAGAATCCAAACACTCAAAAACATGCCATCGAGGTGTTTGACCTAGCAATGAGGAAAAAGGCATCTGGCAGTTTGGGCAGTATCCATCATAAACTGGACGTATCTTTGGAGATACTTGTTTGTTTTTGCGAGTCCTGCAATGCTTTCCTGAAGCCGTCTCCTTGTCTTGGGACTGGGGAATACCATCTCCGCAACTAGAATTCTGACTAGAAGCTACAGAAGTCTGACTATCTGTTTCTCCAAGGCACATTTCAGGGTCCTTTGTCTTCTCTTTAGCTTCTGCAGTTCTTTTTTTATTTCTGTTTCGTTTTGACTGGTATTTTCCATCTGTTGCTTTTTCAACAGATTTTGGCATAGTCTCAGAGCAATTATTTGTATGTACTGGTTTTGGTTTTCTTTTAGATTTGTATTCCCAGATGTCTTCTTCCAAAAAAGCATCTTCTAACATGGCAAAATGATTTTTAAGTAAATGGATTTCTTGTTACAAAACAATTTCTTGTTACAAAAATTTTAAATGGAAATATTTTGCTGAGAAAAAAAAAGTAACAAAACCCCCACTAACTTGATGGGAATCTAAAGCTTTGGTAATGAATGTATTGGCAAACTACAAGGCTTATACCTGAGAACACCTGCTATTCCATTCATACCACAATAAAATTAAGAGAACCTACCACAGGGGTAGCATCTGAGAATTTTCCCATTGTGACCACTATTTCATTCAAGTGTGTCGGCCTTTCCAAGGACTTGATTCATAAAAATAAGAATCAGTAATACTTGGAAAATTAAGCACTAATAGGAAGTATAGGTTCAATAGCTTAATCTTAGAATGAGCTTTGTAAAATTGTTATAAAGCTCCTGTCAGTTCCCTTTCAACTAGACAATTGTCCAAATAATTCACAAATAAAACCACAGTCCCTGGGCAGTTGGCTTAGCAGGGTTTCCAAACATTAAATGGCTATCTCAGCCTCCTAGTACCACCATAATCACACCATAATCAAAGAGGTGTGTGATTGGGGGGGGGGGGGGCGGGTAGTAATTGCCCTTATCCTTGACTCTTGGATATTCAACCACTTCAGTTTCCTGGGGCAGTCCAGTATCTTCTTCCAGCAGCAACGAACAAACACTGCACAATGGACAAACAGAATTCAACTAAGTGAAGTTGTGCCTGCACTGAGGCCGCCCACACTCCTAAAACCAGACTGCAGACGTGGTCTGCCCTAGACGTGGCCAGCCCTCTCTCCACAGCTTCAAAACCAAGATTCACCTGCCTGATGCCTCCCACCTGCTCCGCCTTCTCTTTGAACTCAGGAGGCTGCAAGGCCACTGAGTAGGGCCTTACCCCTTCCAGGGCAGGGAGAGAGTGAGCTGCGAGCACAGCCCGTTGCATAAAAGCTATCAGAGCCCTCCGCTTCCGAAGTCGGAGGCCCAGCCCACCCGGATCCTCGCCGCAGCCCACCCGCCACCCGCACCCCCTCGGGAGTAGCTCCAGCTGCGTCCGCTCCCCTCGGCTCCCCCTCCCCTGCTCCGCTGACAATCTGTTCGTGCTCGCACTTTCAGCACTGCGGGGCGACAAAATACTGTATTTGTGTACAAGCCAAAGCCATTGCCAGTCACTCCCAACTTAAAAAAAAAAAAACAAAAACCTATCCCATGAGGATATCCCTACCCGCTTTACCTCTGGTGTCTTAGGCGGGAACAGGTTCCCCTAGCCAGTGCTGTGTCGAATCGGCTGACCCTGGTCTGTGGGCGGGACTTTGAAAAAGTTTGTGTCCTTTGGGGTCCTACTGATTTATTTTATTTTATCTTATTTTTGTTCTAAAACCCGCTAATTTCCAAAGTGAAGTGTTGGGGGGTGAATGGTTCTCAGAGCTTCTGGAACGCGAACCCGGAGACTTTCCCCATGCTGAATCTGGCGCTGTGAATGTCCAGGCTCAGTTGTGCCGGGACGCTCTAGAAGGGGCGGGGTGGTTTGGGCCGGTGGCTAAATTACGAGCCCGGGAATTCAACAGTTTGTATCTTAGCATTGGAATGCTTGATTACAAAGGAAAAAGGTGTCGTTTACATGGAGTGGGGGCTGGTGGAGAGTGAGGTGAATGTGCCGTTTTGAAACCAAAGGACAGTAAGCGCTTCCTCTCTCCCCATTCGAGACCGTCCCGCGGGCCCGGCGGCCGCCTCTGGACTAGCCGGAGAGAACATGGCGGCCCCCGGAGGCCGGGGCTGCAGCCTCGCGGGCCTGCTCCCGGCGCAGACCTCGCTGGAGTACGCCCTGCTCGACGCCGTCACCCAGGAGGAGAAGGACGGCCTGGTCTACCAGTATCTGCAGAAGGTGGACGGCTGGGAGCAGGACTTGTCAGTGCCCGAGTTTCCGGAAGGTGAGGGGCAGGCTTCGGGGTGGGGACCCCTCCCGGAACCTCCCCTTCCTCGGGGACGACGCCCTCCCCTGAAGCGGGGGGCGAGGCGGGCTTGTGCGACCGCGCCCGGGCGGTTCGCCAGCTCTGCGGCTTCCCCGGGTCCCCAAGCGGCGGAAAAGGGTGGTTTTCTGGAGCGCGGGGACGTGCACATTCGCCTCTGTATCCCGAGTCCCTGCCGGGGCCTGGTGTGAACTAAGTAGACCTTCCATGAAGGTTTAGTGGTCCCGATTGGCAAAGATTGAAGTGTCCATGCCACCCTGTCCTTTAAGTCTGGTTGCCCAGGATCGTCATTGTCATCCACTGCGCATAATGCTAACATTTATTGATCACTTCTGTGCCACACACAGTTGTAAACACGTCCGGGGACTATTTTAGTTATCCCTCTCCACAACTCGTTGAGACAGCTTAAAGACCTATTTTATAGTTGAGGAAACGGAGGCACAAGAAGGCTAAGTACTTTCCTCAACGCTTCACAGTAACTGCCAGAGCCGGCTTGTGCGGACTCCAGATTGGCAAGTATCTTAACTGTGCCACACTTACTTGTTCAAAGTCTTGAAATTGGTAATTTTTAAAATCTGAATCAATTACGGCCCATCTCCAGGGTTTGAATCCCAGCTCTGTGAGTGTTTGGAACACCGGGGAACAGGTATTCCCAGTAGTGCTATTTGGGAAGCACATCTTGCTGTGATAAGTGAAACCGTACTTTCCCTTCTTTGGTTGGGACTGGCATTGTTTTGTTGGTGTTGGCATGTCTCCTGGCGTGACACTGAAACCACATGTATAGTTAATTGGTTGGATATGGCAGGGTTCAGTATCTCATGGGAGATACATCAGAACCTTGCCTTTGACAAGAGTCTTATGTGTCTTTCCAAGCCTTTTGCTCCCACCTTCAAAAATGCTTATTTTTTTCCATTACTAATCCTATGCTGAATTTGAAATATTGTGGAGTTATTAGGGAAGAGTTGGGTTCATGACTGCTTCTCCCATCAAAAGAACTTTAAGAGATTAGATACATACGTGTATATTTTTAAAAAACTTTGTAAGAAGTTAGTTACGTAGTACAGTGTTATAAACAAGCAGGCCACCAGCTACGTTTTGGGCCCGTGTTTTTATTTTCTAGTTGTGTTTATATTTTCTAGTTGTGTTTATATTTACAGTGGGTGTATTTTATTACCATGATATTTGACCTTAGTGACTCATAAATAACAACAAAATATTCAGGCTTCATATGTGACCTAGTCAGATTTTCTGCGGGATCTGATTATTGAGCTCAGAATACTAGATAACAGGTTTTCTTGGTTTCTTTATCAGTAAGCTATAATCAAGAAGTTATAAAAACATAACTTATCTCAGAAACAGCATGCTTTGTTCATTTCTTAAGAGATGTGTTTATGGGAAACGGTGGTGTAACGGATGGATTCAGACAGATTTGGGATTAAATCCGAGTTATTTCATTTGTTAGTTGCATGATTTTGAGCAAGTTACTTGATTTCTCCAAGCCTTACTTTACTCCCTCATAAAATAAAACCAGTATTTAGCTTTCAGGTTAATTATGTGGATTAGAGGTAATATATCTAAAGTTCTTAGTTCATAGGACAGCTCAATAAATGTTGACAGTTTTTTAAAATTATATTCATTGTAATTATTGTTATTGTAAAATTTATTATTATTAAGCCTGGTTAAGCACAATAACTGACATGTAATAGTACTTTCTTTACCCTCCAATCTACGTCACTCTTGACTATTTACAGAAAATAAATTTAAAAGACCGATTCATAAATATTTTGCAATTAAGATGTGAAACATACAGAAGTTTGAAGTTTTATATGTTTATTTGATCTGGTATAAAATTAACACTTTATTAAAATGCATCATTAAGAGCTTCCTCTACCCTAAAACCTCACTAGGTTGGACTAACTAAGGCGGAAAGGCTAGTTTGATTTGCAGATTATTTATTTTTTAGAATTTTATTTTAATTAACTCCAGTTACTGTTATTAGTCTTTAGCTGTTATTATTCACTTAATTCCACCCAACTTTGGCTTTCAGTTTCTATAAAATATTTTCTGAATACCTGCTTCGAGATGTAATTAATAGTGTTAGTGGCTACATTTACTTATAAACAATAAGCTCATTATCTTTGTTTTTCTAAATTGGTTAAGTAGAGATGCTGTACTTTTAATATTTAACAAAGTCTTTCTTTATAGTGCATAGTTAAAATTGTAAGTCATGCTTTGTAAGTCATGCTCAAGTAATTATAAATTCTGATTTATAAAAGTACAGATTAATGAGATTCCATTTTTCTTTGGAGGGAAGGGAACACGTTCTTCATCAATATTAATGTTGCTTCCATGAAATCTGTAATAGTGTATTTTGCTTAACTTTGCATTTAAAATATTTTGTATTTAAGGTCTCATTCAAATCCAGAGCACTTTAGTTCTTATGAAATTGGCTTAGGCATTTTGTATGTTTATATTTTAACACCTTGCTCCTTTTTGAATTTAGTCCTGTCTCGCTATTCTTAAGATTGCTTCATTCTCAAAAGCTCATTTGAACCTGATTGTGTACTTAGGTCCTCTTAATATTTGATATTTACTCTCATTTTTACCTAAATGTGTTGATCTTGCTTTCTTTCACACAGACTATTCTATTTCTGAAAGAATTTAGTAGCTTTTTCTTACTATATTTGCATACTGCTGCATAATAGCATCTTTCCCATCTTACGCCACCCCCATCCCTTCCTTAGAAATAATAATGGTTTACATTTTAATGGAAAATTTTAGATAAATTATCTCTGCCTTTTCCTTTAATCATGATAATCTGTTTTGTGTAAATTTCAGGATTAGAATGGCTGAACACAGAAGAGCCTATTTCTGTCTACAAGGATCTGTGTGGAAAAGTAGTCATCCTTGATTTCTTCACCTACTGCTGCATAAACTGTATTCATCTACTGCCTGATCTTCATGCATTAGAACACACATACTCTGATAAAGGTATCTGCCCTTTAATTGTTTCTAACAGACTGTCCTGGCATAGGTACTGGGGGAGTAGCTGACTCATTTGCTCATTGGAAAATGAACATTTGGCGAGACTTCAATGATTCTAAAAGTAATTTCTGATCTATGATTTAAGGACCCCATGTACCTTCTCATGAAGAGTTAAGTTTAGTGATAATGGTTTGCCTTCCTAAAGAACCAGCATTTAGTATATTTTTTTTCTCTGAGGTTAAGGACATGATTTACTTTTTTACGATCAAGTATTTTTAAAAGTTCATTTTGTAGATTTAGACTTAAATTTGTCCTATGAGAAAATGAAACTTGTGACTCTAATCTTATACTCTTCTCACTAAGATATAAAGGTTTAAAGTTCTTATTAGGAAATGTGATTAGACTTCCTTTAATTTCAGATGACATGAATTACAGTGGAATGCCAAATATTATAGCAGATACTTTTTCTTTGACCCTGCGTTATTAAAAAACGATTTATAAAGGTTAATGTTTTCCAAAGCACACTAGGAAATCCTCTTTTATGGTATTACAAATTCTGAAGATGTAAGAGATTATACTTAGTATTTGCTTTAGAACTTTGACATTTTTTCAGATCTTTTTTCTCTTGTTTCTTTCTTTCTAAAAAAGAGAGCATATGGGGTGAATGCAACTAATTAAAGGTTCCATTTAATTAGGCTTAAATTGGGGCGCCTGGGTGGCTCAGTCGTTAAGCGTCTGCCTTCGGCTCAGGTCACGATCCCAGGGTCCTGGGATTGAGCCCCATATCGGGCTCCCTGCTCGGCGGAAGACCTGCTTCTCCCTCTCCCACTCCCCCTGCTTGTGTTCCCTCTCTCGCTGTGTCTCTCTCTGTCAAATAAATAAATAAAATCTTTAAAAAATAATAATAATAATTAGGCTTAAATTAATTGAAGCTCCACAGTCGAAGTGGTATAAAGGAGAGAGGGTCACTGATCTTAGAGTAAAAATGAGGATATAGTACAGAATTGAAAGATAACTTAGTTTTAAAAAAGTGATTTTAAAAAAGGAGTGATAGATTAAAATTTTCAGTGCAAGGGAAACCTCGGATGCTTATAAATTGTAATACATTGTATCTTGAAATTGCCAGTCAGTGAGATTTATGAAGAACTCAAGTATTCCTGGTAGCTAAATCATGTTTTCAAAAATTTATCTGTATTGATTTAAGAAACAAGAGTATCTCATTATCTGCTAGTTTTGGATGCCTCTGTGTCTTGGTCAAGCTCATGTAAGTGTAAGTGTATTGAACATGTAGTATATGCAGGGTAGTCTGCTAGCTGCTGAGGACATATGTAACAGTTAAATAAAAAGCATCATGGAACCTGAGGAAAGGAGTAATTCACTTCCTCTAGAATCATTGGAAAAGATTTCTCAGAGGGGGAGACAGTTAGGCTGGAACTTGAAAAATAAGCAGGAGTACAGCTGCAGATGCAAAGGGAGCAGGAGGAAGCTGGCTGAGGAAGCGACGGGGAAATAAGCAGGGAAGCGTGGAAGAGTAAGCTTCTTGGGGAGAGGCCAGTAGTTTAATGTGGCAGGACTGTGGGGACTTCTGGGAAAGATGAAAGGAGAGGAAGGTGGGTTAGGTTCAGACCAGTTGTGAAAAGTTTTCTTAATAGCTTAGCCTTTGTCTTCCACTGAAGATACAGAGATGTTTAAGGTTGTTTTTTATTTATTTGTTTAAAAGATTTTATTTATTTGCCAGAGAGAGAGAGCGTGCACACAAACGGGGAGCGGCAGGCAGAGGGAGAAGCAGGCTCCCCACTGAGCAGGGAGCCCGATGTGGGGCTTGATCCCAGGACCCTGGGATCATGACCTGAGCCCAAGGCAGATGCTTAACTGCTTAAGGACCTGAACCACACAGGCGTCCTTGTTTGTTTAATAGGAGGATGAAAGACTGGGTTAAGAATTCCAAAGTTAACTGTTTCGGTACTTAAGATAATCCCTAAAAGACTGTATTTGGTTAACTTAGTTGGTTACCCCACACCTGAAGCAAATTCAAGAACTTCTTGGAATGGGTCCTTGTAACCTCTTTATCGGTTTACTGGAAGCATCATTTTTATAGCACATTGTGACACAAAATAAAAATTATTTTTACATACAAATACACTTCTGAGAAGTAAAGATACTTGAAGATCCCAACACTATAATTTCAAAGAAACATTACTTTAGTAATATGCTGCTTTATGAAAATGCTGGTAACTTCAAAATATTTTCATATTGCTCAAAATATACATTCAATTCATATTCACAAAAGCAGGTGTACCCAGAGATTATCACATGAAAGTTCAATAAGCTGTCACTAAATTAATTTGCTTTCTTACAGCGATGTGTCTTGTCTCATTACTATCTGCTATGTTTCTGTACATATTTGCAGCAATGCTCATAGTTCTTGAAGTGACATTCAGCAGCCTATTCTAAATTCCACGGAATATTCAGTTCATTTCATCAGTAAGCCAGAAATGCTCAGCTAAGTGAGGAAGTGCTTATTAATTTAAAAACAGCCTGAAAAGGGTCCAAATTAATACCCAGTCTCCTTCCTCTGTTAAACAGCTTTTAATATCAAGTTTGTAATGGTGACCAGTATCATTTTCACAATAGCCTGAGGCATTATAAATGCCAGGGTCTAAAGTAAAAAGATATTTAATAGTAATGAATGGTTCTGATCTTCAAACATTTAAGAATATAGCTGTGCTCTAAGCTTGTTATTCATAATGATTTAGCACATGTTTACATTAAACTGATAGGTGTCTCATGTTTTGGGTTTTTTTTTTCTGTTTCTACTTGAGAGTTTATAAAATTTTTTTGCCTTTTTATGCTGGATGCATTAATGATACGTTATATAATACCCAAATTTAGCACAATGGCTATTAAGGAAAAGTGTTTCTTGTTTCATAAAAAAATCTATTAGGAACATTTGACATATTTTAAAATGTGACTGCTAGGTATATGTTGATGCATAATTAAATCAGACTTACCAACCTAAATGCCAGGGTACTACTGGGTAAATGCTGGTATTCTCATTATGTAGTAGACACTACTTTTCTGTTTTATACTTTATTAAAAATTAGAAGAATGGAGTTCTAATTTTATAATGACACTAAACCTTTCAATGACTCCATATATAATTTGATGGTGTGTCAGGGTTCCCAGTACCATCACCAGGTTCCATAATTCTTTAGGAGGACTCACAGCTGTAATTTGTTACAGCTAAAGGATACAGAGTGAAAGCAGCAGAGGGAAAAGGTGCTTTGGTGAGGCTAAGTCCAGGGGAGACAAAACACAGGCTTCCTCCTCTCTTAGTGGAGCCATATAAGACAACTTAACTCCCAGCAAGGAGTTGTTCGAGCACATTTGAGATATTACCAGGGCCTCTCATTAGAGACTTAGCAACCAAGGTTTTTACTGGGGGCTGGCTAAATAGGCAGCTTCTGCCTGGCAGCATGTAGGAAAATTCTAGAGTCCCAGAAAGAAGGCAAGTGTTCAGCATAAACCATATTATTTGTACGACCGGTTTAAGAGTAGCGAGCCACTCTTACTTGTTCTGGGAATGGCAGGCACCCTCCTGAAATCCAGGCAAGGGCCAGCCTTATAAGCAGGCCTTCGAAAGAATACCAGTCAGGCCTGCTATGTTAACTCTTATCTGCACACACTTTATATTTTCTTTTTGCAGCAGTCCATATATTATTCTGTTTTTAAATAGATGATGTGTGATGGAAATATTGGTCAATTTATGGCAAACTTCTGGGATGTTTCAGGAGAGACACAGGGCAACATTAGTTTTTGGAATTCTAAAAAAAATTTTCAAATTTGTATCGGCTCTGTGCTTTAGTGTTCAGTGATTTTGATCTTTTCAGTTCATGTTTCCATTGCTTTTAGTATGAAAGCTAAAATCCTACCTGTCCACACCCTACTTCTCTTCCCTCAGGGTGTTCTAGCCTCCCTGGCCTGCCTTTAGTTTTTCAGTGTCATGGTTCTTCGTGCTTTAAAGCCCTGACACTTAGTGTTCACTCTGTTGGAATACCCTTATCCTTTTTTGCCTAGTAAAGTGTCATCCTTGTCGTTTAGCTCTCAAAATGTCTCCGTTTACAATTTTGTAACATGTAAAACTCAACTGTTTTTAATCCTTGCACTTAACTAGGTTATTACAGTGTTTGTGATTAAACTGTGCTTTCTACTATATATTATGTAAATATAATAATGTCATATATATTGCTATATACAATTATAATCTAGTACAATTCTATATATCTCTGAAAAATAAGACCTTTGAAGCTTTTAAAATGATTTTTTGAAGTTATTTTATTACTAATATTTTAGAAGCAGTTATTTTTATATGGCTTCTCCTTCCCTCTTCCTCCCTCTCTTCCCTCCTCCCTCACTCACTTCCCTCCTCCATCTCCCTCACCTTCCTTTCCTTCCATATTTTATTTTAATGGAGTAGTTTTGATCCCTGTGCTGGCAAAAGATTCATAAAATGAAGAATCTTTTACATTGTTTTTTATTGTGTATGATTAACAGAAAAAGCAAAATATTTTTAAAAAATCTCTAAGATTATTGACACTGAAAAAATGTGAGGCATCGTTACTTAGCAGTTGTCTTTGTATATTAATATAGATATTCTACTTAGACCATATGCTATGGTTTATATATTGTCTAGATATACAAATTTCTTCAGTGTTCATGTCCCATTTATTCATCGTTTTATTTCCTACTATGTACTGAGCACTGTGCTAGTGAATAATAAAACATGCATGATCCCTAAATAATTAATATGAATTATAGTCTTGTTAACAGGGGCAAGACTTATAATCAAATATTCACAAATAGTTTTATACTTTCTGATTAGTGCTAAGAAGGAAAATTACAGGGTGCTATGAAAACAAATACTGGAGTTTAATCGGGAGGAATTTAAAGCTTTCTTAAGAGTAAAAATTGAGCTTGCTATCTAGAAGAAAAGTGTGGCTTTACTATGTGAGAGAGGGTGAAGAACATTCCAGGCTGACGGAGGATTGTGTGTTAAGCCATCAAAGCAAGAGGAGTAATGATATTCTGGAGGAACTGAAGGAAGGCCAGGTTGCTATAACACCCTGAGGGGAGGGGAAACAGGAGTGGAAAACTTACTGGGGAGATGAAATTTGGTTTTTATACAAAGGACAGTGAAGGGTTTTCTGGAGGAGAGTGACATGATGAGATTTGCGTTTGTTTAAAGATTAGTCCCACTCCTGCTGGGTAACTAATTAGTGTTCAAGAATGGATGTGAGAGATCTGTGACAAGGCTATTGTGCTCCCTATGGGACATGATAATAGCTTGAAACTAGTTATAGAGGGATAAGATTAATAGGATTTGGTCATGGATTAAATATGGATGATGAGAGAGGGCTCTTTGGTTGTTACAGAGATATCCTAGGTAGGTTTTTGGCTTGTATAATTAACTGGACAGATGCTGGTGCCATTCAGTGAAAGGACACACTATAGAAAGGATAGCTTTGGAGGGGAAGGTCGTGAGTTTAGTTTAACTGGTCTTTGAGACTTGCACTTCATTCTCCATATGGCTGCCATTGCTCCTAAGGATAACAAGCTAAAACATCCTTTAAATGACTTACAAGGTCGATCCTATCTATAGGTTTATTCTCATTTTGTCCCAGGCTTGCTTTCGTTCTCTACGCTTAGTCACTTAACTTTCTTCAGTCTCTTCTGTCTTTCATGCACTCTGTTTTACCTGTGTTGTTTTCTCTCCCTGAATCTCCTTGCTTATGCTCTTCACCTAATTAACACCTTCTCAGGGTTCCCATCTCTCCCTAATCTTTACTTCTTCAAAGAAGTGTTGGGTATATTTACCAGGAAGAATATATGTATGTATATTTTGATGTAATGTATGTTATGCTGTGTATATATATATTGTATGTATATTACACATGTAAAGTATATAGAGATTTGACTCATGAATTCTTATTTAATTCATTGGGTTATAATCATTACCATCATTATTTAGATGTTCATATTGTCCCTGTTTGACGAACGGAATCCTCTTCAGGCTATCACCTGTGTCCTTTTGACATGTCCTTATCATTCTTGGAGCACTTTCTCACTTGTCACAACAAAATATTTAAAGGTTCCTCTTGTACTTTCCCAGCCCCTTCCCCGAATCAGCCATTTCTTCAGGGAGTTCTGATTCCTTATATTATTGAATATTGGCAATGGTTTTGAGAAACCAAGATCTGGGCACTACCTGTGCTCACTGCTACTGGGGTGTCTTTGCTTCTAGTCCCTCTCAACTAATTCGAAACTCACTTAGACTATGAGGTTATGTTATTCATTTGAAATACAGTTAGATTCATTTGTTTGTATTTTTAGTTGATTTTGTTTGTTTTTGAGGCTATAAAATTTAAACATGGTTCTGAAAGTCAGAACTATACAGAAAGTATAGTTCCATCTACCTATCTCTTCTACCTGTTTCTGTCTTCTCATTCTTTCCATCCCATTCTTCCATTCTTTGTTTTCTCTTTTTTAAAAAAATACCAGTGGTGACCTATTCTAGACGTTTTTGTGCATTTTGCTTTTTTAATGTAGCAGTGTATCCTGGTAGCCACTCCATATAGAGAACTTCCTGATTATTTTTAATAGTACATAGCACCCCATTGTGTGTGTGTGTGTGTGTGTGTTGTAATTTATAATAAATAATTCAGTCCCTGTCCTATCGTATGTATCAGCCTTTCGGTTGTTTTCAATACTTAGCAGTTACAAACAGTGACTAACTTTGTGAATATGTTTTTATATTGCTGGTGGCATATCTTAAGGGTAGGTTCCTAGAAGGAGGATTGCTGGTCAAAGTTAAACACATATAAGTATAGTTTTGTTAGGTATTGCCATATTCTGCACCACGAGGGTTGTACTAGTTTGTGTTCCTGCTAAGAGAGTATGAAGGTGCTTCTTTCCCCACTGCTGCTCCAGTAAAATGTATTGACGTGTTTTTTAATTTGTACTGATTAAATAGGTGAGAAATGGTATCTTGGTGCAGTTTTATTTATTTTTTAAGTAAACGCTACACCCAACATGGGACTCAAACTTATGATCCCGAGATCAAAAGTTGCATGCTCTTCTGACTGAGCCAGCCAGGTGCCCCTTGATGTAGTTTTAAATTGCATTTTAGAATGTGGTTGGAAATCTTTTCATTTTTTTGTGGCTATTTATTTTAAGTGGGGTTTTGTCTACCATTATATATTCTAGCTGGTTATTGTATAGGTATATAAAAGCCATTGATTTTTATCTGTTAATTTTGTATTCTGCTTCCTGAACTTTTATTACTTGGTTTGGTTTTATAATTGTTTCTCTGTGGTTTCCCTAACATGGTATATTATCTGCAAAGAAATTTTCCAAATCTTATTTCTATAATTGATTTATCTAATTTTGTTGGCTAAAAACCCCCTCCCAGTTCATTATTCGGTAGTAGTAGAGACAGTGGGCACCTTTGCCTTGTTCTTATCTTATTGGAAATACTTCTCATTTTTCTCCGTTAAGAGGCTGGTTTTAGGATTTAGTTAAATTTATTTAATCAGTTAACAAAGTATTGAGGGACAAAATTTACTTTAAATTATATCTCAATATAACTGATGTTAAAAATAGGAATCTATCTTTTCCTATTTCTGGGTTTGGAGAATTAGGCTACCTGATTTTGAATCTCCTCATTTATCTTTTCCTCTTCCTCAAACATAAAAACAAAAAGGAGAGTAACTAAAACCACACTTGATCATTCATTCAGCAATACTAGGAGACAGAGAATATCGTGGCCTTCAAATTGTAAGTTGAGAAATAAACTGAATTCCATTAAAGGTCCTCTTCTTGCAAGGCTGCAGGTGCTGGAACAGGAATGGGGGAGGCTTAAAAGACTCCATGAGAAAAAGGAGAGTGGTGTTCACAGGTCTTGAGCGAGGCACAGAGTGACCCCCTTACCAGTAGAAAGAGAAACTCCAACACTCAGTGCAAAATACCCAGCACAGGTTTGGATCATAGCACCAGCTCTTGAAAGAGTGTGGGACTAAGAACAGAAGCCTGAGAGAAGCATTGCTTCTTGGAGGGAATCAGATACAGAGGTGTAGTTTCCTTTGAAGGTAGTCTACTTAAAAAAAATAAGTAAGAGGGAAAAGTTAAGGATCTTGCAGAAAAAAAAAAGAGAAAGTACACATCAGTGCCTCCTTCCAACAATGCTATCCAAAAATGAAACTGCACAGAAAAAGGGAACTATTGGAAAAGTACACTCTCCACCTAGTAGCCCTGTCCACAAAATGGATGGTAATATTAAAAAGCAGATCACATCCACATAAAACTGTAAAACTGAAAATGTGATTCAGAGTTGAAATGCTGATGAACATTTTTAAAAATGATCACAAAATTGACAAAAAGTGCAACACAATCCATATTGAATTATAGATGGATAGATAGATCCTCAAACAGCATTTAGGAATAATGAAAAAGGATCTTGAATCAGAAATTCAAAAACTAAGAATGAAAATGCCCCAAAGATGTAAGAAATGAATGGTAATTGAACTCAGCAAAGGAATAAGAAAAAGATCAGAATTATGTTAGAAGTGGACTAAATTACAAGGTGCCTAAGGGGCAGTAAATTCATATAAAAATGTAATAATGGGCATTGAAGTAAAGCGGGGGGTAGAACAAACTTAGAGAATGAAAATAAGCTAAAAAGAAGTAAAAACAGAGGAAATGATTGAATAGAAAGGCAGAAAAGGTCCAACATGAGACTGCTTGGAGGCTGAAGACAAAAATCAAAACAACTGACCAAAACTAACATGTAAAACTAGAATCCAAAAAATGCTCTGAAAATAAAAGAAACCTTGAGTCTACATATTGAAAGGCACTACCAGATACCAGGGAAAATTGACACAGAGCAACAGCCCAAGAAGTATCCTGTTTTAAACTATTACACTTTAAAGATGTTTAAAAAATATCTTCAGGACCTCCAGGAAAAATGACGACTTTCAGAAGCATGGAGTTTAGACAGGACAGACTTTACACAAAAAACATACAAAGCAAAGCAACAGTACATTTTTAAGAATCTTATATAGAGAAACTACAAACCAAGGATATTATAGCTAACCAGCTATCTTTCAAGAGTCAATCAGGGATATAGAAAACCAGTTTTGAATGTCCAAGAACTCAGAGAATCACCTGTGAATAGATGCACCTGTGAATAGATGCACTTTCTGGTCAATCTACTTGAAAGATAGATGGCTTCTTCTAACCAGGGGTGACTAAGGAAACTGCCAGATGGATGGCTGAAGATTTCATATGTGTACTCATGATGAGAAATAATAAAGAATTTATTATAGGCGCTTGACCTTATATGGTTGTGGGAGCTGCTTATCTAGTCTGCATATAACTGTTAACTTGTGTATCTGGTGCCTCAACTTGAAGTCAGCAGGTCAGGCAGTTGAAAAGGAAAGATGGAAATGAAATAAGGGAGAGCAAAAGCAAACTGCCACCTGCAGGCATGAACTGGAACCCATGCAAACTTCCAACCTAAATAGTGAGGTGACCAACAGAATAAGTTGGTGTCCTTTGTTGTGGAGCTATACACTCATCTGACCCAGGAGTTAGAGAAGCTGAGGGAGGAGATCTGGCAGGACCTGTGGTACAGCTATGGGGCTTAGCTGCTCACCCACAACTGGACAGCCAGCAAGATGAGACAGCAGATAAGCCACAGAGTGTGTGCGATACGCTAGCACGCGGTGCCCTGCACCAGTCTTCCAAGCAAAAGACAATATGGCTGCCGCCGCCTTTGCACCTTCCACTTCGCTCACAAAATATCTCTTACAGTAGAGGGTAAGAACTAGGCAGGAATAGAGTACTGGAAAACAGTTCCACTTTAGCTAAATTGACAAAATATAACCTCCGTCACCTGTGGGTAGAAGAATAACGTAAAATCATATAGAGGTAGAAAGAATACAACTAAAGAAAGGGGAAAAAAGGGACAGAAGGGAAAACAGAAAACTCTTGATTATTGTATAAGTAATAGGTGGGAATTAAAGGATGCCATTTAAAAATGAGTGACCAGGGGCGCCTGGATGTCTCAGTCGATTGAGTGTCTGACTCTTGGGCTTCTGCTCAGGTCAGGATCTCAGGGTTGTGAGATCAAGCCTGGCATTGGGCTCCGCACTCAGCGTAGAGTCTGCTTGAAATTCTCTCTCTCTCTCCCTCCCCTTCTGTTCCTCCCCCCGCATGTTTGCTCACTCTCTCTTTCAAATAAATTCTAAAAAAAATGATTGACCAGATAATAAAAGATTATGAAAAATGGGGATTAATACTTTTGTAAAATGATAAAAAGTATTATTACAAAGGTAACCACTGGAATAAAAATACAAACCCTCCTAAAATCCAAAGGACATTTTTTTTTTAAGTTTTTATTTTAATTACAGCATAGTTAAGATACAGTGTTACATTAGTTTCAGGTGTACAATATAGTGTTTCAAAAATTCTATACATAGTGCTCATCATGACAAGTATACTCTTAATCCCCATCTCCTATTTCATCCATCCCCCCATTCTCTTCCCCTCTGGTAACCATCAGTTTGTTCTCTGTAGTTAAGAGTCTGTTTCTTGGTTTGTCTCTTTCTCTCTTTTTTCCTTTGCTTGTTTGTTTCTTAAAATTCCACATATGAGTGAGATCATATGGTATTTGTCTTTCTCTAACTTATTTCACTTAGCATTGTACTCTGTAGCTCCATCCATGTTGTTGCAAATGGCAAGATTTCATTCATTTTTATGACTGAATAATATTATGTATACATATATGTGTATATATATTTCACATCTTCTTTATACCCAAAGAAATTTTTTTTACAAAAAAGGAGACACCATATAGAGAAACCCAGACAAATATAATATATACAGAAATTACAATAGAGGAAAATATGAAAGAATTTAGATCAGACATACCAGTTGTATCAATAAATGTGAATGAGTTTACCCTCTCCTCTGGAAAGAAAATATCCATCAATTCCTATTTATTTTGTATTTCTCTTTATTTCTTTATTATTCTTAATCAGGAATAGATGTTGGATTTTGTTTTGAACCTCATTAATTCCTGGTTTTATTTTCCTTTCTCTGTGCTTTCTTTTGATTTATTTTGTTTTCCTAGATTTTTATTTTTTTAAATTTTCATCATAAGTGTACTCTTTAATCCCCGTCACCTATTTCACCCATCTCCCCACCCACCTCCCCTCTGATAACCATCAATTTGTTCTCTGTTGTTAAGAATCTATTTCTTGGTTTGCTTCTCTTTTTTGCCCCCTTTGCTCATTTGTCTCTTAAATTCCACATATGAGTGAGAGTATATGGTATTTGTCTTTCTCTGACTTATTTCACTTAGCATTATACTCTCTATCCATGTTGTTGCAAATGTTAAGATTTCATTCTTTTTTATGGCTGAATAATATTGCATTGTGTGTGTGTGTGTATTACCTTTTTTTTTTTTTAAATGTCCTTTGTCCCACACGTTTATCTGTTCATTTATGGATGGACACTTGGGCTGCTTCCATAGTTCGGCTATTGTAAATAATGCTGCAATAAATATAGGAATACATGTATCCCTTTGAATTAGTGTTTTTGTATTTTTTGGGTAAATACCCAGTAATGTGATTACTGGATTGTAGGGTAGTTCTATTTTTAATTTTTTGAGGAACCTCCATACTGTTTTCCATGGTGGCTGCATCAGTTTGCGTTCCCACCAATAGTGCAGGAGGGTTCCTTTTTCTCCACATCCTCACCAACATTTGTTTCTTGTGTTTTTGATTTTAGCCATTCTGGCAGGTGTGAGGTGATACCTCATTGAGGTTTTGATTTGCATTTTGCTGATGATGAGTGATGTTGAGCATCTTTTCATGTGTCTGTTAGCCGTCTGGTGTCTTCTTTGGAAAAATGTCTGTTCATATCTTCTGCCCACTTTTAAATTGGGCTATTTGCTTTTCGGGTGTTGAGTTGTATCTGTTCTTTATATATTTTGGATTCTAACTCTTTATCGGATGTGTCATTTGCAAATATCTTCTCCCATTCAGTAGGTTGCCTTTTAGTTTTGTTGATTGTTTCCTTTGCTGTGCAGAAACTTTTTATTTTGATGTTGACCCGGTAGTTTATTTTTGCTTTTATTTCTCTTGTCTCAGGAGACATATCTAGAAAAGCATTGCTATGGCTGATGTTAGAGAAATTACTGCCTATGTTCTCGTCAAGGATTTTTATGGTTTCAGGTCTCACATTTAGGTCTTTAATCCATTTTGAGTTTATTTTTGTGTATGGTGAAAGAAATTGGTCCACTTTCATTCTTTTGCATGTAGCTGTCCAGTTTTCCCAACACCATTTGTTGAAGACACTGTCTTTTTCCCATTGTCTATTCATTCCTCCTTTGTCGAAGATCAATTAACCATGTAATTATGGGTTTATTTCTGGGTTTTCTGTTCCATTGATCTTTGTGTCTATTTTTATGCCAGTACCATACTATTTTAATTCCTACCACTTTGTAGTACAACTTGAAGTCTGGAATTGTGATACCTCCAGTTTAGTTTTGGTTTTTTTAAGATTTTATTTATTTGACAGAGAGCAAGCACAAGTAGGCAGAGCAGCAGGCAGAGGGAGATGGAGAAGCAGGCTCCCCACTGAGCAGAGAGCCTGATGTGAGGCTCAATCCCAGGACCCCAAATCATGACCTGAGCTGAAGACAGATGCTTAACCGACTGAACTACCTAGGCACCCCTGTTTTTCTTTTTCAAGATTGCTTTGGCTATTCGAGGTCTTCTGTGTGTTTTCCTAGATTTTTATAGCAGGGTAGTTAATTACCTATTTTAATTTTTGATATGAATATTTAAGGCTCTGAATTGAAGACTATGAATTTTCTTCTAGTATTTTCATTATTTTTTAGAAATTCTGTACTTTTGACTTCTGTTTTACCTTTCTGTCAAGTTAATAGAGAATTTTTAAATTTCTAAGTGGAAAGGTGTGAGATGATAGAAAATATATATATTGGTTTCTGCCCTGGGTTCCTGGCACAGAGGTCCTGAAATTCTTGTGACTTCCTAAGTGATAAGAGCACTAGGGCATCATTTGTTTTAATACTTGGTTTTTGACCCCAATTCTTGACAGCCTTCCTGAATCCCGTGGAATTTCCTGGGGGATTAACAGTGTGTTTTATTCTGAGGTGATCTTTGGTGGGCTTCTGGATGGGAACTGATCACCAGAAGGAAAGAATAAGCCATGATTAGAAGCTTGGGATTTTCGGGTGCCTGGGTGGCTCAGTCGTTAAGCATCTGCCTTCGGCTCAGGTCATGATCCCAGGGTCCTGGGATCGAGTCCCACATCGGGCTCCCTGCTCTGCGGGAAGCCTGCTTCTCCCTCTCCCACTCCCCCTGCTTGTGTTCCTGCTCTTGCTATGTCTCTGTCAAATAAATAAATAAAATCTTTAAAAAAAAAAAAAAAGAAGCAGCTTGGGATTTTCAGTCCCACTCCCCATTTACCAGAGAGGGAAAGGGGCTGGAAATGGAGTCAATGATCTATAATGCTTATGTGATGAAGTCTCCATAAAAATTCCAAAGGTATGGAGTTCAGAGAGCCTCCAACTTGGTAAACATGTGAGGGTGCTGGGAGAGTGGAGGCCTTGGTGAGAGCACGGAAGCTCCACCCCCATTCCCACAACCTGTCCTGTGTATCTCTATCATTTGGATGTTCATCTGTATCCTTTATCATATCTTTTTATAATAAACTTATAAACCCAACTGTTGCCTTGAGTTTTGTGAGCTGTTCTAGCAAATAATTGAATCCAAGAGAAGAGTCAAAGGAATCTCTCATTTGTAGACAAGTCCAACAGAAGTTGCAGATAACCTGGGGCCCTATTACTTGTGAGTGGCATCTAAAGTGGCAGGGCCGTCTTTTGGGATTGAGCCCTTAACCTATGGTGCCTGCGCTAACTCTGGTTAGAATCAGAATTGAATCATGGGACACCCACTCAGTGTCACAGACAGTTGCCTAATGTGGGGAAAAAAACCCATATTTCTGGTGTCTCAAGTGTTTTGAGTGTGGTCATATTGTGAGAGTAAAGGAGAAACACACAGAAATAGTGTGTTTTTCCTAAACAAAAGGCCTTTTTGGGTGCCTATGTGGCTCAGTTGGTTGAGTGTCTGTTGATTTCAGCTCAGGTCTCGATCTCAGGGTTGGTCGTGAGTTTGAGCCCCGCGTTGGGCTCTACACTGGGTGTGGAGGCTACTTAAAAAAAAAAAGAAGACCTTTTGTTTTTTGTTATTAATATTCAGTTTTATTGTATTGTGGTTAGAGTGTATTCTTTATAATGCTTTCTTTGCGTGATCGGTATTTATAAATACTCCATGTATACTTCAGAGGAAAGTATATTATCATAGTACAGTTTGATATGTATCAATAAGATCTACCTCACTGATTATGTTAATTAGGCTTTATCTTATTTTGTGTCTGCTTGATCTGGTTCACACTGAGAGCAGTGTGTTTTCTGTTTTATTAAGTTGCTTTTTTTATTACTTGGTACATGGATATTCATTACTGTTTTATCCTATTATTTTATCCATGTTGTGAATGCTTTTTGCATTAAAATATTTGTCATGTTTAATGCTTTTGGGCTTAAAATCTACCTTGTCTAATATTAGGATCATGACCTTGTATTGCTTTTGTTTGCCTGGTGCACATTTGCCTACCCCTTTCTTTTTAGCTTTTCTGGTTAACTTTGTTTTAGCTGTATTTCTGATATACAGAATGTATCCAAATTTTTTTCTTTCAATAGTTAAGTCCATTCATATTTACTTATGATTATTATGCATAATCATTATATGTATTAGCTTTTATTTGTTGTGTTTCTTCAAACGATGTATTTTCTTTGCTATTTTATTTTACTAATTGCTTTAGTTAGAAAAAGCTGTATTTTTCTTTTATTGGTTATCTTTGTACTTACAAATTTAAAAAGATAGTAAACATTCGTTGAGCTTTTACAGTATACTAGGTACTATGCTAAATGTCTTATACAGATTATCTCTTTTAATCCTCAAAACTGACCTATGAGGCAGTTACTATTATTTTCCCAATTTTATGAATAAGAAAACTGATGCCCAGAGAAGTTAAGTAACTTGCCCAAAGTAACTCAGCAAGTGGTAAAAGCCAGAATTTGATTACAGGGAGTATGACTCCAGAGCTAATGATTTTTTTTTTTTTTGAAAAACTTTTATTGTTGCATAATTGACACCCAGTAAACTACACATATTTTAAGTGTATAATCCTTCCCACTCATCCCCACCACCCTTCTTCCCAGTGCCTAAACAACCACTGATCACTGTCATTTTTGTGTGTATCTTCTTTAAAAATGTTGGTGGGGTTTGGTTTTTAATCTTTGATTTTCGGAGTTTATGGTGAGTCTCAACATGATTTTCTTTTAATTTATCCTATTTGGAGTGAATTTCTTGAATTCTTGAATTTCTTGAATTCTGTAAATTTATATCTTCAGTCGAATTTTGGAAGTTTTGGTATTATTCAAATATTTTTTTCTGCCCAATCTTTTTGTCCTCTTCTTCTGTGATTCCAAATCTACATTCATTAGGTCATTTAAGCTGTTCCACAGGTCCCTGAGGTTCTGTTCGTTTTCCAGTCTTCTTTCTTTGTGTTCCTTATATTGGATAATTTCCATTGAGCTATTTTTAGGTTTATTGACTCTTCTCTCTGTCATCTCTTTTGTATCATTGAGCTCATCCAGGGAATTTATTTTAAATATAGTATTTTTGAGTTCTAAAATTTTCATTTAGTTCTTTTTTATAGTTTCTATTTCTGTTTGTATTTCCTATCATTTCATTCATTTCAAGCATGTTTTTCTTTACCTCCTGGAGCATAGTTATAGTTCCTTTAAAGTCTTTGTCTACTAATTTATACTTCTGCTTTATTTTGGTGCTGGTATCTGTCACTTGTTTTCATAGGCATTCAACTTTGTTGGTTCAGACTCTTAAGTTCTGTCTCATCTTCTATCAGCTCTGCTCTCTTTTCATCAGCTCAGCAGTTCAGTTCTTGGTTCTTTAAGCCTTGGTGTACTTTTGTAGGCCTGCCTCACACATGTATAGTTTAGGAGTTAAGCCAAGACTTGTGAGTGTTCATACTCAGAAATGGGGAGTCCCCTTCTCTGGCTCTCTTCCCCTTGGAGTTTCCCCCACACCCTCCAGTCTCCCTGGCTCCTTGCGCCAGGAAGCGGTTTCCATTGTTTTTGCCACCTGCATTGCTTCCAAACTGGGGCCCACCTTCAGTGCAAAGCCATGAAGGAGAAAAGAAAACTGGAAACTCCCCTTCAGGGTTGGCATCTCCAAGTTTTGACCCCCTGCTAACAGTGTACCTGCTTTTGTGTATTTTTCTGGGTCCTTAGGGGGGCTGTATGTGTATGTGTGTGATGTATGTGTTTTGTTGGGAGTTAATAGTTACAAATGGAAGGATGAGCTATCAGGAAATTACACCCCCTAATTTGTGTGGGTTTTTTTTCTTCATGCTGATGTGCATAGTTTTTGAAATTGTCATTTACATAGCCCTTATTACCTCTGTTACCTTGGTAGTCAATATTGAGTTCTTTCTCTGAATCCAGCCAAATGCTTTTTTTTTTTCCTGTATCATCTTTTTGACACACTGTGTTGATTAGGTAGAAATATGTTGTTCTTAGTTTTTAGTAGTTCTGTTATCTACAATTAAGGCTTGTTTTAAGAACCATATAACAGGAATTTTAAATAAATCAAAGACCTTATAGAAACATCTTGCTTATATTTGTTCTGTTAATCTGTAATGTAGGTAGGCCAGAAAAATCTAAGAGGATAATAGGACAATAAATACTAGCAAAAAGCAGTCATAGTCACTATGAATTTCAAAGGGGCTAATAATAGGTGGGGAAATAATAACAGTATTTCAATATCTCTGTAAGAAGTTAATGTATTTTTTAAAAATTTGTCTAGATACAGGACACAAAGAGGTTCAGTCCTGAAATAGCCACATGACTTTGATCATATGTATTTTTATGTAGTTATCAAGATTGTCATGAGATTCAAATGTTAATTTTTTTATATGTGTGTTTAAATGCAGTTGAAAACACTATTTTAGTTCTGCCCTTTAAAAAAATAAAAACTCTGGACTGTTTATTAATGACCCATAACCTAATGTGTGAATGGTGACATTCAAACTTTAATACTTTATAACATTTAACTTATAATTTTTCCCATTTAGATGGTCTTCTGATTGTTGGTGTTCACTCGGCTAAGTTTCCAAATGAAAAAGTCCTGGATAACATTAAGAGCGCTGTTCTTCGATACAACATCACCCACCCTGTGGTTAATGATGCAGATGCCAGTCTTTGGCAAGAACTAGAAATTTCCTGCTGGCCAACTCTGGTCATACTTGGACCCCGTGGAAATATGTTATTTTCTTTGATTGGAGAGGGACACAAAGATAAATTATTTTTATATACTTCCATAGCTTTAAAGTATTATAAAGACAAGGGACAGATCAGAGATAATAAAATTGAAGTAAAACTATATAAAGATTCTTTGCCACCTTCACCATTGCTGTTCCCTGGCAAAGTAACAGTAGACCATGTTTCTAATAGATTGGTAATAGCAGACACTGGACATCATAGAATTTTGGTCGTCTGGAAGAATGGACAAATTCAGTACAGCATTGGAGGTAAAGTTTGCTTCTAATTATGATACATAATATATTTTATAGTAAAAAAAAATAGTTCAAGGAAATGTATTAAAATTGAAATTTATCACCCTGGTTTTAGATCTAAAACAGGCTCTTATTGACATCTACATAGTCAATAAAATCTGTTAAGTACGTTCTTATTAATCCTGATTACTCAGACTGAATTGACATCTAGTAACATAATAGTCAAAGAGAAGAGTATTTCATCTCTTTGCAATCCTGCTTTAGTAACATATGCAGCATTAGTACATAAAGTAGGGGTATCTGCATTCCTAATGCAAATAAACTAGTCTTATTCCTAAGCCCTGGTGCTATTCTTAGGATGCCTAGATATTGTTCCCCTAGCTCTTGAATTTTTCACATTTCTTCTTTTTCATTTTTGTTAGAGTATGTGTTTTATGTTTTTTTTTGTTTCAGCAACTTGATGTTTGGGTTGATGACAAGCAGTTATAAGAATTGTTGCTTAAAAATTATCTGTTGTAGTAGGTTGATTTAAATGGTTAAAAGGTTTTTAATGGTAGAGTTTTCAAAATGCTGTAAATGAGTATTTTCCTTTGTTAAACAGAAAAACCAGCAGCAAGCTACCTTTCCCAAACATGTTTTTAGGGATAATGGTATCTTGTGATAAATTAAAAGTTATTCTACAATAATTTTTAAAAATTCTATGGTCAGATACAATTAGGAAACATTGGTTAGATCTGTTTAAGAGACATTTGTTGGCGGTGGTGTCACTGTATTCCATCTCTTACTCTGCTTATGTACCTCATGAATATTCAAGAGAGGTTATACTATACAATGTATTCCAATCTAAAGGGACCATGATACTGTCCCTTTTTTCCCCACAGGGAACTCCCATTAACAACAAATATAGTATTATTAATGATAGTAATAATAGCAAACATATATATGCCTGGCATTATTCTAAGCACTTTACCTGTATTAATTTAGTACTCACAATGCTATGAGGTAGGTATATTATTAGTTCCATTTTACAGAAGAGAAACTGAGATATAAAGAACTGGTTTAGATCATCAGCTAGGAAGAGGTAGAGCTTAAACTAAGTTACTTGGATTCTTGAGTTCATATTCCTAGCCACTACATTATACTACTTCTCTAACGTCTAGGACAGTAGAGTTCTGCAAAGCATAGTTTGGGAGTGCTGACTTAGAGGCTTTGAATGGCTTATTGTCTGGTCATAGAAATAACAGTTATATGTTTTTATGTTGTATACTCTCCACCCCTGAAACTCTGCATGTATTAGAGAAGCTGAGAAGTAGGCCATTAGACCAGAATCACTCTTTGTCTCTCCAAGTGTTTATAGGATATTATAGAACTTTGTGGCAAAGTGAAATAGTAAATATGAAGGTTTCTTAACCTGGGGTACATAGACTGTTAAATGCTTGAATGGCCCTCAGGATCTATGAACCCCTTGAAATTGTTTGTGACATCTTATGGGCATATATATTTTTATAAGGAAAGGGTTCATAATTTTCATTGTATTATCAAAGGAGTGTATCTTCCAAAATTGTTAAAAATCATTCATCTAGATGTGAAAAGATTAAAATTATTTTTAACTCTTTCTAGTCTAGGTAATAGATAATTAAGATAGTTTAAAAAATATATTCTCTTCTGATATATGCTCCTAAAGTAACCATTATCCAGTAAGCCCTGTCATTAGCAAAACTTACTCTTGAGAAAAACGTATCTTGGGAAGTTGTTTTTAGGTGAAAGTATCATGCTATTTATATTAAAATCCCAGCTTTAAATATAAATTTTATTTATTTATTTTGGTTTGATTTATTTACGTTGTAAAATGATTACCACAAGAGGTTCAGCTAACATCCATCTTCCCCTATAGATACAATAAAAAAGAAAATAAAGGAAAAAAAAATATTTGGGGGGGTTACTATGAGATAACTTTTTAAGTGGAAAAAAATTGTCTTGTGGCTATCTTTCTTTTAGGACCCAACCCTGGAAGAAAAGATGGAATATTTTCAGAGTCAACTTTTAATTCACCACAGGGTGTAGCCATAAGGAATAATATCATCTACGTAGCAGATACTGAAAACCACCTTATAAGAAAGGTAATTTTCAATTTTAAGTAAAGTTTTAATACTTCTAATCAGAAAAAAATGGTATTTACTTGCTACATTAAATTTTTGGAATGAGAGGGTGATACTTAAACACTTCAAATCCTCCTTATTCAGCTTTTTTCAGAGGACTGCTTTAGTTTTATTCTTAGGTATCTTGTTTTCCTGTAGTAGTCACAGAAGACAAACCTATCAATCAAGTCTTTTTTTTTTTATCCTTGTTTCAAAGTGCCTAATCACCCCAAAGCTCCTCATTTTGCAGTATTTTCCTACCACTGTTTATAGAGTGATGCTTTGTCCTTTTTTCAGTTAAATTTTCTCAAACCTAGGAAAAAAATCATACCACTCCCACCACCCTTCAGCTCTAATGCTTTGCCTGGAAATACTTACCAGTCAGTCTTAAAATTTGTTTTACCTCATTTTTTAAAATTTTTAAAGATTTAATTTAGCACAGAGCACGAGCAGCAGGGAGGAGGCAGAGGGAAAGGGAGAAGCAGACTTACCTGCTGAGCAGGGAGCTCGATGCGGGACTCAATCCCAGGACCCTGAGATCATGACCTGAGCCAAAGGCAGATGCTTAACCAACTGAGCCACCCAGGCACCCCTTGTTTTACCTCATTATAAAAGTTATATATGATCTTTTTTATTAAGCATGAATTAATACATAAAGGTAAAAAAGGCTCGTACCATCTATTCTAGCTCCCTAGAGATAACTAACTATTGTTAAAATTTTTGTCTTTTCAGTAATTTTCTATTCCTATACAAATAAATTTATATTTAAAAGACTGTCTCTAGAGAATCCTTTTTTAAACAAATGAAATCATATTGTACATACATAATCTTCTGCAGTTCTTTTAAATTTGTTTTCCATATTAGTCACATGAATGATATGACTACATAGTATCCCATTGTAGAAGTACTTAGTTATTTTAAACATTTCATATTAATGAATATTTTGGCTATAATCCATTGGCCTTTAAGTTGCTGTCTATTTAGAAAATAATTAAGTTCATCTAACCCATCCTGCCAAAACACATTATTTCAGATACTTCCTTGCTTTTCTCAGTTTTTTTCTGTATTAATATTTGTGCCCATTTGGCAATGTTATCATGTAAAATAATAGGAAAAAACATGTGTAGAACTTGTAATACTACTGTAAGGTAAATTTCAATGAGGTCATGAAATTTGTTTTTACTGTTGAAATCTTAAGCACCTAGAATAGGGGCTGGCCCATTATAAGTGTTCAGTAGGTATTTGTTGAATGAATTTTTGAGCAAATAACCTATTTAGTGAAATATTTTCTCAAGTGTGTATTCCTCTTAATATGAAAACATGTTATATGAGGCAAGGATTTTGTGGATTTGTTAAAGCAGATTTATTCTTTAAAGGTCTTGGAGACTTTGTTCTTAGAGACTTTAATATGTTAATATATTGTGAATACATTAGTGGGGGGATATATGTGCAGTATTTCTAAATTTATTTGACAAAAGAGCCCTTTTTAGGCAGAACTTTTTGTAGGACTAATGATTTTATGGTATGTCATGATTTCCCACTTTGGGAAAAAATGCCTTTCTGTTGTTACCAAATCCTTAAAGGTCAGTGTTTCTTCATCATTGTATTTTCAGGGTTGTCTGCTTCTGTAATTCATCATAGTGTCATGGATATCTAACCAGGTGTTGAAGTAGTAAGATATTTAGCCCACAACATTCAGGGTATACTTGTCTTTTATAATTCTATGTTTTTCTCTTGCTTTAGAACTTAATGGGTTTTATGAGGGTTCTAGAGAGAGAGGGGTGGGAGGATGGGTTAGCCTGGTGATGGGTATTAAAGAGGGCACGTTCTGCATGGAGCACTGGGTGTTATACGCAAACAATGAATCATGGAACACTACATCAAAAAACTAATGATGTATGGGGATTAACATAACATAATAAAAAAATTTTTAACTAAGAAAAAAAAGAACTTAATGGGTTTTAGAGTATTCATTGCATTTCAAATACTTTTTAAGTAGCATAATCACAAAAATTTAGGTTACATGAACTTATTTTTAAATTATATGACTTAGTTTAATGTCTACAAAAAAAAGTGAGATGGAATTATTTCTTCTCTTTTTAAATATATAAAAATATTTACTGTAGTTTACTTTTGTTTAAGACCTCATTTGCAGAGGATTGATCATATGTTCATATTTCACAAATATCATTGTTTCATGCAGACCTGACTCTTGTTTAGAATAATTTCTTTAGTAATTTATAAATTCCTTTTTAGCCCCACTCTCATTCCCCCTGCTATTCCCCTACATAAACACAACCTATAGGCAGCCATTCTGGCACATTTAATTCAAATCTTTCTATTTGTATATGTACAAATGTATTTGCGTGTGTTTTTCTAACAACTTTATTGTGATATATTTTACATAGCACTCATTTCAAGTATATAATTCAAGAATTTTTAGGAAATTTAGCAAGTTGTACAACCATAGCCATAAATTGTTTTTAGAACATTTTCAGTCCCCTGTAAGAACCCTCATGCCCAATTACAGTTAATACCTATTTTCAGGCCCAGCCCTAATCTACTCTCTGTCTATAAATTTGCCTCTTTTGAACATGTCATAGATATAGAATCATATAATATATGGCCTTTTTGTCTGTCTGCTTGTATTCTGAGCAATGTTTTTGAAGTTCAACTATGATGTAGCATATCAGTAGTTTATTCTTTTGTATTGCTGAATAGCATTCCATTGTATAGATATACCACATTTTTTCCACCAGTTGATAGACATTTAGTGTGTTTCCAATTTTTGGTTGTAATGAATTCATATAAGAATTTTGTGTAAACGTACATTTTCATTTCTCTTGGTAGATACCTAAGTAAAGGAATTGTTGAGCTATATGTTTTCTATTTTATGTTTAACTTGTTAAGAAACTGCTAAACTTTTCCATAGTGGTGGTACCATTTTACATTTCTACCTGCAATATTTGTGGGTTCCATTTTCTCCCTATCTTCACCATTATTTGTTATTTTCCATTTTTTAAGTTCTAGCCCTCCTACTAGGTATGACTTGGCCTCTCTGTGGTTTTGATAATAATTTCCCTAATGAGTAAAGATGTCAAGCATCTGTTCCCATCCTTATGGACCACTTGTATATCTTCCTTTGAAAAGTGTTCAGATTCTTTACCTGTTTTTTAACTTGGTTGCATTTCTTGTTGAGTTGTAAGAGTTCTTTATACATTCTAGATACAAATCCCTTATGGGATATGTGATTTTTCAAATACTTTGTCACATTCTGTGGGTTGTCATTTTCACTTTCTTAATCATATCTTTTGATGTACAGAGTTTTAAATCTTGATGATTCCCAATTTTTTTCTTTCATTGCTTATGCTTTTGGTGTCCTATGTACAATTACATTGCCAAATGCAAGATCATGAAGATTTACTCCTGTGTTTTCTTCTGAGAGTTTGATAGTTATGGCTCTTACAGTTCAGTCTTTGCTCCATTTTGAATTATTTTTTATATGATGTGAGGTAGGGGTCCAACTTCATTCTTTTGAATATGGATATCCAGTTATCCCAGAATCATGTACTGAAGAGACTGTTTTTTCTCCATTGAGTAGTCTTGGCAACTTTGTGGAAAATAATTATTCATACTTGCATGGGTTTATTTCTGGATTTTCAAGTCTATTCCATTGACATATATATCAGTTCTTATGCCTCTACCACACTGTTCTGATAGCAGTAACTTTTAATAAGTTTTGAAATCAGGAAGTAGGAATCCTCTCACTTTCTTCTTTTTCAACATTGTTGTGACTGTTCTGAATCCCTTGCAATTCCATATAAATTTTAGGATTAGCCCATCCATTCCTGTAAAATCCTGTTTGTTTCTCATATAAATAATTATATTGTCTGCCAAAACAAGTGGGAGTTTTGTCTTTTCCCTTCTTATTTTTACACATCTTGTTTTCTTTTATTGTTGGCAAGAACCTCAAATGCCTTTAAACATTAGCAGTAATAGTGGATATCTTGTCATGCTCATAATCTTAAAGGGAGTAGATTTTCTCCAGAAGTGTAATGTTTTTTATAACTTTGGGAAATAAAATTATTCATGAGGTTAAACTTTCCTGGTTACTAAGAATTATTTTATTATATAATTTTATTAAATGCATTTTCTACATTTATTGAAATAATTATATAGTTTTTTGCCCTTGGTGCCTTGATGTAATGAGTTAATAGATTTTTGTTGTTCAGTCACCTTTTTATTCCCGGGATAAATCTTTCCTAATCATGAATTCTTTTTAAAAGTCAAGTTGGATTTGATTATCCCAAATTAAATATTTTAAAATTCATGTTCATAAATTAAATGGCTCTGTATTTTCTTATGCTGTTCTCACCTGATTTGGAATCAAGGTCACACCAACTTCATCAAATAAGCTAATTAGTTTTCACTCTTTTTCTGTTTTTTGGAATAATTTGTCTAACGTAGGAATTAATGGTTTTTGAATATTCATAAAACTCCCCTGTAACATCACCTGGACCTGTGGCTTTTTGCAAGAGGAATTATCATAATAAGTCTTTGATACATTTCTTAAATCAAGATATATTTCAAGGACCCATCCCTAGCTGCCTATTGTATTTTTGCAGATTGGGTTCAGTAAAATACAAATAAGGTTACATTGATGAATATTCTTTACAATTTCAGGAGATTATAGAACAGCCACTAAAAATAATGCAAGAGGGTACTGCATAACTAAATCAATGTAATTCACCATAGTAACAGAATAAAAGATAATATCCATATGATTGCTAGATTAGGTATTAAATGTTTTTAAATGTTTTTCTATTTATGATAAAATTAGTAAACTTGAAATGTAAATGAACATCTTCAATATGATAAAGGGCATCTACAAGAAGCTTATACCTATGCTTAATGCAAATTATTGAATGCTTTTCCTCCAAGATTGGGAACCAGGCAAGGATCCCCATTTTCACCATACCTATTAAAAATTATACTGGAAGTACTAGCCATTGTAATAAGGCAAGAAAGAGAAAAGGCATACAGGCTGAAAAAGAACTGTCTTTATTTGCCAATTGCATGTCACATACATAGAAAATTTTAAGAAATCTATGAGAAAAGCTACTTGATAAGTGAATTTAGGAGGGTTGCAGAATACAATGTCCGTATAAAAAGATCAACAAAGTATATTTTATATACTAGTAATAGTCAATTAGGTTAGAATTTTAAAATTTTATTTACAGTAATAAAAAAATACATAGAATAAATTTAACATTGCTGAGAAAAATTAATCCAATAATTGGATTGGAAGGCTCAATATTAAGATATCCATTCTCTCCAAATTGATCTGTGGATTCAATGCAATCTCAATGAAAAGTCCATCAGGCTTGACAAGCGGACTCCGATATTTTACATGGAGGTTGCAAAACAAAGGATTTATTATCCCTAAAACAATCTTGGAAAAACAAAGTTAAAAGACACACTGTGTGATTTAAAGACTTACTATAATGCTACAGTAGTCAAGACAGTGTGATACTTTTATAAGGATAGATGTGTATTTCAATAAAAAAGAATGGAATGTCTAGAAGTAACCTCATACCTACACAGTTATTTGATTTTTCAAAAAGCATCAAAGTAATCAAGGGAGAAAGGAAAGTCATTTCTGCATATTGTGCTTGAACAACTACATACTCATATGGGGAAAAAAAAGAAACATGACCTCTACGTCACACATCATATTACAAACATCAATTCAATATGCATCACAGCCCTAAATGTAAATGTTAAAACCATAAAGTTTTTAGAAGAAAACATGAGAATCTTTGTGACTTGCAGGTAGGCAAAGTTTTCTCAAAGACAGGACATAGAAACAATTATAAAAGAAAAAAATGATAAATTTGAATTTATCAAAATTTAAAACTTATTAAAATTTACTGTTAAAATGAAGACAAGCTACAGGCTGTCAGAAATTAGTTGCAAAAATTTACAAAACATACCTGAAGGGACTAAGATCCGTGAAATATAAAGTTTCCTACAAATAAAAAATGGGCAAAGATTTGAACAGACCTTTTTCAAAAGATGTAAGAATGACCACAAACCCATAAAGTAATCAACATCACAGGTTAAAAAGGAAATGCAAAGTGATAGCATAATGAAATACATCCACCATAATGGTTAAAATTGACTGACAAAAAAAAAAAAGAACGACTGATGACACCATAGTTTGGCAAGGCAAGGATGTGGAGCAATTGGACCTTGCATACATCGTTGGAGAAAATACAGAAATGGTAGACCAGTGAGAAAAAAACCTTCTGGCAGTTTTGTTTTTAATCAAACTAATCCTATAACTGCCCTATAACACGGCAGTTAATAGTCCTGGGTATGTACACAAGTCTTTTACCTTCAGCAAAAGACTTATACAACAATATTGAGAGCAACTCTATTTGAACCCCCCAAACTGGAAATAGTCCAGGTATCCATCAGTAGGAAAATAAGTAAATAAACTGTGGTATATTCCTATCATGGAATACTGCTCAGCAGGAAAAAGGAACGAACTACTTATGTATGAATAAATCTCAGAAACCTGTTAAGTCAAAGAAGCCTCACGCACAAGAGTCCATATTGTTTGATTCAGTTTATCTGAAATTCCGGAAGAGATACAACTGATCTATGATGGAAAAACAATACTCTTTGCCTCTGGGGGTAGGAGTGATTGGAAGGAGGCTTAAGGGGATATAGAGAGTGAAGATAACATTTGATTTCTTTATGTAAGTTGAGGCTACACAGATTAATGCATTTATGAGAATTCATTGAATAGAACATTTAAGGTATGCGCATTTCATTGTAAGTTTTGGCTCCAAAAAAGAAAATGGACCTGAAAAAATATGGAACTCTTGTTAATTTCAAGCATGCTGAGATACTTAAGGTCAGTGTACTGATGTTTACAGTTTACTTTGAAATGCATCCAAAAGTGTAAATGGATTGAGGGATTGATAGCTCAGTAAGATATGTGATAAAGCAAGTACGTGAAGTGTTGATAGGAGGTAGTGGGTGTATGGATGTTTGCTGCAAAATTCTTTCAACTTTTATGTTTGTTTGGTAATTTTCATTATAAAATGTTGGCAGAAGGATCTCAGGAGATGAAACCAAGCATCTTTTTTTCAGTAGATTTCATTATTTCAGTTTATAAAATAGAGGCAGTATAATGTAGTAGAGCTAGAACTGCCTGGGTTTAAATCCCAGAGCTTTGACTTACTAGCTGTGGGATCTTGGGAAAGCTGCTTTATGATCTGTGCCTCAGTTTCCTCAATATTAATCAAAATCACAATCATAGGTTATTATGAGGGTGGATGGATGGATGATTATTGGATCAGTGCCTAGCACATATTAAGCTCTATATTTGTCAATTACTAGTCAAGCATAATTGAAATACATTTAATTTTAAGAAACTTGCGTTTTTCTAGATTTTGCTTTGAAATTTCAAATTTCACTTTAACATATTTTATAGTTAAGATGACATCAACACCAATCCTGGTAGAGGCCAGTGATGAGGAAGGGGGGAATGGATGGGTGGGGAAATGAAAAGGACTGAGTTTTGTGCATTTGAATAACAAGCTCACCCTATACTTGATTAGCCCTTTTTTTTTTAGCTTTTTTTTTTTTTTAAGAGTATTTGTGTTGCAAAAACTTTCTATATGTTCTATTGGAAATCTTCATGTACCAAAAGGAAAAAAACAAAAGTAACATGCATTGCATAAAAAGTGTTAATTTTTATAGATTGATCTAGAAGCTGAGATGGTGAGCACTGTAGCTGGCATTGGAATTCAAGGTACAGATAAAGAAGGTGGAGCTCAAGGAGAAGAACAACCCATTAGTTCTCCTTGGGATGTAGTTTTTGGAACGTCAGGTATGTAAACTTTTAATACTAAATATAAGTAAACTTTGCTTAACAAATGTAAGATTTTTAAAATATTCTGGGGACATTCGTTTGGATTAATTCTAATTGCTAGTTATTTTATAATTTTATTACCTATGGTGGGATTTATTGTGTAAAAATAAAGCCGGCAGCATTGCTATATATAACATTACAGATTATATTTTATACACAAGTAAACTATATATTACTCTAATGTTAAAGAATTTTGTCTTAGCTGTAGTTTCCAATTAATATAGTTCTGAATATTCTTAAATTGGAAAGATTGTAGTTTCAGAACTTGAAATGATTATTCATGAACTATGCTGTTTAACAGTGCCTTTTTATTTAATTTGAAATCAAGAAATGATAGTGCTTTTTTTAGATTATTAAAATTTGTATTGAAATGTGATAGCTCCATTTGGGTAATTAAAAAAAACTTTACTGAATTATATAGGTATTGATAATGAGATTTATATTGTCTTTATAATCTTTATTACCTGTATTAATTGACTAGAAATCATCTTGGAGCAGTAGTACTTATTTTTCATTGGCCCTCAGTGCTTCTGAGATAGTTACACATCTACACATCTAAAACCAGAGTAATGAATAAAGAAAGTTAGTAGAATACATTGAAAATGGAATTTGGTACTAAGTGGTTTGTATGATCTGAATTATATTTATAGAGTGAATAAGCACCAGCTTAGTTTAATGGCTTTACATTTGAGATAATTTCCTATTGTGATGTTAATCTGGTTATAATTCAAAGACCTTAATTTTTTCCATTGTGATTAACTTTATAAAGCTTTTAATATTCATAAAATAATTGAATGAACTTCTGGTACTACTGCACTTAATAATAACTTAGGTATTTTGCATAAGTTACTTTTGAGACTTTTATTTTGGGAATTCTGTGTCCTGATAGTCATGAGTTGTTTTAGTGGCTCACAGGGAGAAGGAGTTGGGAAGGGAGGGGAGCAGTGTGTCCCAGGCACAATCAATCAATAAGGGGATATATGCAGAGAATTTTAAAACAGTAGTAAAACCAGCTACAGTTCAGTCTTCTTTTTGTCGCCATGCATGGCCAATTCTAAATAATTTCAGGGTTAAAAATACTCATCCCCACCAGGACTTATCTGTCCGTCCTGCCTCCTTGCCTTTGATACACTGAGCTATTTGAACATAAACCTTATAGACAGAAAAATAGTCTGAAACATCTCTCTCAGTAAAATAGTCAAAGTGGATGAGAATTGTTACTTTGCTATACTGTCCCCCTCCCTCATGGGAAAAAAAATTTTTTTCTCCCCTTAGCATGTAAGCCCCTGGGAACTTAAAGCTAATAGTGCACATAGCAATTCATTTATAGATATTTACATTTTGCAACCTACAGCTTGTATGTACTGTATTTGTTAGTAATTGCCACAATAACAGTTCATAAGAAATCATCCCAAACTCACACAAACCTAAACCTTTATTTCTTACTCTTACATAGGGTTGGGGTTCAGCTGATCAAGGCTAAGCCTGGGCTTGGTTCCAGGCTGTTTCTTGGGTCTAGATCTACCCTGTTTCTCAACCTCCTTGAACCAATAGCTGTCTGAAGCATATTCTTTTGTCAGAAGGCAGGAGCACAAGAGAGTAAGCCCAGTTAAACACATTTGAAGCCTTTGCTTATGTCTTAACTGCTTACCGACTGTTATAAGCATGTCACATGACTAAGCCCAAAGTCATAGGGCAGGGATACACACTTTGCCTACAGTGAGGCTCTGGTAAGGGTATGAATGTGTAATAGTACAACAGAGGAGTGAAGAATTAAGACTAGTAATTCATTCTGTCACATAAATCAGATATTACATTGCTTAAAAACAGGGTGTACTTTACTGGATACTTTATTTAGTTGGATTTATTTAAGCATTTTTTCTAGGTTAAAAGTTTTTCATACTTTATAGCATGGAATCTCTGGTTGTTTATTTCCTATTGAGAATGCACCCAGATTGCTTTCTAAGGAAAATCTTGGGTCTATAGACAAGTACCCTCTCAGCTTCCAACTGAATAATGTGCTGAGACTTATGTCTTTATTAAGCTCAGTTCTCAGTAAAGGAAGTGGTGAGTCCTACCTTAGCTCAACAGATCATTAAGAGCATATGGCTCTGCATTTCACTTAGAGCTTAGAATAGCTTCACTCCAGGTACTTGGCAAAAGGAGTAATCTTGAATGCACTTAAGCTTAACACCTCTCAAAATGCTCAGAGAAAATGGTTTTCAAGCACTTTATGAAGGACCTATAATCATAATGACGACTCTAGTCCAAGAGTTTTTAACTTTGAGTCATATAACCCAGGCATTCCTGGTTAGGTTTTTTGAGATTCTTAAACTTCTCAGAAATTCTATATAAGATTTGGGGGGAATTGGTCAGACTTTCATCAGAATTTTAGAGTACATTACCCAAAATCATTTTAAGAGCCACTGCTTTCAATAATTACTCTAAAATCTAATCCTGGATTAATGTATATTGTCAGGGTTTAGGGAAATTGGATTACAGAATATTTGTTCTTACAATTGTTTTTACTAAATAGTATTTTGGCATCATGTCATTCATTTAAAAATGTGTCAACACATTTATGTCTGTATGTGTGCATATGTGTTTGATATGTATTTCATCAAAACACAGTCCTATGAGACTTATTACGATTTTTACTATAGGGATTTGTTGGTAGTTCAATCATTACCTTAGAAATAAATTTCTCTACTAGAGAAATTTTTTTCTGATCTCTATATTATAGATAATACTTTTTTTCCTAAGTATCAAGTTTGATTTAAGCTCTTTGATAATTTGAATATCGTAACTGATTGTATTTGTTTTGTTGTACTGATTGCCAGAAAACTTAGAGACCAATTATCTTTAGCAAAGTATAATGGAAACATGGCATTCATTCTTTGATATGAGTACAGCTGCATCTCTTTCTTTTCTACCCTATTTACTTACTGCTTCAATTTTTTTATTTTAAATTTATTTATCAGTATTTATTTCTTTGTAAGCTACCTGAATCATTTGTGGAAATAAAAGTAGAAGTAAATGGAGTAGAATCCATTACTGATGTGATTGACTATGATAACTGGTCCATTTAGAAAAAAAATCTTTTTAAAAATCTGAGAATCATAAAAGTAAAAATACTTTCTTCTAAGAACTATAAGTGTACATTTTTAAGCCAATCTTTTGATGTAGGACCAAAGCCTTTTCTTCATGTAGCCCCTGATAGTCTTGTACCACTCCAAATAAACTATTTGGGTTTCCTTAAGTGTGATGAGAATTTTGAAACACTTGCAAGGAAGTCTGAGGGCTGCAGTGTTTTTAACTTATTCTTTCAATTGTCTTTCCACACTTAGTTCAACAATTTGACTTGGCTACTTGCTTTTATTGAGTCTTTCCAAAGTATTCAACTTTGTTTTCATAAAAACAACTTTCCATTTGCATTCATATTGAATTGGTCACTGTATATATAAATTATGTAATCATACAACTGGTTTAAACAGATGGGGAATTAAACGCAACTTGAAGGGGACTGGCTGAGAAAAATTGTTCATGTAAAAACTTAAGTTTTTTAACACTTGAAGAGAATATTCCTGAAATTCTACCATAGTTGTGAATTTGAGAGAGGACGGAATCATCAGGAGGAAACCAGGGAAAACTGGATTCAGGGTTGTGCTCTCTTTGTACATTAGGCTGTCCTGCGGCGCCGGTAACAGCTACAGCTACAAGTAGCATCCGCAGACAAGTCGCCGGCGTCTGAGTAAGAAATCAAGTTGCAGAAGAGACTACAAGATGATTTCTTTTACAGAAAGTTGACCCTGCAGGAAAAAATCTTCATGTAACTTTGACTCCCCCAAAACTGAACTGCTGATAGCCTACTGTACCAACAACAGAAACAGTCAACTGAGGCATAGTTTGTATGTTACATGTATTATACACTGTATTCTTTTTTTTTAAGATTTTTTATTTGTCAGAGAGAGAGCTAGCACACAAGCAGGGGGAGCGGCAGAGGCAGAGGGAGAAGCAGGCTCCCTGCTGAGCAAGAAGCCCGATGCAGGACTCCATCCCAGGACCCTGGGATCATGACCTGAGCCAAAAGCAGACGCTTAATCGACTGAGCCCCTAGCACCCCTATATACTGTATTCTTACAAAAAAAGTAAGCTAGAGAAAAGAAAATGTTAAGAAAATCGTAAGAGAAAATATAATTACAGTACTATACTGTACTGATTGAAAAAAATCTGGGCATAAGTGGACCCATGTAGTTCAGACCTGTTTTCAAGGGTCAGCTGTACATTGAGAGATCCATCCAGACGTGGTAAAATTAAAAAAGAAAAGAAACGAAAAACACAAATTTTTAGACCAGTGGTTCCTTGTGGGAAAAGGAGGGGATATGATCATGGAGGGATGCATGAGGTTTTCATATAATTTCTTCTTCTTCAGCTTGGTGGTGTGCACATAGATTTCTAGTTATTAAACTTTATATATATAACATGTAGCCATTTGTATGTATGTTTAGTTAAAAACTGAACTTTTAGAAAAAGCAATAGATTAGGTAAAGAGAATGAAAAATAATGGGGACAAATATACAACTGAATGTATATCTTATCAAGGGATCCATTTAATAAACAACATACTTCAGGAGATTAGGGAAAGGTACTTGAATACCTCTGATTGTTTTAAGTATACATGTAATGTGAAGATGTATGTATGTATTTTAAATGGTGACTGAATAGCCCAAACCCATGCCATCACAGTAGTAAAAGCATAAAAATAATTAACATAAAATGATTTTTACAAGAGATTGTTTCATCTTTGTTCATGTTTTATTATCACTGTGAATATGGTCAGAGCTTCATAATGCACTAAAAATAATTACTAGCTACAATAAATTTATAGTTTTTCAGAATCTGCCATGTTTCTAAGAGCTTTTTTATCATAAAGGTCAAAACCCCTGCTAGTCTCTAAGTACTTTAGACGTTACCTGATTTAGAATAATTTATGGAAAGGACAGTGTGCCCGAATTCCATTAACCTTCCTTGGCCCTTTAATCAGCATTTTATAATTTAGCTGTTCTTATACAACTTTAAATGATTGAAATCTAGCTGTTTAGTATGCTAGTCTAAAAATCTAGTGTTGGTACTTATGTGCTTAGATAATATGCTTCTTTGACTTCCATTAATATGCTATAAAATACCATAAAAAAATCCTCTAAGATAATCAGATGATAGATTTTTTTGAGGCATAGAATTTATACAATGTAACTACTGTGTTTTTATTTTGTTAAAATAGTTTTATATTTAAAATTTGAGAGAAGATTCTTTTATCACATTGACTTTGTATTTCTAAGATTTTTTTAATAAAAATTTTTAGGTTAATGAGGTATAATTTATAGAAAGTGAAATTCACCCTTATTAGGTATAGTTCTGTGTATTTTGACAAACATATACAGTCTTATAACCATTACTACAATTAAGATATAGAATATTTCCATCACCTCAAGAAATTCTCATGACCCTTGTTCAGTCTCCCTCCTACCACCTCTACCACCCACTCCACCTACTGGCAACAATCATCTATTTCTTGTTGCTCATTATAGTCTTTATGTCTGGCTTCTTCCATTTAGCATATGCTTTTGACATTCATCCCTGTTGTTGTTTCTATCAGCAGTTCTTTTTTTCAGTAGTATTCCACTTGTATGGCTGTATCACAATTTGTTTATTAATTATTAGTTGATAGACGTTTTGGATATCTCTAGTTTATGGCAATTATGACTAAAACCTCTATAAACATTTGCGTACAGGTTTTTATGTGGACATATGTATTTATTTTCTTGGGTAGATGCTTAGGAATTGAAATTGTTGGGTCATATGGTAAGTGTATGTGTAGTTTTATAAGAAACTGCCAAACTGTTTTCAAACTGTTTTCTTGGAATCCAAGTGTCCGTCTGTAATAATACTGCTTTAGCCTGGAGAACTTCTGTAACATTTCTTGAGGCACATGTCTGCTAACATTAATTTCTCTTGGCCTTTCTTTTTTAAGTGGGAGATTGGAGGTGGGATGTCTGAAAAAGTACATACCTTCATTTTTGAAAGATTTTTTACTCCATATGCAAGTCTGGATTGACTTTTTTAAAAATATATATATATATATTTATATAGGAGATGTCATTCCACTGCCTTATAACTTACAGAGTTTTAAACAAGAGGTCTAATTATTTTCCTAGTTCCTTCATGGCTGCCATCAAGATTTTCTCTTTGGTTTTCAGTAGTTTGACTGATATGTATAGGAGTTATCCTGCTTAGAATTCTTGAGTCTGTAGTTTTGTGTCCTTTGTTATTTGTGGAAAAATTCTCACCTATCATCTCTTCAAATATGTTTTCTGCTCCTTTCTCTTCTTTCTGGGATTTCAGTTACTTATATGTTAGGCTCTGATATGTTCTATCCAGAAACTCTTATGTATCATGTTTTTTTTTTATTTCACCCTTTATTCTTTCTTTCTGTGTTTCAGTTCAGATAACTTATATTGATTTATTTATATTGTTTCGTCAGCTGTGTTTAATCAACTGATGAGTCTGTTGAAGGAATTTTTATCACAGATTCTTTTTGGTATAGCATTTCCATTTTACTGTTTCTTAATAGATCCCATCTACCTGCTTAAATTCTATTTAGGTATGTTGGCCACCTTTTTCTCTAGATTCTTTAACATAGAAAGTATAGTTCTTTCAAACCCCATGTCATACAGTTCTAAATTTCAGGTCATCTCTGAGTCTGTTTCTGTTGATTGCTTTGTTTCTTGAAAATGGGGTTTTGGTTTGGGGGTGGTTTTGTTTTGTTCTGCTTTGCTTTTATGTGTGTCTTCTCATTTTTTATTATATTCCAGTAATTTTGAATAGAATTGTAGAGGCTGATGAAATCAGTATATTTATGCCATTGTAAGGGAAGTTTGAGTCAATCTAATCAGAACCTAGGCTGGGTCTGAGTTTTATTATTGCTGTGGTTACTGTCAGTTTATCATAGCTCTCAAATTCCTCTAGCAGTGGGCTGCCCTTGCCTTAGTGTGGGGCCTACATGCTGGAGGGGTTTTCCTGCACAGCTGACCACAGAGGGCTTGCTGCATTGCACTCCTGCAGCATCCCAAGAGATAGATTGCTGCTGTTTGTTACTTCGTCCTGGGCTGCACGGGGGCTACGGGGTGTTCTGTTCTGGTCAGCCTCAGTCTCGGGGAGACCCTGTATGCCTGGGCCTCCATGAAAGGAGGTAGGGAGCTTTTTCATTGCTCCTGTTCCTTCTCTCTCTGGCAGCTAAACTCTTAGTGGTTTAGAGGAATTTTCTGCTGCTCCCCCAGCAGTGGGAAACTTGTGTTGGTGTCAGTATGGGGTCTTTGGCCAAAGATAGTTCTCTGCCCCTCCCTCAGAGATAGAAAGGGTTTTGTTGTTTTTTTTTTTTCCCTACCCTTCTCCAGCTGTGATTGGTGTTTTCCTGTGCCATGGGGGTGCTAGGCTTTACTTCTTTCTCCTAATGGCATGAGGTTTTGTTTCCTAGGAGGCTTAGAGACTGTGTAGAAAAAAACTATTTATACAAATGGACAATTTCACAGTTGCTATTTAGAGGGCTCTAATGACTGGGATCTATTTTTGACCATGGCTGCTTAAAATAACACTGAATTTTTAAAAGCTCATTGGCAGGTAATTTTATTTTCATATTTCATTTGCTGATTTTATTCCTGTCTTCTGAAATTATTTCACTAATCCTTACAATCATGAGAGATTTTGCCTTTTAAAATACTCGCAAAACCTTTTTCAGCTTTTGGCATTGTCTTTTTTTTTTTTTTTTAAGTGACTGTTGAAAATCAATAATACTAAGTGCACTCTTAATTTAAAATTGAAATGTTCATGATTGTCACATTCTTATTAGGAGGAACAAAACCAATACCCATACTTGGTGATATAACTGTGTGCTTTAGATTTCAAAATGCAGGGTGAACAGTATAAATTATTAATATGATTCTTGTTGGTTTGATAAGCATTATAAATGCCAGACTACCTTTTTCTTTTTCTTTTCTTTTTTTTTTTTTAAACTCTCATTTTATCTGCAAGAACAAACTCTTCAGCCCTCAGGGAAATTATCAGGCTGGGTAAAAACTTCCTGAGAGGCAGTGTTGCATGGATTGGAGCCAGACTGCTTGGGTTCTAATTAGTTTTACATCTTAGTAGTTATGTAACTTTGGACGAGTTACCTAGTCTCATTATGTCTCAATTTCCTCATCTAAATTAAAGATAATAATAGGATCTAGCTCAAAAGCTTATTGCAAGAATTATGAGGGTTAATATACATGAAACACTTAGAACAGTGCCTGGCCCCATACAAAGTACTGCAGAAGTGTTTGCTATAACATAGAGTTTCATCCTGTGAGTCACAAAGAGCTGCTGATAAGCTGAAACAACCCAAAAATGGAAAGGCAAGGGATTGGAAAAAATCCTGGTAAGAGATTATTCAGCCATAGGCTATTCCACAGGCTACAGGGAGGGAAGGACAGGAGTGAACCCAGGCACACATCCTGGAACAGACAGTCATGATTACATTTGATCAGATCTCTGCTTCTGATCACACAGAAAATGCTCTTGTGTACTTCAAGCCTGAGCTAAGTCCATGGGGCAGAGGCAGGAGGGAGGGAGAAGTCAATGAGCCAAGCAGGACTTGGCCATAAGGGCCAAGGCTCACTTCTGTATTTCCTTCATTCTGATCAGAACACTAATAATTAATCTGGACTCAGACTCACTAATTATTCCAGGTTTAGCTGTGTGAATTTCAACAAATTATTTAACCCTTTTCAATTTCAGTTTCTTTGTAAAATGGAGATGATAAGAATAAGACTTCTGAAGTTGTTAAGTTAAGGAAATAATCCCTGTAAGGTGCTTATTCATTAACTCAGTGCCTTAAACATAGGAAATATTCTGGATGGTCATCATCCTCACTCCCTCCCCCTCCCCACTGTCAACATCATCATCACCATCAGTTGTCACGGGGAATCCCAAGACGCTGAAATCCTGATCTGACACAGCTTTTGCTTCTATACTTTTTCTCGTTCCTCAGGCTTCTAAAGGAAATAAGTACACAGAGAACAAAACCAAACAAACTGCACTTTACCACTCTGAGGTTTGGCCTTCATATAGTAGACCCTGGTTGAACTAGGCTGGTCTGTTTGGAGAACTGATTTGGTCTTTCACTCAGCTAGATACCAACACAGCTCTCCTTTGGCAAGGTAGAGGCTTTAAAAGCACGCCATCCTCTAATAATTACAGTTTTATTTCTAATCTTTATGATTTTTGCTTCTTCTTGTTGCACAAATTAGGGCCTTCAACTGATGTGAAATGAAAGTGCTGACTAGCAGATATCCTTGTCTCATTTCTATTCTCAGGGAGAATGTCTTAGTCACCTTGGGCTGCCATAACAAAATATCACAGATGGGGTGGCTTAAACAACAGAAACTTATTTTCTCACAGTTCTGAAGGCTAGAAGTCCAAGTTCAAGGTGCCAGCATGATTGGGTTCCGGTGAGAGCTCTCTTCTGGCTTATGGATGGTCACCTTTGTACTTTGTCCTCACATGGCAGAAGCAAAATAAAATAATTATGAAAAGCTTTTGATCTACTCTAAAGGTGATTAAGCAGAGACTGAGTCCCCAGAACAAATGGATGCCCTTGTCACTTTTAATGTAATTTTTGTTCATAAAAATATTTGACTATAAAAAATTAAATTGAAATGCTTTCCTTTAGATTTCATAGGATAGCAATTAAGAACACAGAAAAAGAGGCAACATGTGATATAGATTTTTCTGTCGGACTGCCTCGTGTCAGATTCCAGTTCATTTACTAGCACTGGGATCCTGGCAAATTACCTCCCCTCTCTAAGGCCTCAGTTCCTTCATCTGTAAAAAGGGCCAAATAACACTACCTGTCCCTTGGGGCATTTGAGAAAATGTAAGTGATAATCTCTATAAAGTGCTTGGCACATAGCCACCATAATTTATTGAGAACCATCAATATTATTTTTGTTGTCATTAAATTGAAAGACACTTGAAGGTAATACAAGTGAAGGAAAACAGGTTCCTTCTGGACACACACTCCTTGAAGTTAAAGAAAATACAAATAAAATGGCCTCACCAAGATACTTCTTTTAGCATAAGGAATATCTGACCAAATTATTTTAGTTAAAAATTCTCAACTACATATAAAAGTCACCTCAGGATACAGTTTAAGATAGATATATTTTTTAGGCCCCACACCCAGTGTGGGGCTCGAACTCACGACTGAGATCAAGAGTCACATCCTCCACTGACTGAGCCAGCCAGGCACCCCTAAATTAAGTATTTTAACAGTAGAATTAATTTGAGAAAGAGAGCCTTGTCATATTGTAGTAAGTTGTAACATCAGTCTAAGAAAGTAGAAAATTACAAGTTTTAGTAAACAATTATAATATATTGTAGTCTATATTGTAATATATTGTTGTCATAGCTTTTTTGCATATCAACTATATTTTTTGGAAAAAGCCTCATAGCCAATTAATACAATGGATTTTTAAATAGCAACTGTGATGTGTATCTAAGTCTAGCTAATCCTGTGGTGAAAATACATTTTTTAAAAATACTTTATTTTACTTTTAAGTAGGCTCCATGCCCAACGTGGGTCTCAAACTCATGACCCCGAGACCAAGAGTCACATGCTCTACCGACTGAGCCAGCTAGGCGCCCCAGTGGAAATACCTATTTCTTACACTATTAAAAGATAGTTTTTTCATGAGAAATTGTTCAAAGAACCTGTTATTAAAGCATATGATTTCAGTGGTTAGTGCTAGGTATTTGGCAGAGTTTCTTTGGAGAGTATATGTCAACTCATTTTATCAAATAAGAAATCAAATATTTAAAAGCGTTGTGCCCAGAGATGCAGAGGGACATCCTGCTATTAAGAATACTTTGGATTTCTGTGAATTTACAGGTAAATTTATAAATCTAAAGAAATAAACCTTTCACAAGGAAAATGGAAAAATATCAAAAGCAACTTAAAACTGTAAATACTTTTTTCTTCTTCAGATGATTTATAAACATGCTGCTGTCATCTTTAAATTTCTGAAACACATGGAGTGTTTGTATTAACAAGACACGTATATATTAATTACTGCTTATTTTTATAAAGGTTCAGAGGTCCAAACAGATGACATTCTGTGGATAGCCATGGCGGGGACTCATCAGATATGGGCACTGCTGCTGGACTGTGGCAGGCTACCAAAGAAAAAGTAAGTGACAGTATCTCTCTTTGGGTAAACTATGAGTTCACAGAATTCCCTCTCCTCAAGTCTCTGTTCTTGCAACGCCTCTGTGCTGGTTGGGATGTGCTGGGCTACAGCACCGTAACAAACAACCGGATTCTCAGGAGCGTAAGACGAGGTTGTTTCTTGCCCACTCACATAGGTTCACTGGGGAGCGCTCCTCTGCCAGGCTGTTGACCAGGCTGATGAAGCAGCCACCTGCTTCATCTGGAGCTTTGCCAGTCATCCTGGCAGAGAGAGAGGTGGTGAGTCGCTCAGTGGCTCTTAAAGCTTCTACTCAGAAGTGACACACATCACTTAAATTTCATCAGCCCAAGTAAGTCTCGTGACCACCATTGCTAACTTCCGGGAACATGGGAAGATCAGTCCTCTCGAGCCTCCAGAGAGAGAACTGGAAATGTTTGGTGGCCGCTCTCGTAACATGCAGTTCACACATCCCTGCTCAGGATTACAAACGTTTGAGTACTGTGTGGCAGAGTGCTTGATGGCTCAGGTTTTGTAGTCCTGCCTGAGATCGAATCCTGGCTCTGCCCCTTACTATGTCTGGGAGCTTAGGAGAGCCAATTTAACTTTCTGTGCTTCGGTCTCTTTATATCTTAACTTCATAGGCTTGTTTTGAAAATTAATAATAGGTATGAAGAGTTCAGCCTGGTGCCTGGCTTATACAGTAAATGTAGGAGTTTCGCTACCACTGTTGGGGATATAAATATGAAAAAGTAGTGTCTCTGCAGTTTCTTATATCCTTTCTGTAGAGCCTTATCTCTTCTCCCTCACACTCCAGGTAGAACTGACCATACTCTTCTCTGTGACCTCACTACACTCCCTGTGTAGTTACATTACTGCACTGAAAAGTTCCTTCTCTCTTCCCCTCCTCCTCCCTCCGTCCCTCTTTTTTCTTCTCTCCCCTGACCCTGTTTCTGGTTGCATTTACTGGTTTCCATAACTATTTCCTCCTACTAGACTGTCCCTTAAAGTAAAATTGTCCCTTACATAAATAAGAGGAATACCCAATATCAATAAAATATGAGGTATCAAGGAAGGCTTCCTGGAAGAAGCTGCTAAATTAAAACCTGATAGAGGAGCAGGAGTTAGGGAGAGTGGAGGTTTTCCAGGCAAGAAATGACACCAGTGATGTGAGTAAAAGCCAGATTGTGAAGCGCCTTCTGTGTCCTTTGAAGAAATGTGAACATTATTCTGCATGCCTTTATGGAAAGTTTTGAGCTGGCTAGTGACATGATTTGATCTGTGTTTTTGAAAGAACACTGGCAGCATTTGGACTGGGAGAAAACTAGACACAGAGATAGCAGTGAGGGGACTGTGGTCATCTCCAGGCAAGAGAAGATAGTAGCCTGAACAGTGTGGTGACCAGAAACATTAACGCGAGGCATAATTATAAACAGTAGAAGTAACAGAGATGGCCAGAATGCACTGTTCTAGATGGCTGTTTTCGACCCATATGGTCAAGAGTGGGCTAAATTTCCAAATAAGTAGAGTTTCTCACTCTCGTTCATAATAGGAAAATGTCCAGTCGGATCACATGGACCTGTATCATAATTTTAAGGATGCTTGATCTTTTTTACTGATCTTCCAGTGGTAAAGATTGCTAATGTTTTAGAAGGTCCTTTTCTCCCCACTCTTTCTTTTATTTAATTAAGGAAACTCCTATTTGAAATTAAGATTCATATTAATTACTTTTTAATTTATTTGTTTGGCATAGTAGTTATCACATGTATTTCTCTGACTACATTTTTCTTTAAGTTTCTTGAATAAGTGGCTGTATTTTATACATTCTGTATCCCTTTGCCTCTATCCCCCATTGGGAACATATCAGTGAATAAGTGATTGGTGGTCATCTTAGACTTCTGCCTGCTGGGCCATATCTGGAGATGATGTACATGTCGTCTCATTACTTTGCATCCTGAGTCAGCTTCTTCCCCTCCCTCGACGCAGCATACCACCGTGTCTTCCTTCCAGTTCCTCCAGCATAAACCTAGAAGTCAAAGTGTAAAGCTTTCCATTACAAAAAGAATCATTGCAAAGTCTTTTAAATAGAAATTTCTCTATTGTATATAAGAAATTGATTTTACAGTTGATTAAAGCAGCATAATTGTCCTGTAAGAAGTTAAGCTGGGGGCGCCTGGGTGGCTCAGTTGGTTGAGCGACTGCCTTCGGCTCAGGTCGTGATCCTGGAGTCCCGGGATCGAGTTCCGCGTCGGGCTCCCTGCCCAGCAGGGAGTCTGCTTCTCCCTCTGACCCTCCTCCCTCTCATGCTCTCTGTCTCTCATTCTCTCTCTCGCAAATAAATAAAAAAAAAAACTTATAAAAAAAAAAAGTTAAGCTGGGATCCAGATGTACCTATCTCTGGCCATTTGTAGGAAAAAAAAAAAAAACCACACACAACTGTCCAGTCAATAATATGATCATTGAGAATAGTTTCAATTTTGTATGTCAGAAAAAAAAAAAGTAAAGGTCCCTGCACAGTGAGTAAGTTAATGATTTAGAAGCACTACAGGGAAAGTAAAGCTTACTTGCATACTTGAGGCGAAGATCATGGGTCTGTTTTTTAACAGTGTTTATCACCACCGATTTCATTACTTACATTCATTTGATGACTAAATTGGACACAACATAACGATGTCGATTCCACCTATGAACTTGGGTTTTTTTAGTGAGCTGAAAAAAGGAACCTGCCTTCGGTTTGCTGGAAGCGGAAATGAAGAGAACCGAAATAATGCATATCCTCACAAGGCAGGCTTTGCCCAGCCTTCAGGTCTCTCTCTGGCCCCCGAAGATCCCTGGAGCTGCCTGTTTGTCGCAGACAGTGAGAGCAGCACGGTGAGAACTGTCTCGCTGAAAGACGGAGCAGTGAAACACCTCGTGGGAGGAGAAAGAGATCCCATGGTAATGCGTGAAGATCGCTTTTGCATGCTATGCCCAGACCCTTAACCCCGCTTGCATGTTTCGAATTGTGAAGTTATTAAATTTCAGGAGAGCGAGTTCTTGGCCTATCCATAAATTAAAGTGGAAGTCAGGCCAAAGGAAATGCGAATATAAAGAAACGCAAGTAACAAAACCATCTAAGAAAAGTCAATTGACTCTACTTGATTACACAAATGTCGAGGCTTCAGGAAGAATGGAAGGATCAAATGTTGATTACAGAGGAAAGAGGAAAATGTAAATTAGATACTTGGCAGGAGGGTTGAAAGAGCACCAGATTAGTAGACTTGACCTGTTCCTGACCAGATGTGTGATCACTGTGCATAAAAGTACCAAGTGCCACAAATTAACACAGGTTCAAAATTCTGTCATTTGTTTTCTTGTCTGAATTGAATACCCAGGTCTATTTATATGAAATCAGACCCATTTCCCCTTTAACTTAAGTAGCATATAGAGTCTTCTTTTTACTTTATACCCTATGCTGTAGCACTGGAAGAATTTTAATACATGCTGTTTCTTTCTTTAAAAAAAAAAAAAAGAATTTATTTGCTTTTGGTGATGTTGATGGAGAAGGAATCAGTGCCAAGCTTCAGCACCCACTTGGAGTAACTTGGGACAAGAAAAGGAATCTACTTTATGTGGCAGACTCTTATAATCACAAGGTGAGTCTTAACAGAATTCTAGATTATCCTGCTTTTCATCTGTGGCATGTAAAAAGCTGAAAGCTCTGTGAGCCTCCTCCAACTGCCACTTTAAAATAGAGAGGAGTAACAGTCTTTGACAACTGTGTACAGGCCTTTGCTGTTCTTTTCTTAGTCCTTTCTTTGCAAAGAGGATATGATGGCACTCGGAGCTGGAGAAGGGACTAAATCAGTTCCCCGTGACTACAGCAAAAAATCATGAATTGCGATCCATCAAAGCTGCCTAGTAACAGGGTAAATAAGGCGGCAGGTGTCGAGGAAATTAATATGTCAACTAACAAAGGAACGTTTTCGAGCTGTTGCATGGTTGCAGTGCCTGCTAGCAAATAATTCCATTTTCAGCAGCATTTCCATTTTTGTCTCTATTGCACGGATTATTCAATTGTTGCCATTTTTATTGCATTTTTCTTTTCTATAAAAACTAGTGGAAAATGTTAATACCTTGTGATGACACCATAAATTAACATAATTGAGGCACAATTGGAAATCATTAGGTTTAACAGAAGCGGCCAATTCTCAGCCAGTGTTAGATGCTTGTGAAAAAGAAGAAAGTTCAACTGGGTCTCATTGTGAGGAAAAAGAATAACATTTAAAAATTTTTTTTTGATTCCAGAAATAATTTCATCAAAGATTGCTGCTGGAAGATAAGATGTAATTGGGTGTTTTATGTAATTTTTAGCTCTCAGAATGGAGTGTCTCCCCTGAGACTGTAATTTGAATGTTTGGCTTTTCAAGAAAATATGGAAATGCATATTTTTTTTTTTTTAAGATTTATTTATTAGAGAGAGCACCCTCATGAGTGGGGGGAGGAACAAAGGGAGAGGGAGAGGCAGAAAATCCCAAGCTGGGCACGGAGACTGATGCTGGGCACAGAGCCTGATCTCACAGCCCTGAGGTCACTACCTGATCCGAAATCAAGAGTCAGACCCTTAACTGACTGAGCCACTCAGGTGCGCTGGAAATGCCTATTCTTTTTCTGAGATTTAGTAAGAATGCTAATGGCAGTCAAGTTCTCTGGTTTGCTTTTCACTACACTTTCCTATACTATGAACAAGAGCTTGACCTTCAGCTATATACTGCATTATTCTTTCTTTTTAGATTAAAGTTGTGGATCCAAAAACAAAAAACTGTTCAACATTAGCAGGAACCGGAGACGCAAGTAACATTATCACTTCCAGCTTTACCGAGTCAACTTTTAATGAACCAGGAGGCTTGTGTATTGGGGAGAATGGCCAGTTATATGTAGCAGACACCAATAATCATCAGATTAAAGTGATGGATTTAGAAACAAAAACAATTTCTGTGGTAAGCAATCAAAGTGTAAGAGTATTATTTTAAGAATGATACTAAAGTCCTCACAGCACAGAAAGAGGCGCTTTTGGTTAAATCATCTCCAGTGTTGGACATAAAACATGTAGGTAGAGTAGTGAATGCTCCTTCCAGAATGCCCTGTTCTTGTTAAAAATTCCATTTGTGACGAGAGTGTTTAAGATACTGGAAGTTGGAGAGAATTTGAACTTTCATCTGTGTTTAAATGTCAAAAAAAAAAAAGTATGTGTATAGACATACACACATTGTGCATACATACTACATGGGTTGGGTTGTCCAGGTGTTTTGTTTTTTTTAAGGATTCTTGGATTCACCATGGGAAACAAAGATAACACATTAATCTCTTACCAGGTAACCTCCCAAAGGAAACTCTAGGAGCCACATTTCTCAACACATTGAAAATAAGATTGGAAGAAACTTAAATGAGTTCTAATCAATTTTTAAAGATAAGGATATAGTTTCCAAAAATGTTCAAGCTACCTCTTGATATTATCACATTTGGCTGGGAAAAAAAAAAAGCAAGAGCTTTTTTCCTAAAATTCTAGGAATTCCCAAGATACATAATTTTTTTTTAAAGATTTTATTTATTTGCGAGAGAGAGAGAAAGAGAGAGAGGGAGAGCACAAACAGGGGGAGCGGCAGGCAGAGGGAGAAGCAGGCTTCCTGCTCAGCAGGGAGCCCGACATGGGGCTGGATCCCAGGACTGCGGGATCATGACCTGAGCCGAAGGCAGATGCTTAACCAACCGAGCCACCCAGGCACCCCCAAGATATATTTTAAAATAAAAATACTGACTGCCATCATAACTGTCATTTCTCTTGACAGATCATCTTATAGTTGGCAGTGAAAATTGTAAGTGGAATTATACCCCCTACATTTAAATTAAGTTTTACTTTAATTTCCTACCATCTATAAACATCCTGGATAATGAACTTAGTTCTGTTTCATTTGTATTGGTAATCTTTTTGCCAGGATGAAATATGTTTCTGAACCTATAAAATAATTATAAGGACGTCTAAGTAAGCACATTCCTAACTCAGACTAGAATGGCAATTAAGTTTTATCGACATAGAACCTCATTTTTCTACTGAGGTTCAAAAATAAGCTCTTTACAATTACTATGAAGTACTTGTGTTTTAATTAACAGATTTTCTTACTTCCTAGCTCCCAGTCTTCAGACCTGACAATGCTGTGGTAGATGGCCCATTCCTGGTCGAGAAACAGAGGACATTGCCCAAACTGCCTAAATCTGCTCCAAACATTAGACTTTCTCCAGTGGCTGCATCACCAGGCCAGACTCTCCAGTTCAGACTAAGATTAGACCTCCCATCAGGAGCAGAGCTGACCGAAGGGGTACCCAGTTGTTGGTTTCTAACAGCTGAAGGTACGAGAATAATCTTGCAAACGTTCCAGTATGAAATTGTATTTACCAGTCTACCTTCCAGTAATACAGTGCTCTAAATCTCAGAGTCCATTCTAAAGAAGGAAATTGATTTTCCCCTTTTTTTGTTTATTTTTTAAACGTACTCTCTTAACTGAAGTAACTTGATTTAGGCTTTTTCCAATTCAGTTTTTTGGTGGTTTTACTACTATCTTTTACTTTTCCAGATCTGCATCTATCAAGTGCTTTAGAACTTTCAGTTGCTGTTCATTTTATTTCAAAAGGACTTGATTTACCACTTAAGCCTGAAGCTGCATTTTCTTCTTTAGAGATGCCAGAGGTAGAACCTGAGCCCCATTACTTGCTTGCTATAAGAAAATGGATGCCAAAACAGTATCTTAAAAGCATGCCATCCAAGTAGAAGAACAAAACGTTGTTGGAGGATATGTAATTGAATACAAATGAATCACTGTGATCAGAATGCAGGCAGAGCCTTTGTCCTTACTAATTTGTAGTCATTTAAGCTAAGAGCACTTCCTGTTCGAGTCTATTCTCAAGTAAAGTATTCAGCGACTGTAAATTGTGTAAAGATTTGAATGTGTATTTGAAGTGCTGTGTGCTCTTGATTAAAGTATAAGAAGGAATCAGCCTGCCGCTTGCCTGATAGCAGTGCTTTCCAGCCCCTCTAATCAACTGTGAAGTAAAATATTAGCGGTCCAGAACTAAGGGCTGACTTCTTGTCTCTAATGACCTTCCTCTGTCCTGGTCTCCCACGCTCTTTCGCATGTTCTCAGTCTTCCATTTCCTCCCGCCTCCCCCCTCCTACCCTCTCACACACTTCTGTGCCTTCCCCAGTCCCAGGCTCTATGCCTTCCTACCTTGCTACTTTCTCAGGGCAGCCGCTGCTGTCCTGCAGCTACCCGCTGGGCAGCCACACCAAGAGAACCCAGAGATCTTGGTCGTGTAGCCAGGAGGAACTGCTGGGTCAGAGTTGGGGAGGCTGGCCCTGGGGTGACTGAAACCACCCCCGCCCACCACCAGGGCGAGAGCTGAGCTCTGCAGGTGAGGAGGAGGAAGACGTTCGGAGCCAGTTCTGTGGACAGGAGAGTACTCAAACCCTGGCCAGTCCTCAGTCCTCGACTGTCGGCTGAACTGTTGTGCTGTGTCTCTTAGTCTGCAAGGACTGCATCGATTGGCGATCACTGTTAATTTTATCTCTCTGTTGTAACTAAAGAAAGAGCAGTGGATTGATTTTTAAAATGCGATATTGACAAATTAACATGTTTGAGTCTGTTTGGTCCAACACAGAGATTAATAATGAGCCACTGGAATACAAAATACAGGTAAGTGTTAAGGTGAAGTAGTCTGTAGAGAAAAAGCACTTGTCCAAAATAGTGGTTCCATTTTTATTGTACATGGGCAAATAAGCTTTCAGGCAAGAGTCCTAATAATTTAAGGTTTTTGAAAATTATTTTATAGGGTACATTTGTTACATCCATGATTAAAGGAAAGTTTTTCTTCTTGGCCAATTATTCGAAGAACTTAAAACATCTATTTTTAACTAAATTTTGGTCTATATAATTTTTTTTTTTTAAGATTTTATTTATTTATTTGACAGAGAGAGACACAGCGAGAGAGGGAACACAAGCAGGGGGAGTGGGAGAGGGAGAAGCAGGCTTCCCCCGGAGCAGGGAGCCCGATGTGGGGCTCGATCCCAGGACCCTGGGATCATGACCCGAGCCGAAGGCGGACGCTTAACGACTGAGCCACCCAGGCACCCCGGTCTATATAATCTTAAAGTTGTCAGCACATGTGAAGATTTGAAGTCCCCCCTCCAAAAAGGCAGTTGTAAAAGCACCACTGGCATATTATAACTTCACAAATCTCACATGTGATATATCTGAAAAATATCTAAAAAGGTTTTGTGTTTATTTCTAGATTTGGACATTAAAATAGCACAGTTGTTTTCCTGTTTTGATTTAAAATATAAGTCTCCCACTAATCTGTTATCTAGCAAAGCCAAACATGAAATAAAACATACTCCCCAATACAGAAGCAAAGAAGGCCAAAGAATTTTAGATTTTCACCTTTCACTTTCTCCTTACTCTGACTTGACATATTTTTCTCAAATTTGAGTTTTGAATCAACAGAGAACTAGAAGCAATATACTGAAAGGGAGATGGAGAGGCCTAATAGAAGCGGGTGCTCCGAGTCCGTTGACTCATCCTGAGGTGAAAAGAAAGAAGAAAGCCAAAAAGTAGATATAGAATTTCATTACCCCTCAGTAGGTTTTGTACAGATGACCAAAGTCACTGAGAAGTCATGAGACTGTGCTCCACGTCTTCTCTTTAAGATGGCAGGAAAGTATGTCCTGTGTTTTCCAGATGCTGGCTCTTGATTTCTAACCCCCCTTTAAGCTGAATATCCGTGTAAACATGTCCTTCCTCAGTATGACACAGACGTCCCTTCTGAGAGGAGGCACTGCATGAATAAAGACATTTTTAAAATTCTGATACTAGAAGCTTAAAGATTTTTAATGGTTTATTACACTTATGTTATAATCTACATATTTAAATCTAAGAAGAGTTATGTATTAAAATGAGGCAGACAAAATCTTAGTATTTACATTGTTGAGCCAATCTGAATAATATATGCAGTGTTACTTGTCTCTGAAAATGTATTGTTTGGTTTTTACCTTTGGATATTTAATAATTCATCATTATCTTGACTTTGAAAGTGACTGCAGAGTTGTACATAATTTGTATACCCTAGGTTATTCTGTAGTTGTCATTGGCATTCCTAAACACTTTATCTGATAAAAATGACCTATTTGTTTGTTTATAGAACTTAATAGGTTTCATTTTTAATTTCAAGGATTAAGGAAGGATCTATAGCCATGTTTGCATTATTCAATTTGGTTTCAGTAGACATTTGCAATTTACAGTGTTCAAAGGAAGAATTTTGATAATTTGATATCAAGATCATTAGCCTGGGAACTTCTCATGGGTGGTCATTATATTCCATCTATGTCCTTCACACAGAGCATAATGCCTGGCACTTAGAGGCTTTCAGTAAATATCTGTTGATTGAGTTTAGTCTTCATAAGGTTTGTCTAATTACCTACTTGGCTTCTTATACAGTCTTAGTAATTTACCTTTTTATTTTCTAGGCAATGAATGGCTTCTTCAAGGACAGATACCCTCTGGAGAAATAGAGAGCATTTCCAGTCAACCAGCGATCTCACTGCAGATTCCTGGAGATTGCTTATCACTTGAAGCCGTGATATCTATCAGCGTGTTCCTTTATTACTGTAGCGCAGACAGCAATGCCTGTATGATGAAGGGAATTTCGTTCAGTCAGCCTTTACAAATAAGCAGTGCACACCAAGGGTGCATCGCTCCAGTAGAGCTCAAGTATGGATTTTAACAAGCCAGTTAGCCACCTGGCCGCCACAGCCACTGTCCTCCATCCTTATCATCACTGTAACTTAGGAAAAGCAGCTTTATTTCTGCCTCTGGATACCAAGGAGCCCACTGCTCAGTTCTAGCAACAGATTTTAAAATAAAGCTATGCTCCATATTTACTTATCTAGTATAAACAAATTCCTTCATTCTGGCTGTGTACCAGCTAAATCACTGACCATCATTTGAACCATGATTTTGTAATCCCTGCTGCTATTTGGCACAAAACTTAAATCCACACTGTAGTCTAGAATATTATCATGAACATAATTCGCAGTGAATACTGATAATGAAACCAAATATTTTAACGAACTTTTTCTACCTTTATTAGTATCAAGGAGCACATTTGAATATATACATTTCACAATAACTTTAAACAGAACCCAAGATCCAGGACACCTGCCATTCAAAGCCTAAGGTCTGTTTAAGCCAAAAAAAAAAAAAAAAAAAGATCTTCACATCACAGTAGAAACTGAAAGAGTATCTGGGTGGTAAATATGTTCTTTTTTCTCTTCTGTGATTCTCTCAGTTGAGAGTGATTTAAAAGAGAATTTCTATTTTTATTATAAATTATTTGCTATCTTAACATACCATTATTAATGCCTTATAACTCTATTCAGAAAAAGTGTGTCAAAGGATGTACAGACTCACTCCCTTGAGTCCCCAGAGATACTATAATTTTCACAGAGAAAAGGACTTTGAGACATATTACTGTCTGTGATACTGTTCACGATAAAAAATAGTGACAGCTGAATCTGAGTAAATGGGTATATATGTTGTCTTAGAGGTTTAAATTTCACTTAGAAGCATTAAGATATGCAGATTGGTTGGGGTTTGGGTTTTTTGATTCCCGTATTCAGAACTTAAATTATGATCACTTATTGTGTTTTTAAAAATCACTTTTAAGCCTTCAAAGAAAATTTTAGTGTGAAGCACTTTCATGCTATTAATATGTATATATATTTATTACTCTTTAAAATATTAGGGCTGAAACATACAGGGATTTAATGACACTGGGGTTATTTTTAACCCAAAAAGAAATTGTCACTAGAAGATAAAGTTTTTTCTTTATCCTTTCCCTTTATAACTATTTAAAAGCCTATTCTTGGTTTTACTATAATTGATTCAATATGTTTGTGATTTAATCAGCTTATAGGATTTTGAAAATGTCAGGTAAACTGTATTTATCCAATAAATATTTATAGACAAAATGGCATAATATGCCTTTCCCTTCAAAAGCAAATTAGAAGTGTGATCTCTGCAGGACCATCATCTGCCCATTTTTCTTTTTGAAATATAGTTTTGAACATACTAGCTTTATATACTCAGGTTACCTAAACCTCTGAAGTAAGGAAGTATGTAGTACTGACTTTGATTCAATTTGTAACCTACTAAAGCTATTTTTAAAGAGATGTATAAATGTAAAGTTAAAAAGAATCTTGTTTAAAATTATATATAATTACCTCATAAACCTTTTCTTTCCACACAAGAATTCTGTAATAAAGGGATGTATAACATTAATACTCTCTTTTACAGAGAATAGGCTGAAGTCATGTTTTAATCTCATTTGAAATATACTTCTCATTTCCAGGTGGACATGATGAGAATATTTTCAGTCCCTGGGAAAGAAGTATATGCAGTTTTAACCTAATTCAGAAATACCTGATAATTAATTTTTCAGTATAATACACAAGCACACATATAGCTTTGTATTATATGTTTCTCAGAATCTAGTAATATTCTTTTTGTCTAGACAGTTTCGGTTAGTATTAAGCTTATACTTTTCTTTCAAAGTATAGGTTATTGAACATTCTTATTCTTACCCAGTCACCAGTCTGCACCGTTTTACATTAAAAATATTATTTCTATGGATTTAGTATGATTTTTTTGTAAATCCTACTAGAGCAGTATAAATAGGTTCCTAGAACTTATGACTAACATAAACCTCTTACATAAGAGGAAGCACTAGAAAGTTTATTTTTAAAAACTTGATCCTTCTGGCTTCTGTTTTCTATAAGGACTTCCATATTTTTTTTAACTTTTGCTTCTCTTCTTGTATAAATTATGCCCAGTGATAGTTTAGAAAAAGTATAAGTCACCTTAAAGTGCCATAATGTGGCATCACACACACTTTGACATCATTCCTAGAATCTTTGACCTAAATTATTGTGCTGCTTTGTCACTATTTTTTCCACACTCTTTGTGATGTCCTTTCACAAGTGGTAGAACTTTTTTTCCCTGAATTTATACTCAGGGTTAGTATGATCCCTGAAAAAGAATTTTGCTTATCTTAAATATGCTGCTTCAAGCAAATATTTAACCTATTCACAAGGAAAAACCTAATGGTTTAATCACCCATAAGTGTAACTTTGATAAAGTTCAGTGACTACCAAACAATTTTCTCCTTAACTTTTTTTTGGGGGGGTGGGCAGGGGGAGTTCTGAACAAAAGGTTTTTTTTTGTTATGTTAATCACTATACATTACATTGTTTCTCCTTAACTGTTCTAATACTATAGTTCTAGTATTATTGGGCCTGCAGAAAGCTATGATCTTAACACAGCCCAAAAAAATTCATATGTGTGGATGAGAGAACAAAGATCAAGAATTTCCATCTAAGTTTCTCTCATAGGCAGTATTGTTTTGAGTTAATATCACTGAAATAACTTACTCTCCGCTTGTTTTTCCATGTTGGAAAATTTAGGAAAATATTGAAAATATATATCAGTAATAATTTTCTGCCTGCACAAAATTTACTATTAGATTATATCTGCCAATTAAAAAGACTTCAGTCTGACCATTGTATTTGGCATCATGTTTAAGAACAATGATCAAAAAATAAATTCCATAGTTCACAGTTGCATAAAAATATGTGGAGAGGAATTATGTCAACAGTGGTTCTCCTGAATGATGAAATTATGAATATTTTAATTCTACTTGTATTTTTTTCAGTGAACAATGTGTTGTTTTCAGAAAAAGAAAACTGGAAGCAATTTTTAAAGATCTAAAGTGAACGGAGTTATAAGCACTGATGTAACTTTTCTAAAATCATCTTTATTACCAAGGATCAAGAACATAGTTTGGAGCCCTTTGTTCTATTGGTTCTCTTAATTATGTGATTTGGTGAAGACAGAAATGATCATGACTTTTTCTTCTGGGGTTTTATAGTGTAATGTGGTATAGTGGTTGAGAGCATGTGCTTTGCAGGCTCTAGGATTCTAACCCTATACAATGGGGCTATTCTACCTGTTTTATGGGGGTCACTGTAAGGCTTCAATAGTGTTTGTAAAGTATTTAGTAATTAATGGAACTGCTAGTTATTCACTTAGTTAATAATAATTTATGACTATAAACACATAGCTTGACATTTTCTTTGCAACTGCAATTTCTAAAGGAAAATATTTCTCAGCCAACTATTTGATATGTTAATAATCTCCATGGAGCTGGGATTCAAGAAGAGAAACAGTTTTATAATAAAGTATATTACTACTTTATAAGTGATGTTATAGTCAGAAACAAACCTACAGTTTTATGAAAATTTTCTTAGACCCAGGACTATGAGCCATATACTTCCTTTGAGAGGGTCCAGACATACTCACCCTACACCCCATTCCTGTAACACACTGATGGTGCTTTACAAAATCTTCAAAGTGCCTTCATGCATTTTGCCTCATTTGAGTTTCAAAGTAAACTATGAATCAGACAAGTAGATGTTACGTCCATTTTACAGATGTGAAAATGTGGGTGACATTAACTCAAGTTCTCAGAATAATGCCTGATGCTGGAGTGGGGCCTGGCATGGACTGTTGCTCAGCCAATTGCGTGGAGTGACTAAAAGGTGAATAGTGACGTATCTTTTATCTGAATACAGGTCTCCTAATTCCTACCTCTATTCCTAGACGGAGAGTGAAAACAAACTGCAGAATTAAGAAAGAGTACGACGTACTTCTGTGAATGCTTTCTTCAGCCTCTGTTAAGTATTTAAATAAAGTAATACGAATAGCTGAATTTATTGAGTGCTTACTATATGCCTGGCACTTTTCTAAGTGCTTTTTATGCATCAACTCATTTAATCCTTACAACAGCCTTCTGAGAGAGATACTGTTTTTCCTTTCTCCCCGATGATGAAACTGAAACAAAAAAGTTCTAAGCAGTTAGGCCAGTAGATACAAGATTTAGGAAGTGGCCGGGCCTGGATGAGTCTGGTCAACTACCATACTACTTTGCCTCTCAAAAGTAGGGGTTTTTTAGACCTCAGTCTTTCAAAGCTAGATATAGTAAATAGTAATCAAAGAATCCAAAAAGTTCTAGTGATGATTGTTTTTTAAATTTAAGTTAAATCCATTTAACTCTATTAGCTCTTTGGACTTTTCATTATACCCTCTTAGGAACAGTCTGTATACTTTTGTTTCCCAAAAGATTTTATGTACCATTCTTTCTTAAATTCGGATATTATCCAGAATTTTTCTTGGCAGACATGTATTAAAGAATTAAGTAGGTTTTCAGTGTTAGTCCAACAATGCTATTTTAATTGGTCTTCAAAAGGTAATTATAAGACCTTGTCATAAAGGATAACTGAATTTTTAGCACAGGGCTGTCTCAGACCCTAAACATCTTCATATTTAAGAACATTCTGTTATTAATAACTAAAATGAGTTCTAGAAGCATAATATTTGGCCAACCTCTTAACACACATAAAGCACATAAAGTTCTCTGCTTACTTGCTTCATAAATGACACTGGAATGGGGGCACCTGGGTGGCTCAGTTGGTTAAGCAGCTGCCTTCGGCTCGGGTCATGATCCCAGGGTCCTGGGATCGAGGCCCGCATCGGGCTCCCTGCTCGGCGGAGAACCTGCTTCTCCCTCTCCCTCTGCCTGCCACTCTGCCTACTTGTGCTATCTCTCTGTCAAATAGATAAATAAAAGATATCTTTAAAAAAAAAAAAATCCTTTAAAAAAATAAATGACACTGGAATGAGAACCTCCACCCCAGTGACTCAAATATATGTGATTTTATCACAGTAAAGTTTTCACCAGGTCAACCTATTCTAGAGTTAGGTACTGAAAGGAACGAAGTAAAATTTTACTACTGTGATTCATGATCATCCAGGAGCAAGATTATAAACATCTTTTCATTAGATAGTCTAATTTAAATTATTAGAATTTATTAATTCTTATAAAATCCCATTCCTGAAACCCATAAGGAGATGTACAACTTAAAAAGTAACTATTGTGTCATACTTCAGAAGTAGAATTCAGTATTAATCACCAAGATTTCCTCCTCTTTCTCCTGGGGCACATACATAGTTTATTTAAATGAATTCACACTAACCAAAAGTCACTGTTTTGTCCTGAATAATTAAAAGTTCGTTTTCTCCATTTCCTTGCAATAGGATAACCTAAAGAACAGTATTACACGGTAGGGGCTTACTGATCTGCCTGCATGTGTTCCGTGACCAGGAAACCTTGGCCCTTCTCCACCAGACCTGCAGGTTCCCCTGGCTGCTTCTGGCCTCCCAGCAGCCAGTCTGACCACAGAGGCCTGGGTACAGTGGACCAGGAGGCCGCCCTAGGCAGCTTTTCTGATGGCAACCCTTCCATTTTTCCGTGTGCTGATTTGGTTTAATTATTTTCAAAGGTTAGAGCTGGAAAGTGAGAACTCTACATCCTTGCTGTGGAATGTTTGCCTAGAGTTCTCCACTGTCCGGTGTGTCCCTCTTCGAGGCATGTCGCTCTCAAGTACCCAAGGGGTGTTTAGTTGAGAGCCCCCAACCAAAAGGAAAGAATCACAGGTATTTCCAAATAGGCCTCCCTGCCTGTACCAGCAACCATGTCCTAAAAAACACTAAACAAACATAAACTGAGGCTTTTTTGTGACTGTCAGGGCATGGTATGAATTCCTTTCTCTTTTAGTAGCAACTGACAGAGCTGGTGTTTCTCAGTAATATGGAGTGAAGCAAAATCTGTTAATGTTGAAACTTGAGACTATGAATGACATGGACAATTTATTGGCTTTGGTTTTAATATACTTGCTTACATACTAAGATTTGAAATACAGTGAAATGAGACCTCATAATGCTGAGAAGTAGGAAAAAAAATCAGCCTTCAGATTTAAATACGCCCAGTTTAGACAGTCTTTTTATGATTCTTTAGCTACCGTGCTATGCTCATGAGAAATATATGCTAAAGTATACAGGGCAAAACAGTTGATAAATTATGGTAATGAAAGGTAAAAATAGACATGTTCCTTTCTGAAAATGTAGAAGGACTCTGCCATGTAACAATCTATTGTTAGAATTTGTGGTCATTACAATCATGCTGTGAGCATCTATAGGATGGGCTTCCTGCGCTGTTCATTACACCGCTCAAAACTAACAAGTTTTTGCTTGTATAGGGTTGAAATGTATTGTTCATGCATGCCTGTGATATTCATCATCCAAATTTACCTGTAAGACATACACTACCACTTCCTCTCCACACCTTAGACTTCCCTTTCTTTAAAAACAATAGTAGTTTCTGTAGAAGTTTCAGTGAGGAACTATGGTTTCACAAATAACAGAGCAGAATGGTTTTGTTGCAGTAAATTTTTTTTCTAGAATTCCTAATATCTCAGTTTCCAGAGGAGAACAGTACTGCATGTGATTTAAAGATTAATTTCTAATTTGCAATATACCTAATATTTTAGGAATATTTAGGTTAGTATAACAAATCAGTTTGCTGTGTGCTTGAGATCTATATGTATAATACACTCCCAAATTGTAACATTTCATAAATTTGTCAAATTTAGAGACTCAGACTCTCCCATCTTTTGTGTGGATAAAGTTGTGGTTTTGAGAATAGAGTTGGTCTGCTGTGCTGACTTCGTATCTGTCATTCCAAAGGTTTGATTACATTTATTTGTTCCTCCAAAGATAAAAAATGCAATGAAATCCAATTTATAATTTCATATACTGGTATTTCCATTCATGCTCTAATTCTAAAATTTAATGTGGTATGCATATTTAAGTGTTTCATGTAGACAGATTAATATATTTTTACCACACTATTTCTGCATATATTTCAAGACTATTTTCAGTGACTTTTTCAAGTGCATATGTTAACAGAAGATCATATAGAATGAATGTGTGCACCAGCCTTCATTACCAACTCAAAAGAAGTGTAATACATGTGATTATAAAAGAATGTATTTATAATGTACACTAATGCCTAATGCCTCTTTTCTAAAACTTTGCACTTTTTCATGAAATAGATTAAATATTTTCTCTCTAAAGTCATGTTTCTGTTTTTAATATGCTTTCTGTTTTAAATAGACATAATTCTACTGCTTACAAATCTGTAAGTCACGATTTAGTATTTGAACTTTTGGGGAAATGAGTGTAGTACTTAAAAAAAAACTGCAAGCAAATAAAATCATGCAATCATAATTACAGTAATTAAAATCATAAGTATAAAAACTGCATTTAGGAAAGGTGATCTATTCAGTAAATGGTTTTGGGAACATTTGAAAAGAAAAAAGATCTCTAGGGGCACCTGAGTGGCTCAGTTGGTTAAGCACCCAACTCTTGATTTCATTTCAGGTCACAATCTCAGCGTTGTAAGAGTGAGCCCTACATCAGGCTCTGCACTCAGTGGGGCGTCTGCTTGAGATTCTCTCCTTGTCCCTCTACCCCTCCCCCAGCTCACTCTGTCTCTCAAATAAATCTTTAAAAAAAAAAAAAAAAAGATCTCCATTTAACACTATTTACAGAATTTGAAAGGAATTAATGCCAACATAAAAATTAAGAACACAAAATGCCAGAAGAAATGAAAGAGAATATAGTGTCAGGGGTGGGGAGGGCATTTCTAAGTATGACCTAAAACCCAAAAGCAATAATGGGAAAGATCGATATGTATGACTACTTAAAATTTTAGGCATCTGTATAACAAATGAGAACAGAAATGAAAAGTTAAAATGAAAAAGTATTGCAAAACATAAGATTGGACATAAAATTAATCATATATGAGGAGCTCCTATGAACTATATATATATATTTCAAGTGTGTGTGTTAACAGATCATATATCCTATGAAACATACCCCCGTTAGAAAATAGGCAGAGAATGTGAGCATACAGCTCATAAAAGAAAGCAATGAGAAGATGCTCACTTCACTAAATCAAATGCAAATCCATCCATTCAGCTATTTACCGAGCATCTCTTACGTCTCTAAGTACAGTGATGAACGCATCAGACAAGGTCCTTTCTATAGAGCTTGCATTGTACTTGAAAGGAGAGGTAAGAATGAATAAATAAACCGAAAGGGTAATTGCTGAAACAAGGTAAATAAGAGAGTAAAGGCCTCCCACTGAATTATGTAAGTATGAGAAAATGAAAAAATAAAGCTAATATTATCGCACAGTAGTTTAAAACATTACGAATGTTGAGAATTAAACTTTTCTTTGTAAGAAAACTTATAAAAAGTATTTGGACAGTGCCTGCTTCCTTCTCATCATAAAATTTGTAATAGCAAGTATTTTTCTCAACAGCAAATCGTCTTTTGCCTTTCTAAGATTGGATTAGCTTCCAAAATTTTCATCCATGTTTTCAATGCTGTGCTCTATCTCCCACGGTTTCCTTAATGTGAAGCTTTTTTCCATCATAACTTCTTCTGGGACATCAGCCTTCTCATCACAGCCACTTCCTCATGGACTTCAAGGTCACCCTCCATCAGTGTCCCTGGGTACACATCGAGTCTATCAAATAACAACAGCATTCCCAAGGCCAGCTCTCACTCCACCTACTTTCAACTCAAATGTCACTTCCAGTGTGTTCATGTTTCATTTCTTTGCTGGACTTCCTGTCTTTCTGGCCAAATCCCTCTTTTGTTTATCTGACAAGAAGTCACCACAACTACACACTTTGCTGTCTGTGCACAATCAATCACACACAGCGACCAGTCACCAACAGACTTTGGAAGAAGTGACATTATTGGTCACTGATCAGAGGACACGTCTGTTATTACACAGTGATTTGTGGACTGAAGAGCTAACAGTGAAGTTTGTACTTAGGTGATTACAGTCAATAATCCCTGCAGCTGAAATTAGAACAGTGTTCTTGAGGGAGTGGTGTTATTGAAACTGTTAGAACTGAAACTGGGCACATCAGAATTGTTCAGAGCAAGAACTGCCTGCATATGTATAGGGATAAAAAAAAAAAAAGGAATAGATAAATGGAAGGATACGACAAACCCTGCATAGAGTTGAATATAGGGGATAGGGAGGGATTTGTATTTATTTACCCTATATATTTCTGTACTGTTTGAAATTTTACAAATTAATATTACAAGTTTTAAGAGCAAACTAAAGTGAGAAAAGGATTACTTGTGTTTCCCACAATCACATTGCTTGCTGTGTGTGCATCCTGAAAAATGTAAGCAGAAGGTTAATGAAGAGTAATATGAGAAACAGGACTGAATATAGAAATATTTGTGGGAGGGGGGAAAAAAGCCTCTACTGGTTATTTTAGACTATGTGAAGAAAAATCATGCAAACAAGAGTAAACCTGTCACGAGGTTTATTATTTTGTCTAGAACACACCAACCTTGTGCCAACTGACCTGACACCATCACTTATTCACAGAACGATCATGAGCAAGTTACTTCCTCTCCACTGACATTGTTTCCTCATCTGTTAAACCAGATATTATTACTTCATGGAATCATTGTATAACATTAGAAAAGCACTTAGCCCAGTGACTCACAACCAGTGAATACTCCAAACATGGAGTCATTCGTGCCATGGAGAACACAGACTTCTCTGCCCGTGAATGTCTTCAGATAGAGACTCAAAGACAGTTGATGTGTTTTTCCCACGTGGGGAACTCAACCCAAAGACCTCAGTTCTGAGCCATTTGAAGATTCTGCAATTTGGAACATGCAGGGGAGAATCTGCTTGTCTAGCTTTACTTCAAAATAACAATAATTTGTTATTTACACCCTTGGACTTTATTTTTTTAGGATGAAACCCATCCCTATAAACCAACTCATTTATTTAAAAATAAATTTTCGTACATTTAAAAATACACAGAGTTTTAATAGGACTGAGAAAATTATTTAAAACACTTTTATCTCACCAAAGGCAACCTTGTTAGTGTAAATAATGTTGTGCAACTCCATTCTCTAGCTAATTCAATTGCTTTTTTGAACTCCTAACTGGGTAAGAAACTTCAGACTTAAAAGAATCTTTTTTTTTTTTTTAAAGATTTTATTTATTTATTTGAGAGAGAGAGAATGAGACAGAGCACATGAGAGGGGGAGGGTCAGAGGGAGAAGCAGACTCCCTGCCGAGCAGGGAGCCCGATGCGGGACTCGATCCC